>NC_053114.1:14128723-14446723 GCF_010015445.1 Perca fluviatilis
AAATTTTTTTTTTCCCCCCCCACAACCCAAACACCCTCTTTTCTCCCAAAAAAAAAAAAAAAACCCCCCCTGTTAATGCTAGTAAGATACTAATTCTGTAGAGTCTGATCAAAATGTGAGGATGTGTGATGATGAATGTAAAAGCTGTAAGTACTTTTACATTCATCATCACACATCATCACATTTTAGTTTAACAAAGTTACACAAATAATGAAAATAGGCCTAAGTGAAATGTATTTAATCACCAAAGTAGACTTGTTAAAATGGTAATCAACATTTCGGAATATATGCTTATTCGGCATCTTGCTAAGAGTTAAATGACATGAAAGATACCACTCTCATGCCTGTCTGTTAATCATGAAGCTACAGCCAGCAGGTGGTTAGCTTAGCTTACCTTAGCATAAAGACTAAAAGCAGGGGGAAACAGCTAGCCTGGCTCTGTCCCCTGCTCCTGGCCAAGAAATAGTCAGGCACAATAAAACCCCAAGTTGTTGTTTTTCACAAGGCTTTTTGTATGGATTAAAGACATAATGTGTTAATTAGTTAGCTTTAGAGGTGCTTTTACCCTTGGACAGAGCCAGGCTAGCGATTTCCCTATGCCTCTAGTCTTAATGCTAAGCTAAGCTTACAGTCCCCTGGCCACTGCTCTATATTTATCGTACAGACATGAGAATGGAATCTTCTTATCTCCCGTGTATTTCCCAAAATGTCAAACTTTCTTTTTTTGATGAATCAATGAATTCAACATTCTACAAAAGGAACACAGTCAATACACCTCATCAGATCCTTCATATATGAGACATGTACAATAGTGACTGGACTAGGGTGACCAGATTTCCCAGAGCTAAAACCATGTGCCAGCCTAGGCCAGACATAGACACAGACAGTAGCTTCATTATTTTGATCGTAGGCTCCTCATCTAATAATAACAGTGTTTTTTCCGGTAAAATTAACAAAATTGCAGCAACAGCCTTTTTCAGTTTAGTGTGAGATTTATGTTGAGATTTTTCTAAAAAAGATTCTTTGAAGTGTTATTTATTCCAATAACACCAAAAGAACTAAAATGATTTATTGAAAATTTGGAGCATTAAACACTTAATTTCCTGCATTCTGGTGAATTTTTATGCACCTATTTCTACCTTTTTCTGAATCAGTGTATGCTGCAAATATCTTTATGTAAAGAGAAACACAGATTGTAATCCAAAAACCTGAAAACCCGAAACTACTGCAGAAATACACGGAGCACAAACGCAACACATCTGCCGCAGCATGTCCACAGCGTGGATGTATTAAGAGAACGGTCCACAGCTGATCGCGTCCATAAACCTGAGGCTGCCCAGCATTTTACAGAGAGAGTGGACACTAAGAGACCCACAAGTCTGGTTCAGAGGTCCGTGTGTTTGAGTCTGAACCGTAGACTGGAAACGTCACGTCACAGGAACTTCAAACTAAATCATTAGTATTGCGCTCCTAAACTTTGTGTTGATGGCATCAATGTATTAGACTGATTTGGCTATGACTCCTCCCAAAACTTCACCCGGCTTTCACAGCTTTCCTCACATAGAGATGGTTGCTAGGTGATAGCAACAAATACACCATGGTCGGACCCCGCACGTAGCTGCCTGTTCTATTCGCCTCGGAAAAATAAACTGGACAAAGTTACATTGAGGGGTACACTCAAAACATTCGGTGCTGAAGACCCGGAAAAATCGACTCACGCCGCTCCTGGTGTAAACCGGGACATTTTAGCGTCCCGACAGGCTTTTGTCGGGACTCGGGACAAGCTATTCAAAATCAGGACCGGTCTGGTCAACCTAGACTGGACCAAGACTGATGTACATGTAAATATTGGGGCCCTGGTCTAACAATGGTGAAAAAAATCGTTTTACTTTTAACTGAGCCCCTTACAACCATCTTACACCCCCCCCCCAAAACACACACACACACACACACACACACACACACACACATATTCTTACCACTCCCCACCACAGGGCATCAGCATAGTTTCCAAACTCTGAGGAGCCGCTGCTGTCGACTGCATCTTTCTCTGCCAGGTAGACAAAGTACGATGAGAAGATCAGGCTCAGAAAGCCAATGTATAATGTGGTGATCAGCTCCTGAAATACATAGGCACAAAAGCATGACATATTGCAAACTCAATAAATAACAATGGGATCATTTAAAAAAACACAGTAAGATTATATGATACATCTGTGAATCTATTTATACACTTTCTCACACAATCCCTCCTGAGTGGCAGGACATCAGTTAGATCACTTTACCAGTTAACTGCCTGGAGACTAGTGAGGCTGTGTTTGCTGTTAAAATGGCATATGGACGTGAATATTCATGTAAATGTGCTGTGAATATGATGATTAAATATTTTTCTGAGTATTCTGCTGTCTCTGTTGGCTCGATGATGAACCAAAAGTGTATTCACACTATAAGCTCAGGAGCTACTTATCCGTTTGGTAGAATAATGCTGTATTTAAAGGATAAAGCTGGCATTATTCTCTATTTTACCATGAAAAGACCAAAATCAACTATTTGAGTCCATTTCTCAACACTGTGGCTCTCAGCCCCAAGCCCATTTGCTCTTTCTGAAGACATAACTCTTTAAAAATGGGTCACAAATATATAATTTCACGTTTTTAAACAGCTCAGAAACGTCCTGAAACAGGGCATTCTAGTTTCTTGAAAATGGTACCCAAAGAGGAGTAAATGCATTAATTAGCTTTTATTAGGATTTTAGCCACAGATTAATACACACTTATTTTGTTTTTTTTACGTATTTTTACGTTTCTTCATTGTAATGAAGAAACGTGTCACAGTGCGCCTCAATGTTTTTACGTTTTGGAGAACACTGGAGTTCGATGGAACAGAGATAGGACCAATTCATTGTAGGATTTTGAACTTTTCCTGGGATTTGTTGACATGCTATCCATGCTAAAGCCGCCTGCATAAAATAATTGTAAAACACATTTAATAGTCAGGTCGTATCTTATTAATCTTGCTGCTAAATTAAGTCTATTTGGTATATATGGTAGTGCACAATTACTTATTGTAAACACTTATAGAATTAAATCGGCACCTCTGACACAATCAGAGAGGAGTCTGTTGTTGTTGTTGTGGACTGTCTTTATAATTGGTGTCTATTTGTAAAGACCATATGTTCCAGTCACCCAGGGGCCTCCTTTATTGAATTGTGTTTGTTCAAACTTAATATGCAAATCAAAACATGTTTAGTGCCTGGATGTACTGCTTAAATTCACAACATCAGACCAAACACCCTCTCTGCAAAGCTGCATTTTTAATCTTATAACCATCAGTCATTTTGTTGCTAATTTCAGTGTAATGTTATTTGAAAGCAGCTTTGTGAAGTTTAATTAAAATGCTCATTCTTGGTCTTGACTAAAATGTTGACAGCATGTTTTTCAGCTAATCTTTTAATGACTAAAATGTCAAGTGTTTCCATCAACCAAAACTAGACCAAATGTCGGGACTAGTGTTTTAGGATTAAAAAGAATGAAATTGACTAAATATGACCAAAACTAACAAAGACTTTTGATTTCAGGACTAAAACAAAATCTAAAAATAGCTGACTAAATTAACACCACTTCATTAGTAATGTATGTATTCCTTATCTTACAACTGATGTGAAACTTTAGGTTACAAAACGAGATCTGTACCATTATGCTTTCGGCAAGAAAGTGCAACTGTTTAAACTTCCAGAGTTCAAACTGAAAGTATGTTCAGTAATAATAAGTACTCGCAAGAGGGATGTGGATTGAATTCAAATGGGTACTGAATCATTATAAATGAGTTTGAAACCCAGACAGCTGATCTCTCCCGGTGTATTTAAAATAATATGAAGCATCTTATTGCAGATTCAATAAGGAGCAGTCTGTGATTTCCTCAGGAGGTCTAATTGGGCTTTGTTCCTGTCTGACTGGAAGTGGACTACTGCTCTATAGAGCTCTTAAAGTGAATGTTCCTCTCTGCACTCACCTACTACTTAATTTAAACTGTGTTTCACCAGTCGGAGTGCCAGAGCGCTCACTGCAATAAATCTGACTGAATTCCTGATGAGTGAAATACTTATTTGTGTCTCGGCCCAAAACTGTCATTCCCAGATTTTTCAGAGCACCATGGAGCAGCAGCAGCAGCAGCATCATCATTTTATAGCAAAAACAATCTGAGAAATGGCTGTATTTGCCTCCCTTGAAATAACATAAATCTATCCTTACATCACTCCACACAAATAGTGCTTATGGTCCATTGGCACTCAGCATCTGACTCTGTTTTTCTTTATATGAGTACACATTTGTTGCTGAATGTTTGGGACATTTCTGGGCATTAAACCTTTGGCACTGAATATGAGAGCCTGTCACAACTTCAACTAACCTCACTGTTTGCAACTTAGAAGTGCGTGATTCTTGGAAATAAAAGCTTTCAATGCATTCAGGTACATCTTCCTTGAGTCACTGCCAGAGGTTTAGTAGATAGGTTGCTGCTGCTGCTGTGACCTGGCGAAAACATTCAGGAAACATATGCTTCCAATCTGCCAGGGAGCAAACTAAGAGCAACAGTGCAAATTGTGTTTACAAGCCACAAGCACTAGAAAGCCATCCAGTGTGTTATGTAAATGTTGTAATAACACGAAGACTGGATAGAAGTGACTGAAACTCCATTGACTTTAAAAACTCCAGCTGTTGACACAGAAGGGGAGGCCTTTTCATGGGTTTAGGTAAGAGAATGGCTGAACAAAATATTAAGGTCTCGTGTTGACTCAACCACAGAAAATCACCAAGGAACAAATATTGGAGGTACTGCACAGTAGCGTCCAGCTGGTTTATGGCAATTTGAGCTCTACTGTATTGCCTGTTGGTTGAAAGCACACAATAGTTCCCTGTGTAGGGCGTTTAGGGGGTGTTTGGAAATCTAAAGTTCAAAAAGAAACAAAGACAAATGAAGAACATGAAAGCACCAAGCTCTTTCAAAGAAGCTCCCTTTACTAAACACACCTCAGCTTATGATGCCTTTAGAGCCCAATCAGTATATATATATAACCTGGCCTATCCACAGGTCAATCTCATTCTGGCCTCTGCACACTTTCTATCTCCGCTTTGCATCCATTTGTACATTTGTGTGAAATGTGTGCCACATTAACGTCCATCCCAAAGCACCCTGGCTACTTAAAACCCTTTACATAGTCTACACCAGTGCTGATATCCTCCACTACCCTGAATTCATGGCGAATACAGGTGTTCAGCATCATATGAATCATAGGAAATTCCATCTCGCTGCTAAAATATTATTTTGGTGATGTATGCATACGTAGCCTAATCCGCATCTTCTCAACCAGGGGTTCAATCAATCTGTGGGGTTCACAAGATAATTCATGGCATATCAATGTAAAATATATTATAAAATATGTTGAATTATGTTTTTCCTTTTTAACTTTTCTCTCAGTTTTATCTGAAATATTGGATGTCACCTCTTAATAACCTGACTCCGCCAGATGGATTGCTTCGCATTTGCTCAGCATATCCATCTGGGAACTTTCCGTTGGAGAACTTTTGGGAAGGGGAGAAAATACTGGTTAGCTGATTGGATAAACCACGGGCCAAATCAACCAATCAGATCAAACTCTTGCCGAAACCAGTCGGGAGAAGAGCAAAAGCATCTTCCTTGAAAAACAGCCTCCAGTGCCGTTTTTTGCTCTTCTTTCAATGAAGGAATACTTTCTATTTTGGATAAAATTTGCGCGATAGCTACACTCATCTCATCCGTGGAAGTTGCCATGTTGTTTAGACTGAACAGTCGCTTATCGTTGCGTCACACCTAAACCCGCCTCAAAACCAACGCTGATTGGTCGGTCGTTTGGCGAACGGCTCCAAATTTTCTCTATCTCAAGATGCCAGACTGATCTGCGAGTGGAAAACTGGAGCTCGCGAGATCAGGACGATCTCACGAGGCTAACCTCTCAAGGCTTCTAAAAAAAAATGAAGCAATCTGAGAAGGAAACACAACTAATGCACACAATCAAGGCCTTAACCTGTCAAGGGGGCCGCAAGAAGACATTGCTTTGTTGGATATATTTAATCTCAAGCCAAAAAGATAAGGAAACTCTAGCCTAAACCTTTGCTACACTTTGGCCCCACTGCCTTTTTATGGTGGGTTCAATATCACAGAATCTTCAGTTTGATTGCTGTGAAATAAAAGTAACCAAGACAATATCTCTATCTACGTTACAAAACTACACTGCACCTTTCAATCTGTTAAAAAATAAAAATCTATATACTGTCTATATATGATGATGCCCCTTGTCCTATGGGAGAGTGGGGGGACTGGTCTTGTGAGATTGTAACTTCTTTTAAAAAAATCGTTGATGCTCTTATCTTCTCCTGTTTACTGCTCTTTGTTTGAGAAAATGCAATACACACGTTGTTAAAAATAAAGTAAATAAAGAATGCACCATCTATTTTATTGCACAGAGTGATTGCTCTCAGTATTTTATGCATTTGCAGGGAAACAGAAAATAAAAGCTTAACAAGCTATCGTAATCTGAAAGTATCCACGGTGACAGATGTTTCCTGGTTTTGGAGCAAAAAAAAAAAAAGTTGACCTTTACATTACATTACATGTCATTTAGCTGACGCTTTTATCCAAAGCGACTTCCAATTAAGTGCTTTCAACCTTGAAGGTGCAAACTCCAGACAACAAGTAGTAAGTGCAAGTACATTAGCTATAAATAAGTAAAACTACAAAGAGCCATATGAAAGTGCAGCTTCAAGAAATATATACAGTACAGGCCAAAAGTTTGGACACACCTTCTCATTCAATGTGTTTCCTTTTTATTTTCATGACTATTTACATTGTAGATTCTCACTGAAGGCATCAAAACTATGAATGAACACATATGGAATTATGTACTTAACAAAAAAAGTGTGAAATAACTGAAAACATGTCTTATATTTTAGATTATTCAAAGTAGCCACCCTTTGCTTTTTTATTAATAAGGGAAAAAATTCTACTAATTAACCCTGACAAAGCACACCTGTGAAGTGAAAACCATTTCAGGTGACTACCTCATGAAGCTCACTGAGAGAACACCAAGGGTTTGCAGAGTTATCAAAAAAAGCAAAGGGTGGCTACTTTGAAGAATCTAAAATATAAGACATGTTTTCAGTTAGTTCACACTTTAGTATAATTCCATATGTGTTCATTCATAGTTTTGATGCCTTCAGTGAGAATCTACAATGTAAATAGTCATGAAAATAAAGAAACCCATTGAATGAGAAGGTGTGTCCAAACTTTTGGCCTGTACTGTATACTTTTTTTTTTTTTTGTTGTCGGAAGAGATGTGTTTTTAGCCTTCAGCGGAAGATGCGTAGGGTTTTGGCCATCCTGGTGTCAATAGGGAGCTCATTCCACCATTTAGGAGCCAGGACAGAAAACAGTCGGGATTTCGTTGAGTGATTAGTTGTCCCTCGCCGTGAGGGGTCAGCAAGCAGGTTGGCCGATGCAGAGCATGGGTGGGCGGGTTGGGGTATAGGGTTTGACCATGTCCTAGATGTATGGTGGGGCTGATCCCCTTCGTGGCCCTGTATGTGACCTGTCATTTTATATGCTCAATCTGAAGTGCCCTCTATAGCCTGAAGTATTATTTTATGCAAAGTGCTTTCTTGTAGGAATCGGCATAGGAAGGGGCCTAAATATCTCCCTGCACACTCTCTGTCTTTCAGCTGAGGTCAATGGCTGTTGATGAGCAGCCTCAGCCAGGATCGATATGGTCATAAGCCAAGGCCAACATAAGGAGCAGCAGGCGGTACTGGATGACACTCTGCTCACCTTCATCACTGTGTTTTAACACAGACATGGAAGACACCTACAGTGGCCACTGGGGATAATCCCAGCCACCTCTGTCTTTCAAGCTGAATGATACTCTGGAGGGGCTACAGTCATCTCTAGCAGAAGAGCTTATGACCATAACCTACTGCACACAGTGGCTCTGCTGAATATTAATTTTGCCGTATTGTGCACTCCCACGTGGAGATTCTGCACAGTGTAGTTGTAAAAAATAATACATGAAGAGGAGAGGCTATAAATCCCCTGACAGAAAGCCTCCAGCTCAATAATAACAATCAGAAGCCTTTATGTGATGTGATTTCAAAGCTATAATCGTGTACCTGCCGATGGATGAAGACGACGGAGCCGAGGAGACGCCAGGTTCCTCCCTGCCGGTCCACGTGGAGCATTCGCAGGATCTGCAGGAAGCGAATCCCTCTGAAAAATAACGAAAGTGTTTATATGCTGCCATTGTATACAGATCAAATGCAGCTAGGCATGTTTATATGCACACAATGAGGCCAAAAGTACGTGGACACCCAAATAATCCACCTATGTGATTGATTTCATTTCAAAACCATGGGCATGAATCTGCCCCTGTAACACGCTCTACTCTTCTAGGAAAGCTTTCCACATGGAGCCTAGCTGCAGGATGGAGGTCACAATTGGTCAGTTCATCCCAAAAGTATTGGATGGGTTTGAGGTCAGGGCCCTGTGCAGTTCTGGCATGCCCTTCCACACCAAACTGGGAAAACCATTTCTTTATGGGACCTGGCTTTGCACAGTGGGGCTTTGTCATGATGAAATAGGAAAGGGCCTTCACCAAACTGTTGCCCCAAAGTTAGAAATACACTTACAGCAATAACATTATGCTCTAGCATTAAGATTAGGGCTGCACAATATTGTTTTTTTTGTAATCGTCATCGCAATATCAAGTCAGCACACTTACATCTGTTATATTATCACAAGTAATAGCGTTATCGCGATATTCAACAACGTTATCAAATACATTGTACATTTTCCTCATATCGTGCAGCCCTAATTAAGATGCCCCTTAATTGGAACTACTGGAGGGGGCCTAACCCCAACCATGGAAAACAGCCCCAAGACCAGAAGTACGCAAAGTGTCCACATACCTTTGACCATATAGTTTCTTCCTGCACACACACTGTCTCTTACCTTACAGCAGAGGTGGCAAAGACCTGGCCTTTGGAGCCCACTGACAGCACAACTATTGAGGCAACAACTACAATCAGATCTGTATTGATAGAGAAGGAGGGGGCTTTAAGCATAATTAAATATGGCATAAGCATGCAGATGGTCAATATACGGAGGTTCAGCATAACAAGAGCAAGCGTTTTCCTCCATATGAGGTTTGGAAAAGTCAAAACAGAAAGTAGGTGGAAGAAATTATCATTGGTTTTCTTTACAAAATGATTCCCTGTAAATCAGTTGAGGTGAGAAGGGTTACAAAAAAAAAATTCCCATATGCATATTTTCTGTATATTTAAAAAAAAAAATTGGAGGTTCCAATTTTAAGAATAAAAAACTGAAGGTTAAAAAAAAATTGCAGTGACAGCTTTAATTTCATGCTAAATTTGTCTGAGACGTCTCATTTTGGGATGAGGCCCAGGATATATTACAGATATTGTTTAAATACTGTGTGTGGGTGAGAACCGATATGTCTGTTTGGGTGCATGTGTATAGATATGTGTGTGTGTGTGTGTGTGTGTGTGTGTGTGTGTGTGTGTGTGTGTGTGTGTGTGTGTGTGTGTGTGTGTGTGTGTGTCCCACCTATAATAGATATTGGCTTCCTAGCAAAGCGTAGTCGGCCACAGATGCCAACATATTTACTGCGGCAGCCGGCTGACCAGAGGCGGACAAAATATTCCACACCGAAAAACACCACAAGGACGATCTCCTGTCAGAGAAATGAGAGAAATAGAGCAGACAAATTAGAGAGGACAGGTGAAAAAAAACAATTACATCAGAACCTGACCACCTAACCACTTCAGAAAAGTGTACTTGAAAAACAGATATTGCTGAATTAGTGTTCTCTCAACTTCCTCACGGCAGCTGCACCATTTGTCACTGCTTTATTTCTACCACACCATTGATTCGTCTTTATTCAAGCTGCTACATTTACTTGGACCTAATAGATGAAAAAGATGATTTTGCGACCTTGACAAATACTTGAATAACAGTTATCTATATTTGTGCATTTCAGTGTTTACTTAAAAGGAAAAGTTCTACATTTTTAGGAAATATACTTATTTGCTTTCCCACTAAGAGTTCGAAGACTCTTAGTGGGAGTAAGTATGAAGCTACATCTAGCAGCTAGTCAGCTTAGCTTCACACAAACACTGGAAACAGGGGAAACGTAAGTCTGGTTCTCTCCAAATGTAGCAAAATTTGCTCACTAATTTAGTCACATCTCACTTGTTTAACCCATATAAACACTGTAATGTAAAAACGACATGTTGTGGACTATTTCTTGGCCAGGCGCAGTAACCTGGAGTCTCTGCTGATTGCCTGGCAACCTCACAGTGACATAAAAGACTCCATGAAATAATCACACACACACACAACCCTGCCCATAACACCATGTCACTTCTACACTTCAGTTTTTGTACAGATTGTTAATTGTTAATTTAGAGGTACTGGTAAGCTGATTTTGTCACCTTTAGACTAGTCTCGCTTTGCCAGACCTTCGTCCACAGAGCTGCGGAGGAAGGTGTGGCTAGTCCACACAGCATTCCGGGGTGAGAAAAAAAAAATAGCCTCGGGAGGGAACTTGTTTTTGTGGAACGTGTGTACGTTCAAAAGTTGTTTTAGTCGTGCAACAGAAAACTCAGATTGGACAGATAGTCTAGCTAGCTGTCTGGATTTACCCTGCAGAGATCTGAGGAGCAGTTAACCATGGTCCTCATAAATCCACCGGAGTTTAGAATGCTAACACAAAGAAAGCGAAAAGAAACTCTAGCAATCCTGGAAGTGGAACGTCGTGGATATAGACTACCTTTAGACAGAGCCATGGTAGCAATTTCCTCGTTTCCTGTCTTTGTGCTAAGCTAAGCTAACAGCCTGCTGGCAGTACTCATATTTACCATACCACATTTGAATTACTTCCTCCATTTCTTCTCTTACTTCTATAATTAGCATCCGACCCCGAATAAGCAGACGAAGATGGAAAATGGATGGACAATAACTGAAACAAGCCACAACAGCATGTGTCCACTGCTAAACATAAAGCTCATACAATTAAGTCTTCTCAATTAAAGCTGCTCCATTTCAATTCCATGCAAGTTTTCCTCCAGTGCTCCTCAAAGATAAATGGATTTAAAAAAAAATCAATTACAGCACACAATTACACCAACCCGTGGAAATTAATGAACTGGCCTGAATGAAAACGCAATTACCTACGCATGTCTGTTAATCATTGACAAGCATTTGGAAATGAAGCTGTCTGAAAGTGACTCAATGCCCTTTCATAGATTTGTAATGGTGACATGATCATTTTGCAGTGAATAATGGGAGGAACAAACTGGGGGATTCAGCCAGAAGATGTGTTCCATGTTGTACAGCAGGAGACGTTTTCAGCTTGGAATTATTGGAGGTGTTTGTCTTCATCAGAGCCAAATATTAAAGTGTCAGTGAATATACATCGTACAACACAAATTGGATTAATAAATTGTGAGTCTCGGAAGCGAATATGTAAAATGTTGTATTCTTCAATTGATTCACAGAGGATTTCTAATTCGAGGTTGCAAAACAAATGGCCTATCCAAAAAAGCAATACATTACCAAACAGGAAGGGAGCGGAAACAGGCACAGAGGAGAGTCTTTGTTGTTTTTAGTCGACCTGGGGACTTCATTCTGACCTTATGATTTAACACGATAAATAAAATTGAATTAATACCTGAATAGATCTAAATAGATCTGAGCATATGAGTGTCAGCTCTGCAATACATGGTATGTCATAATCACTGCAGGAAAAAATATTTAAAGCTCCATTGTGTAATTTTTTGAGCTGATTCTTAGCCAAAAAAAACTTTGTTCTTTCACAAATATGTGCTCATTCATGTGTAACTACTAACACCAACTAATCAAAGTATTCTCGTAAGCGTAGAATCTGCCATTCAGAATCATTAAAAAATACATACGAGGGAGTCGCTCGAATGGCGGCAGCCATGTTGCGCCTCCATCTTTAAAATACATTAGCCAAAGAGGGACATACCTCCGCCTTTCACGCTTTTACACTCAGTGCCGGGGAGGGGGAGAAGATTACTTGCGACTGCCGGCAGGTTTGAAAGCCTGTTGAAAATGGAGGACTGCTATATAGTTTCCATTTTTATTATTCTTATTATTATTTTTATTTATTTTTTCTCTTCCTATTTTATTTTATTTATTTATAAAAAATTGTAAAAGAGGAAAAGAAATTACATTTTGAAACAATCGAACAAATCTAGAGTACAAGTTATACTTAAAACACAGCAAATAATTGTTCATACTTGCATTTGTTAAAACACTTTGTCAACTGGAAATATACCGTGTTGTGATTGTACTGAAGTGAAAGATCAAAATAAACACAAAATAGAAAAAAAAAAGAAAATGGAGGACTACGCCTATTCTTGAGGACACGTAACGGAGTCGCCAAGGAAGTTAAAAAGAGAATTAAAACGACAACGCGACAGGCAAAGCAACAAGACCAAAGTTAATATTGGAGTGGCTTTTCCAAGATGGAAAGAGCTCATAAGGAGCAATGACACCGAAGTTGCCGGCTTTCTTCTCGACAGGTAATTCAGCCTATTTGTGTAAATTCAACGTTTTATAGTTGCTACTTGCTTGGCTAACTATAGCATGGTTGTACATAACGCTAGAGCGACGTCTAGGATACTTTCCCTCGCGTCAATGATGAAAAAGGATTGTCTATCTTGTAACATAAACGTAATCATATGTGTCGGGATTTCTCTGGCAGACAACTCACGTCATGTGCAGTTGTAACACAAATGTGTGTAAACGATGGAGATACTAAGATCTAATTTCGGTTTCATTGACATTGTTCATACTGCTCAGAGAAATATATTAAAAACACAAACTTCCGTTGCTTCTCTCCTACGCTGTAAACATTACCTCACACTATTAATCTTGTACAATGTTCAGAATAACGATAGCACTGATACTTTACTAACATTAGCTTGCATATGTTTGGGAACCTGATAGCTGATGTTAGCAATGAAATGGTACCAAAATAACGTAAAACTCATATTACAATGGAAGGAAAACTCACGGATGAAGTCGTACTTCTTGGAATAATACGGCCACCGTAGGAGTTAGAACGAGCTCGGAATGGGAGGGGCTAGAAAGTAATATTCAGAAAATAATATAAAGAAATATAAAGAAATTCTTACGCAATGTAGCTTTAAAGAAATCTGTAGATGTTTTCTTTTCTCAAATGACACTTATATTTTGGACTTTGATTCGCAGATATTAAATTAGCTACATACCTCTCAGCTCTCACATCCCTCAAATCCCCCCTTCTCTGCTTCCTCATCTCCTCTCTCTCGTTACAGGAACCACAAGGGGGACGATAAAACTAGGATACCTCATCTAGTCGCTGCCTCCACACTGACTCTCACTCACTGAGTTCCTCTCCACAACATCTTTCTACCTAAACCCATCATTAATCCTCATTCGACCCTCGGTTCACCCCCTCACGCTCGACCCTTTTTTCATCCCCCTCTTCAATCTCGACCTTTGTTATCCCTCTGTCCCCCAACCCTTGTTAATAATAGCCATTTGCCTTTCTAAGTAACTTGATGGTCTTTTTTTTTAAGGAAAACGCTATTAAAACATGTTGTGTTGCCAGGATTTGATTCCAGAATGGAAAAAAAAAATATTTAGCAATAACTTTTTTTTCATTTTCTTATTTTTTGGGATCCTAAAAAACAAACAAGGCCCTTTTGGGAATGTGGATCCTTTGGGCAAACTGCCAAGCATCTGGCCAAACACACTCCTGCAAACACCATCAGCCAGCATGCATGCATGTTAACCTTGAGTGTGCAGGGAGAACGCAACAAGACAAAGAAGAAGCTCCTGTGCTGGGGGAGGAGAGAATGAAAGAGTGGCAGGGTCACAGCAAATCTCTATAACTACAAAGCACCAAGTACAAAAACAAGCCCCTTTGGGATGGAGGATGGAAAAGATGAATATTTGAGATTTTGGTGGGGTTTAGTAGCATGGCAAATATTAATTATTCATTATCTGTGCTGAGGAGAAGAATGGGCAGATTAAATATCTCCAGGGTGAACTGAAGGCAAGAAAACATTTTGCCATATCTCATGACAGTGTGGTATGTATTAACAAATGTCACACTTTTCTTCAGAATCACACTTCTGACTCATGCACACGAGCCTGAATCTCTATGAATCCGACAATGAACCTGTAGGATTTGAGATTATGATTTGCCATGAAACACCATGACCATTTCATCCCATTATCCACAGGCCAAGGTGAACTTGTCACATGTGGCACGCGCCACTCCTCCTCGAAGAAAATCCTCAAGTCCTTTTGATCCTTTCTTGATTGTTTTTTTTTGTCTCAGCTTGAGTGACTCACCCATCACCCAAACAGTTCCCATGCTCAGCAGCTGGTGTCTCAGGGTTAAGTTTATCCCATTTACTATTGACTTCAGAGGGGGAACCACCCACCTTCTAGGCCAGCGGGACGTCCTGAAATTGTTTGCAGAAAGAACAGCCAATGTAGTTCCAACTAATGTTTTTTTTTTTTTTTTTTTTTTTTGTGAGGCAACGGTTAGGTCAATCAATCCATGAAATAGCTTTTCAAACAACAGAAACTAAGGTTTGATATTTGTTGTTTTAGCAACATCTTCCACAATCATCGTGTTGACTGTCGCAGCACTACCTTTGAAAAAATACACTCAATACACAGTCAAAATACTGTGATAGAAATGAATTATCATGTGCTTCATTAAACAAGGAAATTCTACATGCATGCGATTTTAAAGCACTTTGTGACGTCTACTAACGGCATTGTTTTATGAGCATCACTATCGTTTGGGATTTATTTAAATGAGTTGTTTGAGGTGGAACGGAAACAAAACCACCAGAAGATCAGAATCATGCCTGTTGACAGATGCCAGCCAACAAAAACAGACAAAGAGAAGTACTGAGCAGATGGCGAAAGTCAAAGGAAAGATCAGATCAGCAAACCGCAGAGGGAGAAAAAGCTACAGGCTGTATTTGCAATGTAAACAGTGCTTTTATAAGAAAACATTTAGAGTAGATAGAGATTCAGTTTCTTTCACATCTCAAACACTCTCCTAGTATCTGCCAGACAAATGAGGTTCATGGACCACTGATCAGGATCATACACTGTGGAGTTTCCTTGCAAACAAACAAAACTTACATTCTGTGCATCCTTAAGGCCTAAAAAAATATATGGGATGCATATTACCTCATAAAATACCTACATTATTTACATCGACTGGCTGTCTTCATTTTCTCTTATACTGGTGCACTGCTACCTTATGGGGCATCGCTCCCATCGACTGTAGAAACAGATACTGTGCGTGCAATTGCATGGAAGTGAAGGACAAACCTGTAATTATTGGTGTATATGTGTGGGGGCTCTGTGTTTTCAGAGTTGATATACCAAAGATTGGAGGCAACTTGCCGCAAACTATCTCGCATTAAAGTTAAAGTATCATTTTGTACAAGCAGATGTTTAACCAGAATATCAGAGCAATTTACATTCTGTTATTAAACAGAGTCAAAGTCAGTTTCTGACCTAGAACTCTCTGCCGTCTGTGCGGTCTGAAGAGAGACTGAGGTCGCTTCTTTGCCTTTTTTCTGTTTGTTTCATGGCGGGTGGCGGCCAGCATTACCGCCACCTAGACTGAAGTCGCTGATCTGCTATGTAGATATATTTTCAGGAAGCCCAATGACAAAAAAAATAAATAAAAAAAGGAAATCCCGTGAAAGTTCTGATGTTCGCAAGTTGTTACATCACCTCGTTTAGGACTATGTTCTCTACGGCTGTGAAGAAAAAAAACATTTAGGTCATTGTCTGAATTATTAAGACAGAGAAAAGTGTAAAAAAAAAAAAGTTAACCCTGATGACATAAAAGAGCATAGGCCTATGAGCAGGGCTGAGTCTAGGACAGCCTTGGCCCAATGTAACCCCTGGTTATCGTTACTTTCATTAGTAGATATATGAGCCAATTTGGCTAGTTACAGTATGCACCACAACATGAGGCAGTTTAACATACATGCAGGAACACAAGTTGTTTTGTCCGTTGTTTTTTCAAACTCTGCTTAGCTGTTGCTGCGATCACTTTCAGATTTCAGACTTTGATTGCTTCATGACTTGAGAATCCGAAACCACGGTACTATTGAAAATTACCCTGGTAGTGCTGACTTTCACCTGGAGCGTCCAAAAATGAGAAATCTATCTTTTTTAGCTGTTTCACTCCATCCGACTTTATGTAACCCTGGTCTGCTGGAGTATAAACTGCGGCATGGATCTGCAGACAGCAGTTGTGGTTGAGCATAAAAATGCATCTCTTGAATGAACTAAGTTATCTTATTGTTCCGTTTGTGACTGAGGTAGCTAGCCCCATACATAATAACTAAATCAGAACGATTTACTGCACCATTTATTCATTTTGCCAAGCAACTTTCTGGTGGTCTGACCAGGGCTTTTAAAGTCTCTAGTTTTGAGCCCACAGTCCTTACAGCATCATCTTCACCCATCTGACCCCAAACCCTCTCAGCTCTGAGACGATTGACGATTGGTCCAATTGGGATAAAAATCATCTTCAGCTTTTAATGTAAAAACCTCTGTTAGAAGCAGAGACCTACTCTGACATAAAGACAAAAAAGGGAGACAAAGCAATGTTTTTTTTATGGTTAATCCTAGGTGTTACTTTTCAATTTAATCAACACTCACCACCCAGAAGAGTGTTGTGTGAGCCAAGGCCTGGTACTGGTCGATGGTAGACAGAACACTGAGGATCAGACAGGCCAGAACTATGAGAAACCTGTTGGAAATAAAGCAGATTACACTTTAATCTTGATTAAATCATAATTCTAAGTTTTATGTCGGTGGCCATTCTTATTTCCATTGTATATATTCTTTTACAATCCAACAGGACAATGACGTCCAACCGGCTCTTACGTTTCCTCGAACCAAAGCTTGACTTGTCATCAGTCATTTTACAGTTTGATTTAAACAGCAAAACTTTATTCGACTTTGGTGTCGGGTTCAAGTCTGAGCTTCCGAACAACTTTCAAAAAGTAAGTTTCAAGACGGCATAGCATTACTTTGTATTTTTGTCATAAAAACGTACCTGACTGAATTTGAGCAAACAATCAAGGACAGCTCTCTGGAGGAAAGTCGGTGAACCTTTTGAACTCTGCCACATGAATGCAAAGCGCATGATAAACTTGTCAAATAATGAGCACACAGGCACACACACACACACACACACACACACACACACACACACACACACACACACACACACACACACACACACACACACACAGTATCAACAAACACTAAATTGCTCCTTAACATTCTCCTTACTCCCCCCCCCCACAAGGTCACAAATGTTTCAACTGCAGCAACAATAAGACGTCTGTAACTCCTCAACCTACTTAATAGAAAGATATTTTATTTCTTTAAGATCAAGCTTTAAGCTGCTGAATCTCTCTCATGTGACTTGCAGTTTTTGACGTTTAAACTCTTTACAGTTTTTTCATTTTGGAAAAAGAGCAGCTTATTAAACAAAGGCCTTCCCATAGTACCTTGTAACTAGGGCTGCTCGATAATCCCGATGATTTTAGTTGATATTAAAATCCAGATTATTTACAGACTCATTGTCTTTTGGAAAGAGGTTGCATTTATTGAACTGAAAAAACAGTGAAACAGTTAAACAAATCAATAGCGAAAACACCTTGAACTGTGAAATTTCCATTTATACTTCTTCCGTTTTTTTTTCATTCAGAACACAAGACAAAAATAAGAGTTTAATTGCAAAACGTAACGTGCATAGTAATCGATTTTCTTGATTACTCTGATTTTGTCGTCATTAGGAAAAGGAAATTGTAATCGCGATTCATTTGATGGTAGTGGAGGAAGATGGGAGTGCAGGGCTGACTGCAGTCTGTGACGATGGGCCATTGTTAAACTCCTAACCTTGTTCACACGTGATTCAGCACCGCAGAGCCAGCCTCGGTTCCTGTTTTAATTTCATTAGTGCAGTATTGCCTCCACTATCAGAGTTGAAGTTGGGGGTTACGTTTCAGCTCCTTTTATTATGTTTGTCTGTTAGCAGTTTATCTCAGGAAATGAATAATGAATGTGCATTTGACTTTGTCAAACAGTTGGCATCGTGGCAAGGACAAACTGATTAACTTTTCATTTCCGTTGGCAAGAGATGTGGTGGTGAAACTACTGAATGGATTTACATGACACCATCTGAATTAATTTGCCAATCAGCTGACTGAACAAACGCCCATGATTGGCCCAATCAAAAAACATGGAGGCACTGGAAAGTTGGCTTACATTTAACTGCACAGACAGTATTTCAAAACTTGGTACAGTTACAGAAGAGCAACTTCTAATGCCGACTGAACAAAAATCAAGCTGGCTGATTGAATAAAATGTGATTACTATATTGTATGATGATGATACACCACATATACATGCGCGTATACTATTGTCCTGAAATGAGTTTAGCTCGCCATTCCCATAGATGGCGCTGCGTCGAATTCACACTGACGCCTGGGCACTCTTGTCATAATCAAAAGAAGAACGAGTGTGGCAGAAGTAGTTTAGTCGGCGCAAACAATGGCAGAAAGAATTATTTAACCTGCTCCATCATCGCTCGATGGTGTTTTAAGCCCCCAACGTCGACTTCAAGGTAGCGCTGCGACCGTTGACTTCAAGGCACCTAACCCTAACCTTAACCCTAACCCTAACTACTGCCTAATCCTAGTATGACGTTGGGGGCTTAAAACACCAAACACCTGCATCCTCATTGAAGGCCAAAGTTTGGGCACATTTCGGCTTTTATAACCTCGAGGGGAAGAAGGAACTTGATAGGAATCATGCTATATGCAGGCTTTGCAAAGCCAAAGTTAAAGGTCCCATGGCATGAAAATGTCACTTTATGAGGTTTTTTAACATTAATATGAGTTCCCCCAGCCTGCCTATGGTCCCCCAGTGGCTAGATGTGGTGATAGGTGTAAACCGAGCCCTGGGTATCCTGCTCTGTCTTTGAGAAAATGAAAGCTCAGATGGGCCGATCTGGAATCTTCTCCTTATGAAGTCATAAGGAGCAAGGTTACCTCCCCTTTCTCTGCTTTGCCCACCCAGAGAATTTGGCCCACCCATGAGAGAGAGACATCATAGCATTCAAACGAGAAAAGTGGCAGTTGGTCAAGGCCACACCCCCAACTCCCACCTTCCCCCCCCTCTCTCCTGCTCAGTAGCTACAGACACAGAAATGGCACATCCTAAGAAAAGCTCATTGTGGGACTGGCTCTAGTGGCTGTAATTCTGCACCAAGGCTGAATTTCGGGAAAGAGACTTCAGATACAGTATTATGGGACCACTAAGGCCTATATAAAAGCATCCAAAGAGCACCATGTCATGGGACCTTTAAGTATTTTGGAAACACCACAAACTTGAGAACTCACATGGTACGCCATCACCCAGAGATTAACATTAAAGACGTGGACGAACAACAACCTAAAGTACCAAGCATGCCAGTCAACCAATGCTCTAAACTCCAACCGAACTCTGAACGAAAAGCTCTTTTTATTTAACAGTTTTATTTAATATATGAATTGAATTAAATGTATTTGAAAGCTGGCCAAAGCTTGGCACTTTGCAGTTTTTAGTTGCAAAAGTTTTTCATTTTTGTATGACGACATATAAAGTAATATCAAACTACATTTAATTTGTTGTTTCTTTTTCTTTTAAAATGTATGTCTACTGCAACCACATGGGAAAACTAACTACATTTCCATACTGTGAATCGTTTTTCTTTTAATCGAGAATCGTTTTTGAATCGAAAATCGATTTTGAATCGAATCTTGAGCCTAAAATTCGATATTGAATCGTATCGTGAAATTTTCTGAATCGTGCACCCCTAATGGACATACAGTATGAGAACACATAAAACTGCAAAATACAACGCAAAATCTCCAAGATCTCAAAAAAAGAAGCTGACCGACATTGCTTGTTCTATAAGGTAAATATCATTGAACATGATTTGTGGCTTGAAAACTGGCTAGAATGCCTGAAATCTTTTTTTTTTTACTTTTTTGGTTAATTTGTGTATTTTTGTATTGAATAGGAGACAGTTTAGAGGTGACAGGAAATGAGGAAAACTAGAGTCTAAGCAGTTACAATGGCAAGTGTTACTGGGGCATGGATAAAACCCAATATGGAACTGGCATATCGTAACAATACTGCACAGTGTTGGTGGAAGTATTTGCTCTAATGCCATCTAGTTGATATTGTTTTAAACCACTGTTCAGAAAACAGCCCTAAATAATCACTGTCTTCTTCCTATATTAGCACATTTGATGGAAACTATGTGTAGAGGGAGTTATAGCTTCCAGCCAGTGTTTGCACCATGGAGGCTCTAATCGCCACATGCTACAGCCTGAGTTTATTGAAGACTGGCCAGGAATCCAAATACCCCCCCCCGCCCACCTCTAAACTAACACATACACACGCACACACGCGGACTTGAACGTGCACGCCACACGTCAACACAGATAAAAGACAGAAGATGGCCTGGTGTGTAACACAGCTAACAAAGCAGCTGGTTCTGTCTGAAATAGCAGCAGAAGTAGACAAAACAACACAGCAAAATGACTGTACTTTGGTACTTGCGTCTTCTGCCAAAATGACATCTAAAGGCTGCTACTTGTGCACAATAAATGGGAGCAAATCTGTCAAAACACTGGGCAGAAACAAAATAGTAAGGATGCAGTGTAATTTATAAAAACCATATGTACAAATGTGACAGAGTTGAAAAGAGGATCAAAAGACATACAAATGAACATCAAACTTCCCAAGCCAAACACTCCCGTATGCTAATGAGGGTAATTTGTCAGCGAAGCTCTGCTTAAATTCTTTCAGAGCATTTGAAATGCCAGTAAACATACACACTTAGTATGCTCAGCATACACTTCTGCTTCACTCTGAATCCATCTGAAGCGGTCTGACTCTAACTGCACCATCATACTTCACTTCCTTTACCTCCAGTGGGCTAGCAATAGACAAAATAATACATTGGCTCAGCTACATAGGCACGATTGAACTCTAAACAAAAGCTCAAAGCATTGCCCCTATCTATTATTGATAACAGATTCACTTGCAGTCTGTTGTGCAGTGAGTGAAGAGACAAAGCAAGTGCCAGGAGAAGAGTTACATGTAGGGACACTGCTGACCATGTCACTTGCTGTTACCATCAAATACCCTGTTTGGAACAGCAATCATACTTTATTAGTATCACTGTGCTTTTAGAGAGATAAGACATAGAACATAAATTAAACTAAAAGCAGATGAATGCACTGTGAGAAAATATCAAATAAAATGTATTAAAGGGAGGTTGTAAGACCTTGTCTGTAATTTGGACAGCCAGTAGGTTTGTCAGGGCCTCAGCCCTAGACTTTAGCTAGTATTAGGGTTAATAGTTTAGAGATATAAGGCAGTCACCAACAAGTGACCTGGTCTCCATGCTCCATTAAGAATCTGAGCTCCTGTGTTTTGTAAAAGAGAGCAAAAGATAAAAGCAAGCAAGCCTTTTTTTCCCCCAGAAAAAATACAAACAGCTAAATGTTGCTCAAATTGAAAATAATAAAAACACATGAACTTGTAGTTAAATCATTAAACCATTGTGTCAGAATTTGACTTCCTCCAGCTTGATGCTGTTTGACAGAATATCTAGTTCACTTTATTTCTGGGTTTTCTCTTAACTCTCCTGATCAAATCATCTATAAGCAGCATGTGGGATGGATCCATGCTGCTCCAAACCAACATACTGCATTCACTGTTAGACTCTAGCACACTGCAGTGCAGACAGACACCCAGCGGGAGCATGGGATGTACTAAATAAATAAAATATACTAAAATATACCATGTCCCTTTCCAGGGTCATGCACTATTGCTTTATTTTTTCGTTAATAAAAGAGACCTGAGTCCCTGCAAGCATATTGTATCACCACACATACATTAACTGACAATGTGCAAACAGACGCACACACAAGCGTCCCTCTGATAAGGACTCGGGTCACTCTGACGTTCGAGTTCTGGGTCAGTGATAAGGCCATGCTTGTTCTTAACTGCTTTTCTCCCACTGAAAGACTTGCAAAACAAGGTACTGAACTGACCCCAAAAACCTGCTGGATGGTTAGACGTCCCAATAACATGGTCCTACAACTAACCCCTGCTTGTATTATAGAAGTGAGAGAGTTTGGTCTACTCTACACTACTAAATACTCTCAAATCAAACCTAACTAATGAGATGTAAAAAAGACAGAGACGTGTTTTTTAATTATACTGTTTTTTTTAAGCTTGGATTTGGGCGCACAGCTTCCTGCCATCTTTGTCAATAAAAGGTACCATCACATTACACTTGTGTCCTGCAAATATTGTCTCTCAATTAAATCAACTGATGCCCACACAACATACAAATTCAACGATGCGCTTCCTTATTTGGTGCAATCTCCTCGCTGGCTCCAGTGGACTTGTGAACTTTGATGATGTGCAATACAGAATCAGCATTGGACATGTAGAAGTCCTTATTCCAGCATGTACCATCACCATGTTTTCAACAATGTTGCAATGTCAGACTACAAAGGGCAGCATCGCTCTCACAGACTTCGTGATCACTTTGTTAAAAAAAAGAATTACAAAACGGAGGAAACCGTTCCATCATATCCTTTTTTTTGTTTTGGTTTAATAGTCTAATGTTAAACCAGGAATTTCAAATCTGGGCAAAACAGGTCTCTGGATGGAGCTGAGTTACAGCAAACAAACAGCTTTCATGGCTGAGTGTCGCAGACTGAAAAACTTATAAGCCTCGAAATACACTTGTTTAATCCTCGACATCTTCATCACTTGTCCAAATTATCATCGGCATACGCGCCTGACGAAGTGATGTTCGCTACTGACACTGGGGCTTATGAAAGACATTGATTTTGGATTTTAAGAAGCCCTTTGTAGTGATTCCTGTCATGTGTGCAGTCTGAGCCTTCTGGGAATCAGCCATTACAAGAAGGTTAAGGCATCTCATCTTACTGTACAGTCTAACGATTATATATGAATATTTCAAATGTTGATGCTTAAACATTTTCTGTGATAAGAGCAGCCAATAGCGTCCCTGTTTTTGTACATGGTGCAGTTATCCTTGGTGACGTTCTAATGTGTCTGAGTTGCACTGTGTTGGCTCATGCTCCATTTGAGTCACCGAGACTCTAACCTGCTCCGACAGGCTGCGTTCCCCTGCGTCCCCTCCGACGCTGCAGGGTCACAGGGTGGCCGCTACCTCCTTCACAGCACACACACACACACACACACACACACACACCCACCCCCCCCCCCCCAACAAAAAAAAAAAAAGAAAAAAAACACAACAAAAAAAAAAAAAAAAAAAAACAAAACAAAAAACAAAAAAAAACCCCCCCCCCCCCCCCCCCCCCCACCCCCCCGCGACTGACCCGGGGGGGGGAGAGAAGGGAAAAGAAAAAAAAAAGAGGGGGTAAAGAGGGGGGGGTGAAGGTGTTTTTTTTATTTTTAAAAAAAAAAAAAAAACACCCCCCAACAAAAAAAAAAAAACATAACCAAAAAACACAAAAAAAAAAACAAAATAAATATTTTTTTTTTTTTTTTTTTTTTTTTTTTTCTAAAAAAAAAAAAAACCAGGTGAGAACTTTTTAAACCCAACCAAAAAAAACCAACAACACCCCCCCGCTCTGTTGCACCCATATTGAAAAAAAGGAAAAAAAAAAACCACAAAAAAAAAAACCCCACTTCACTCCTGGTTTTTTTTTTTTTCTTTTTTTTGTTTTTGTTTGGTTTTGTTTTGTTGTGTTTTTCCTTTTACCACCCCCTGTTGTTTGTGTTCCCCACATTCCTCTAAAATTAAGAACAACGGAAAACACCCCCCCCCCATTCTATCTTTTATAAAAACACCCCAAAAAAAAAAAAAAAAAACACACACACTCACACTGAGAAGTGATACACGAAGCATTTCCAGCCAGACGGCCTTTCCAGAAAGTTATACACGCGTCCTTGGATGTAGGCGCGGGTGAGGATTGGACGGACCCCGGTGCTGTACACCGACATCCGCACAGACATCCGGGGGTGAGATAAGTACGGGTGGAGGTGAACAGTTGGTACATTTGTGGTAGTGTTACCGTCCTCTGGCATTTTGTCTCTTTCAGAAAACGCGTCGTTGCCCGCAGGTGTCCCCGGTTCTGGCGCGCTAAACGTGGTTTGCGACAGCTCCAAATCCGGTGGTCTGTTCCCACGTGCCACACCAGAAGACCTCCGTGTCTTCCCCTCTTGATAGGGGGCGGAATTGGACATTGCAGCTTCCCCGTTATTCTTCTGTCGATGGGTTAACTTTTCTCAGTGGTAAAATGTTCGGTCACTGACTCAAACGGACAAATGTTCGCCCATGTGCGCTTACCTTCTGCTCTGCGCCTGATTTCACCAGGGCGCATAAATATGTCAAATCAACTGAGTTAGTGATGCCCTAGATCACCAGGACGGCGTTTCTTTAATTTAACTTTACAGCTCTCTGGGTTGCTGAGGTGATGCCGAGTCTCAGCCCTGAATGAATATCCCCCTACCTCTTCCAGAGCTCTTATCAGCCTGGAGAGCCGTGGGGGCCCTGCAGGCGGTGCGCAATGAGTCGCCAGCTGTTCAGACATTTTATTATTTTGCAAAACTGCTCGAAAGCAATCTGCAGCTCATCCTTCAGATCTGTGGGAAAAAAAAACACACCACCCCATTAACCTTGCTCCCCAATACTTACTTTTCACACAAAATGCAAACGCAACTATTTTTGCAAACCTGTAAAAACAAATGTCATGTGGTTGACCTTCTACTGTATAGGCCTATATAACTAATACAAGTCTTACTCGTCAAATAGATTTGGTGGTGTACTGATGTGAAATGATGAGTCACCCTCACAGGCATTTATGTATGTGTGAATGTTTAGATGCACATAATAAATGAGCAACAACCAATAAAGCACTTGTATACCTCAAGGCTACCAGTGAAATGTGTTGCATTACTGTAAAAGTCTATTGCGTCAATCACACACTTAAAGTGACTAAAGGCACAGGCCTAACTCACATGTAAACAGAAGGGTGACCAAAACACAAGATTGGAAACTGCTATCATTCATACATTGATTGACATGTCTTTTAATAACAATATAAGTCAACATAATGTGTCTGTAACTTCCATTATGACCAGTTAGAAACACAAACTGTTGATTTTTTTTTTCATCTGTAGTCCAAGCTCCACACATATGTAGGCTATAGCCTTTTTTTGTATATGAGGAATAACTCATGTACTGACATTGTTTCATAATACGCTCACAGCAATATACATAGAAGACAGTGCATGTATAACCACTATGGTGTAAATTAACAGGAGATTAATTCGAGGTTGATTCAAGACCTTCAGCAGGTGCAGTAAACTGTGTTGTTGCACATGCAATGCACATATAACCTAGCCGGACAAGCCAGACACACGTCAAGATGTTGGGTCTGGGAACTCACCATTGGCAGGGTTCAAGCCGAGGGGCGGGATAAACGGTTGTCTTTCAAATTCTCTCTGCACGCAATAGGCAGCCCGGGCTCATGGCAGTTCGTGATATGGTTACGTTAATCTATTGAGTCGTGGTTATAACGAATTTTAAAGCAATGTATTTCAATGGGAAGCATATTTCGTGATCACAGAACGATGATGGTAGTGTGTATTATTGATAAGGTGAAAGTCCGCATAGGGAGGTTGGTCGGGTTGGTGGTGGATGGGTCAAACAACATAGGACTTTCACCCCTGCGCCCGGGGATTGCGTCCCGCGAGTGGCGGCCCGTCCCATTGTTGTGGCCGGCGTGTGGCGTTTCCCCATTGTTGTGTGCCCCTGCGCCTGGGGATCGCGTCCCACATGTGACGTGTACACGAAATAAACGTAATGTATCAATAAATCAAAATAACGTGACTATTTCACGACCTGGCGTGAGACCGGGTTGCAATAGGATAGCGCGCTACAACCAAGCAGAGCAACGAAGAAGGCAGGGGAGCTAGTTGATAGATTAAACTTTTGCCGTATCCGGTCGGCAAACCTTCGAACACATCTTCCTTTTTTAAGAATGAGTTCAGTGTCGTTCTTTGTTCTTTTCTCAAAGAAAAGCTTAACTCCAAGTCTTCCAGAGCCGATTCAAAAGACCGCTGTTCCCAGCAGCAGCAGCCGTAAGCTCGCCCACCCACTCTATGCACAATGTGATTGGCCTGGCCAGAGTTTGGTTTTTCCAGCTCGCAAGCCAATGGAGAGTTGCTAGACCCCCTGGCTGCAAATTACATTTCCTGCCAGATTTCTAGGCTACATATATCCCCCTTCTATACTGAAATGAGTATGATGAGTTCAGTTAATTAGCAATGCAATAGTAACATTTTTGCGCATTGTCGTTCTTGAATTCCTTTATTATTTAGAAAAGATTAATCTCTCAAGAAAAGGTGTTGATTGGCTGAGTTCATTTGTGCAGAAGTGTAAAGAAAGGCCTCCCATTGTTTGAGATGACAGACAGGCTGTGAGTCATTTCCCCTCATTAAACTGCCAGTCGGAAGGAGGTAAGAAGTGCCTCTCATTGGGAGAAAGTCTCTGACATGTTGGGAAGCTATACCCACTCTACATATTTGTTGCCACCAACAGTACTCAGATGTGTTACTGCTGAGACTGTTATAGATGGAGCAACTCGGTCACGGAGGAGCTCTGCATTGTGTGCATTTAACTTTCCATTTCGTTTTTTCGCCTAAAAGCGTTTCCTATCGCCTCTCCACTATGAGCTGAAGAGGAAGAAAAAGAAACACCACACGAACGATAAAATATAGATCATATTACCATTATTATTTATTTATTTACTGGAGTAATAAAACATGTTACTGCTTGAAAATCAAGCCTGTTTCCTGACCTATTTGTGTTTAATTACAGTGTGAAAGTAGCTTTGTCAACCCTGGTGTTGGTGTGATCCAAGGAGAACTCTGGGGACACATGCAGCTTAGTTTGACAAGGTTACCCTGTGGTCTTTTTTTTTTTTTTTTTTTTTTTTTGCAGTGACCTTGGCCATGCTAGTCCAAGGTGGAGGAAACAAGTTCGCCCGCCTCGGATTTTAATAGGAGTCGAGTGGCATCTATGTGATGACAGGATCTGTTGCCAGGTAGACATTAAACACAACTCTAACTGGTTCTTGCTGTTAGATGCCACCCACTACATTTGAGTTCTTGTAGAAAGTGCAGTTATCTTGAAGGTCACCCATGCTCCTATATTTGATTGTGTGAAGGAAATACAATATTTAATATAACTTTTTTTTTAAGATTCTTTTTTGGGGCTTTTCCCTTTATTTGAAAGTGGATAGACATGAAAGGGGAGAGAGATGGGGGATGACACGCAGCAAAGGGCAGCAGGTCGGATTCGAACTCTGTGCTGCTGCAAAGGACTCAGCCTACATGGGGCTAACGCTCTCACTGGGTGAGCTAGAGGTCACCCCAAATAATTAATATAATTTAATATTAAATGAGTAATAACCATCTTGGTAATGGATTAATTTTCATTTCTTTAAGCATACATGTCAAAGATTCACTGGTACAAGCTATTTAAATGTAAACATAAGTCTTTTATGATAGTAAACTGAATACCTTTGGGTTTTGGATTGTTGGTTAGACAAAACAAGCAATGTAAATATTGTCACTGTCATGTGAAAAACCATTTATCTCCAGAATACTAGCATTTCATTGTCTAAGGCAAATTGCCTTGTTATCACTTTTGGGACAATGCATTGTGCAATGCATTTTTTTAAGATTATTTGTTTGGGCTTTTCCGCCTTTAGTTTTTGACAGGACAGCTAGGTGAGAAAGGGGAGAGAGAGAGAGGGAAGACATGCAGGGAATCGTCACAGGTCGGATTCGAAACCCTGGACCTCTGCGTCAAGGCACCTGCTCTACCCACTGATCCACCCCGGCCACAGAAAATGCATTTTTTTTAAGCTAATCCAATTGGGGTTTTAAATGTTTTCTTTAGCTTTAGAAGTTTATTTGAAAAAATAAAACATGGTTTATGGTTTTCTTTGGACAGCGATGATATGTCAACTTAAATGTTGTTCTTGAAATACAGAAAAAAAGCGGCCTATGATTGCCTCCACATGGCTCTCACAGACCATTCCCCAACTCGTAAATACTGTACCGACGCTTTGTCACAGCATGAGCAGTCGGATACTGCGGCACAAGGTAGTCAAGTAGAAAATAATGATCAGATTAATACATAATGCATATTATTGTTCATGCAGCCCTATTGATGTTAGGTTTACTGGCAAAACAGGCATCATTATAGAGATGTATTTTGTAGAACAGAGTACATGTATGTTTATTGATGTTGCTCAATAGAAGAAAACCGCTCTGGTAAGACTTCTCAAATGTCGATCAAATCAAAGATGTGCTGTATTTTATTATTATTTTGACCCATCAGGACAGGTATTATATGTTTATTTGACAATTCTACACTTCCTGTATAACGCTCATGTTGCATCATACTTAACTCATTCTCCCATGAGCGAATAATATTCGCATCTGACTTGAGGAAATTGCCTCCTACTGCAGTTGACACCAGCGGGCAGCCAGAAAGCCTTTGGAGTCTGGTGTCGTTCATTGCAATAAGGTTAGAGAAACATAGAAGCTCATCTTCCTCTATAAGGGCATATGAATTAAGCAGTTTTTTTTATTAACTGGTATTTACCCCTGCTGATCCAGATGAGATTAAGGGATTCTTTTTCCCGAACCCCAGCTGAAACAGCAGCAACACCTAATCTAGTTTGCAAGGGGAAACAAACAACATTCCGAATAACATTCCATAGTAGTTAATTGTTGATCTCAAATAAAGGAAAACGAAAGGCACGAGAGAAAAAAGAAACAGTGAGAAGGAGGGATGATACAGAGATAACATCCTACAAATTACAACTGGAATTATCAACACTTTCCAAATGTGTTCTTGTCATAAATGCTTTGAACTCATAGGCAGTTACATAAGGTTGAAATGTTTCTGCAGGGTCAGTCAGCCTTTCCAAACAGGCTCTGTCCAAGTGTTCTGGCCAGTCAGTAGAAATTAGACAAGGGACCTCAGACTGTACTGTCTTCCATATTTATGAGTAGTATAAACACATAAAGGGACGGGGGAGCTATTCCTCAATGGCAGTATAAAACAGATAATCATTGACTAAGTCTATTCATGTAAAGACATGGTTAATCAAGCCATGGCATGCAATGTGTAAATATGGGTGTGGGTTTTGCATTTTGTGATATAACGCAATTAATAATGATGAAGCGTCTCCTGCATGTGCATCACTGAGTTGAGGCTCGTACACATATTCACTGTGGCCCAATTCAGGGGCTGCATCCTTTGAAGTCTGCATTTTGCATATGACAAGACCGTCCCCTTCCAAAGGCTCCTTTGAATGCAGCCTCAGAAATAGGTCCCGCTTTTGCCTGACTTTGAACGACACAATTGGTGTATCTTTTGTGACCCTCATTCTACATGCAGCTACTTGAGGCTAAAACCAACGCGCTAAAAAGCACTATAGACTGGAAAACAGAGTCAACTAACTGCTATCGACTCCCATTTGTAAACACTCTTAGTGCACAACTTTGTCTTGCGTTGGCTGGAAAATAGAACTGTCCTATTTTTTTTTTCTTTTGTGTTATGTAGCAGTCATATGCACTAGCACTTTTGGGTTTTCCTGGTCAATTCATGTGACCGCGGCTTTTTTTGTGAGTCGTTTGAGATCAAGTGATCATTGGTCATAACGCACTGAAAAGTGGAAATAATGCAATTCACACATATACTGTAATGTATGCCACTGTTTGTTTGCAGCCTGGAAACATTAGAATTGAGAAATACAGTTATACAGATATAATGTTTTAGATTATATCATTATACTGGAAACGTGTTCTGTCTACAGAGCGACGTTATCTCCCAAAGGAGATGCATGTTGTTTACATGTGAGATGACCACAGCAAATGTCTCTAAATTTACTGAAAGAATTGTTTCCAATGAATTGCCACCCACATCTCTGTTTTGTCTGGCAAATTTAGGCCATTCATGGTTGTTACCAACTGGTTGGATAATTCACCAATCAGAGATTTTTAGTAGATGGTACAATAAGAATGGGAATGTCATCTTCCTTCATAGCAAACTAGCTATATCCATGAAAAATAGCAATAGAAAAATGGCAGATACTTCAAGGAACAGATTCAACAAAGAGCAGGGAATATTACACAAACATATTGGTCCATCCTGACTTAAAGGAGAAATCCGGCGCAAAATGAACCGAGGGGTTAATAACACATTTGTACCGTTCTCTGGGATATGTTTATTAAATGTACCGTCAGCCTTGTTAGTGATATAGAAATAGCGCTCACATTCGATTAGCGTGAAATAGGGTGACCAGACGTCCCGGTTTGACCGGGACAGCCCCGATTTGACCGGGACAGTCCCGATTTTGAGTTGCGTGTCCCGAGTCACGACAAAAGCCTGTCGGGACACTAAAATACCAACCACTATGAAATTGTCCCGGTTGTCAGCGATTACATAGGCTGCTGAGGAGGGGACGTTTGCGTATCATCTGGTGAACCACAACCAAAGCTTCCGGTCCATGGACTGCACCGCGGGTCTGATAAGAAAATTTTATGATGGCCGCTTCATTTGTGCACAAACCAAGGCTGAAGCAATCGTGACCAATGTCATCGCACCCCATGCCATGGATCTGGTAAAGGCCGACCTAGGAGTAGTTCAGCACGTCTCTGTGCTTCCAACCGCAAGGCTGTGAAGCTGATTCCCATTGTGATCCGCTACTTCAAGGATACAGAGGGGGTACAGGTGAAAATCCTGGATTTCACATCCATTCCAGGTGAGACGTCTGATATTTTAGTTGGAAAAGTCAGTCGCAGCCTCCGATCGTTCAATTTGATGGACAAAGAAGTTGGGTATTGTGCTGACAACACCAACGCCAACTTTGGCGGAAGAGCAAGGGTAGGGGTGAATAACGTCTTCTACAAGTTGAATCAGGCCACTGCCAATGACCTGGTGCACACATCGCTCACAACGCTCTCCAAACTGCCGCAGATACCCTTCCCTGCGACATTGAAAGCTTAATTGTGAAAGTGTTAGGACATTTCCACATCTTTACTGTCCGCACTGAGCAACTGAAAGAGTTCTGCGACTTTGTCAAACTCCAGTATGCCACTCTCCTGCGGAATGAATTAATTGATGTTTGTATTATTATGCATTATGTAATTAATGATTTATGTATTACTGCAATCCTTAAAGGGGTGGTTCAGAATTTTGGACATAGGACCTAATTTCTAAGTTAGCCAGTGTGTTATTTATCAGTGGAGACCATTTTCAACACTTTTCATCCAGTCCTTCCAGTTGCAGAGTTCGCTGGTGCTAGGCTAGCGCAAGTCAACAGTATCTGCTAGTCTGCCACTAAAAAACAGTCTTACCCACTCCACAGTACACCCAAGGCAAAAGAATTATAACGCCAGACTATCGATGTAAATGTCTGTGTTGATAGAATAATGTTAGAAATAAAACTACCCTCTCCACTGATAAATAACACACTGCCTAACTTGGAAATTAGGTCCTATGTCCAAAATTCTGAACCACCCCTTTAGTATCCCATGAATCATCAGGAATTGATGTGTTCATAGTCTGTCATTCGTGACCTCATACATGAACAACACAACTAAAGCATTAGGTACGTGGGCACATCATTATGAATTATGATTTAATAAGCATGATCCTGATTATTTATTTTTCTGCAAAAAAATGTGGTCATCACTGCGCAAATTCTGATTGGAACACAAATTGTGCATAATGATGTACCCACCTTACCTAATGCTTTAGTTGATGTGTTGTTCATGCATGAGGTCATGAATGAGAGGCTATGAACTCATGTCAATTCCTGATGATTCATAAGATATAAAGGAATGAAGTAATGAAGTAATGCACAAATCATGAATTAATTCATGCATGAATTCATAATTCATGTACCCTTACCATAAAGTGTAACCATAACTTTAGTTGAAGCCTGATGCCCTTTATCGATTTACGAATTATGCTTTTTATGATGTTTTTATGATACTTATGTTTAAGGTTATAATATATGCGGTCATGTATGGTTGTTGATGTTCTTTATATATTCTGTCATGCTGTTGTGCAAAGGAAATTCCCCTAGGGGCAATAAAGGCTTCATTCATTCAACTGTAAGGTTTTCTGTTGTGTTGATATCCAGTGACTGGGGAGGCCATTGGAGTAAACATAAGTCAATGCCGTTTTGCATTTTCTTCACAGAAGTATTCATTTGGAAAAGGTACCTTAGCATTGTTGCTAACAGCTCCTTGTTAGCAACAATGCTAACTTATGCTATTGTATTCGGGACATGCAGCACTGATATGGCACCAAGAAAACCTTTACCATCATCAGATTCATTTTCTGGACAAAACAAGGTTTATCACTTTGTAGTTATGCATTATTCTGCACAGTGAGGGTGACAGGTGGAGAGGTGGGAAATGTCAGCATCTGAAAAAGAGACATAAACACAAGCACAAAGGGAGGCGAAGGTGAGACTGACGCAGGAGCAGCTGTAACAAAAACAAAACTTGTAACTGTGTTGTGGGAACTAAAGAGATTATTGCAACCTCAGACAGATAAACATTGCCTGAATGTATCGTGGGCAGTTTTAAAGGCCCAATGTGTGGGAATTTCTCCCATCTAGCGTTGAGATCATATATCGCAATCAACTCTCTCACGCCACGCAGTTCAAAGTACCGTATTACAACTACGGTACCCTTCACGCTTTTTTTTCCAGTGTTGGGTATAACGCATTACAAAGTAACGCGTTACAGTAACGTAACTACTTTTTCCGGGAAAAAGTAAAGTAACACGTTACTACTGAAAATTTGGTAACGAAACGTAGTTCCTTTTTTTCAATTCGGCGCAACGTTACTTTTCCCAGGGACAGATTTGAAAGCGACACTGCCTTCTCAGCTGCGTGCTCACTAGCTCCACAAGGTACGGGACAGAGGCTGGTAGTAACGGAGCAATGCTGTAGCCAACGCTAACTTTTGAGAGCGTTTTTAACTTTGTGGCTTTTTACTGGACGGCGCTCTGAGCGGAGAGCTACAGTATGTGACACATGCCACTACATCGCTGAGGACTGGCGGTTAAATCGGCCGTCATACAAACACAGCATGCCAGGCAGACACAAAGCTGTCAACCTCACAGATGGATGCCGTGGAGATGGGCTCATACATAGGCTAGGCTACACGCAGCGGACCGCTGTGGACTTGTGTCGGTCACACTGACACGCAAGGACTTCCAGAAAAGAGGCTGCATGTGTTTATGACAATGCACGGACCATCGTGGCTGCGCGACCAGTACTACAAGTAGATATGGACATTACATATTAACACTTTGTTTCGCCGATGACCTGCCGATGTGCATTCAACCCGCGCTGGACTCGTTCATAATGAATCAGCCGTCACTCTGTGAGTAGAGAATCTGCAATGTAGCCTAGTTCAGACGCTTAACTGATAAACCACAAAATTGGCTTTATGGTCAAAGACAGCTTTTGTATAATTAACTTCAGTCTCTGCCACACCTGCTTTTAAAAGTAATGTAAAAGTAACGAGTAAAGTAAAAAGTTACTTTCCATAGGGGGTAACTAAGTAAAGTAAAGGATTACTTTTTTAAGAAGTGACGAGTAACGAGCAAACACTACTTTTTAAAAGTAACTGCCCCAACACTGCTTTTTTCTGATGACGCCGGGCTCTTGCTCTTTTCAATATCCTTTTTCTTTTTCGGGGCGAAGAAGAATTTGGATTTTGAATACGTGTGGTCCTCCATGTTTCCTTCTTCAAACTTGCCGGGGCCGGGAAGCGACGGTACCCATTAGCAGCATCAGCAGCACCTGTGAGTTTATCATGTGACAGCGAAAACGTGAAAGGCGGAGCAGTATGTCCTGTATGTCCCTTACCCGCTAACGTATTTCAAGATGGCGCATGAATATGGAGTGTCTACTCCAGTTCATGCAAATGCAAATGTAAAATTTCAAGCCAAGAGGAATACTTGGAATTGATGGTGGTGGTAAATATTCATGAAAAAAGTTTGTGAACGGGCAACACAGATTTTGATAATGAACAACAAAACACGTTACACACTGGACCTTTAACATTTGTTTATTTGCTTTAGGGCTTACACTCACCTTTTACGTTATTTAAATACTTGAAATTACAGATTCACAATTTCCAATATAAAGTCAAAGACATTTTCTAACTCTGAATTAGGAAAATGCAGTACTATATGGCCTCAGGCAATATTTCTTTATTTCATCACTTTCCTGTGCAGCACCTTTGCATGTTTTGCATATGTAAATTTTAAATGTACAGCCATTTCAGCCAGAACCACCACACAGTAGATTTTAGTCTCTAGAGACTCTCAAGACTAAAGACTAGCTCTCACCAAGTTTGTGTACATGTTGTTTGGTCATTAATTCAAATCACATACAGTACCAGTCAAAAGTTTGGACACACTTTCTCATCAAAGTGAATGGGAAAGTGTGTCCCAACCTTTAACTAGTACTGTACGTCTAAGTGATAAGTATTTGTTAGATAGAATGCACATATACCTTTTTCTCTGACTTACACAACATCTAAAACATTTTTCAAGGCAGGAACTTGCAGCTCTGGAACAGTATATTTTGATTTACTGGCCTTCCAATCCATTATATGCATATTTCCAGTAACCAAATAACCATTTTAGAAAACTAATGATACATTTGTTTCCTTAAACTGTACCTTTAAGGGTCTGAATATGTATAAGCACTTGATGTGACAATAAAGAAAACAACATACGCAATCCAGGACACTACCCAGAGCCCATCTATGGGCCTGATTTAAAATTCAAAAGGCCCTTGAAATCAAACCTGAAGAACTGCCTGTTTCTATTCCACAGTTGGAGACTTGGCAGTGGTAAACCCATAGTTCACACTGATAGTTGTCTTATCTAGTTAGCATGCTGTGTCTCAGAAAGCAGATTACTGTATTTCTTGAGCCCTCTGAAATACACAAAGAGGAGCAGTATCTGTTCAAAATAGTAACTCAACATGCTTGTTGTGTTGGCCCCGCTCTCTGCTAGCCCCCTCAGGCAACGACTTTACCACTTAACACTACTCGCTGCTACAGGTTATTTCTGAATCAGTTTCCTTGTCACTCACATGCCAAGAGTTAAGTGTAATTGCTGTTGTTGTTTCCTCAGGGTGCTTGTGCTCCCTGTGCCGCCCGTTGCTGTGTGGCCTGCAAGGGCAGTTTGCATTTATGATACTGTCAGCAGAGAGACAGCAATGGAAGCGTATTGTTAAAGCTGATTTGATTTTGTGTAGGACTGCACATACCTATTGAACTTGACACATGGTATAAGAATATACAGTACAGGCCAAAAGTTTGGACACACCTTCTCATTCAATGCATTTCCTTTTTATTTATATTGTAGATTCTCACTGAAGGCATCAAAACTATGAATGAACACATATGGAATTATGTACTTAACAAAAGAAGTGTGAAATAACTGAAAACATGTCTTATATTTTAGATTCTTCAAGGTAGCCACCCTTTGCTAAATGTATTGATGTACTGAATGTATTGATCTCCAGTAGGAACAAAGGGACTTTAAAACAGGGTAGGGATGTCTAAAAGTACAGAGAGATGGACTGAGTCATTGTTGGTTTTGGTCTTTTCATGGGATTTGATGATTAAGAAAAATGTAGTAACAATGCCAGACTTTAGTAAATATAATAATAAATAAAAAAAAATACTTTAATGGAAATAACAAAATTGCATCTAATGCGTCTTACTACAACAGAAGATCACTGTGACAACAAGCACATATTTCTTCTCTCAGTGTGGATTTGATTTGAACAGAAACTGCTTAAAAAATGTAATACACCGTAGTCAGTGTAAAGATTAATAACCTAAAATCTGTAAAAACAAATCTCCCACAAGGTGGCTCAAAACATTGCAGGCTGTAAATCCTAATCGCAGGTCAGATCACACACGCAACATATACAGTTGGTTTAAAATGAATTTGTCTGTTTTGATTACCCCTCAGCTCCAACTGCATTCTGTCATTACTTCCTCTTAACTAGCACAACATTACACAAGTGGGTTTTCTGTGAAAGTATATACAGATACATGGATAGGTGTCATTAGAGATTTTGGATACAAACTCAGTTATGATTATTTGAGATTATTTCATATGTGAGCATCCGTTTAAACCCAGGTAAGCCAACTCGCCATGGGACATTAGAATTTTTCTTCTGTTGCCATTGATTGACTGTTGTAAAACTGGCACCCTGCGGTAATGATGATAGCACACAGCTGCAGTAGAGAATACTGTCATTGCTTTTTTTTCATTCAAGTTCCATATTTAGCTTGGGCTTTGTGTTCTGTAATACAGTTTTATGCAATCTGAATCCCATAGAAATGAAAACATGGAGGGGGAAATACAAACAGTTAAATGGCAGCACATAATGGCAACCAATCTAAGGGAACAAAATAGTCGTATTTACTGCAGGTTTTCATTCTTGTCTTTCAGGTCTAGGAGCTCACAGTACTCACAATACCACAAGATCTGATCCACATTGTGCTATGAGACACAGCCAATTAAAGAACACAGTCTGGGGAATCCAGGCAGTGCACAATCTCATGATCAGAAGAAAACAAAATGAGAACTGTATGGAAGATATAGGAGCCGCATCGGATCAAGCATTACAAGTGATCATTCAAATATTAAAATCAAATCTAAACCTAACAAGCAGTTATTATCAGTAATATTACCAGTGTCACATTACCTACTTACTGGGGAGCATACAAGATTAATCAGATCAAAATAACATAAAGCATTAGTCTTTGCCTTTAAAAGACACAACAGATCTAATTATTGCCAGTTTTCCAGGATGATAGAATGATCTGCAACTGAATTAGCCTTTCAGTGCGTTGGCCAAAGCTTAAATGTGAACAAGTGCAATACTGGGGCACGGAAGAGATGAAATGGGAAGATGGCCTAAAATGCCCCCCCAAAAAAATCTTGAAATAAATACCTGTAGAGATATATCATTCTAGATGAAGTTCCTGACAGAAGAATCGAGAGATGGATGGATGGATTGCCTATCATCCCTAGAGCTGTGACAATGGCATGGCTAATAAAACAACTGACAGTGTGTTGCAAATGTGACCACACTTCTATATCCCTGCAGCATGGTGAGAAGTTAACTACTGGGGGGTCAGCAAAGACAAGATTTTTAGTTTGTGTTAAGTTGCTTGCAAGATGAGGTAAGAACAAATTTGCTTCCGCTTGGCAATTATGTAATAATATCAAATTATTCTTTTAATTTGGCCTCAATGCACATCTTAGCCTGGTCAGAAGCAGAAGAAAAGACAACAGTGACTAAAACAAGAGAGTTGGTCCAGGAAGTCCCAGAGATACAACAATTTCCTTGGTCAATTGAATGGAGTTTGGTCTGCTTAGTTCAATGAGAGGGGCACTCCTATGATGAGCTTGGTTCTGGAAACATCGTCTGAGTTTCCAGCACTTGTCAGTAGATAGAATGATTAAGACACCATACCTTTGGCTTGCAATTAGATGATAGTTACTGGCAATGCTTCACTGTGTTTCCACTTAAATTTGCTTGCTCAGATGACTAAGGTGAACAAGAATATCAAATCAATATTCTCTAGATGCAAGCTATGCCAAACGGATTAAGATATTTATCTTAAAAATGTATTTGCAGGCATCATGTCTACTCTCAGTGTGATTTCCTTTAATCGGGCTGTTTGCATTACTACTGAAAATTTGGGACACAATGGCTCAATAGCTTGGCAGAGACATTTGTAAGATTCTGGGCCTCAGCCCTGTGTAAGCCCAGTCAACATGCTCGGCACTCTGAGATGTGCATTGTGTGGGGTTTTTGTCTTGTCCTGTGCTATGGAGCAGAAGTAGTCCCTTCCTATTCTGACATCTCACAGCATTGTCCTGTCTGGGATGGGAGATGAGCAACTGCGGGAAGGAAAGTGAGAGCCAGAGAGAAGAATAGCAGAATGCCAACAAAGAAATGGGGAATGTTGTATAATGAATAGAGCAAAATAGAACACAAAAATGAGCCGAGAACTTTTAAAAAAGAGAAGACAGGAAGGAGGCCAGAGCAGTGATTGTTTGTATGAGATAGCTCCGGGGAGAAATTGCAGTAACTGTAATTGCTCCGACCACCACAGAGATGTGGCCTCACAAGCAGGAGTCAGAGGCACAGCAGTTGAAAGCAATTAATTTTTTACTTGGTAAGAGTTGAAAGCAGAGAGGCAACAGGTCATCAGTCAGTGAGGGCAATCCTAGCATGTAAGAGGCAAGCAAGTGGAACTGGAAACAGGTTGTGGTCAGGAAGATGGCAGGCAAGAAACTAAAGACTGGACGGCTAAAGGCTTGATTATACTCCCAAACGGGCACGTACATGGACATGGACTTGACATGTCCGCGAAGCCACTCCACTAGAAGTGGTAGCATGTGTGAAATGCAACTTCAAAGCGGATAGTATAAACAGGGGAGTGTGCCTATGTTCCCACAGCCCTATGTTCCCACATTTCTAAGATTTATTTCAAAATTAGGCCATATGTTCCCATAGTTCCCACATTTCCAAGATTTTTTTTCCAAAATTAGACCCTATGTTCCCACATTTCCTTTTTCATAAATTTGTATCAGATTTTATCCCCCTTTCTCCCAATTTGGTAGCCAATTACACCCAACCTATTATCCAATAGCAATGGACTACAGATGGAATGTAACCCTAACCCTATCCCTAGAAATGTGTGAACATAGGGCTATGGGACCATTGGGCTGGGGGAACATAGGCTGAGCCCATAAAGAGAACTACTGGTCATCCACGGTGTCTGCAGCTGTCTGTGTACGCGTACCTTTGGGAGTATAATCGAGCCTTAAGCCCAATTTATGGACTGCGTTAAATCAACGCGTTGTAGGCGATACGTGCCCGTAGCGAGATGCACCTCTGGAATCTACGAATCGTAGCTATCGAAACATACTGCAACAACTGTGATTGGACCGTTTGGCCGTGGCTTGTTAGCGTCGCATTTCCCCCCTACTCATTTTCGGGTTCTCCTTCTACGCTAGAACAACGCAGACACCAGCGCCCAAGTATAAACTTCAGGCCACTTACGTAGGCTACAGCGTAGAGTCCTACCCCCCCAGAACCATAAATCCTGCTTTACGCGTACACCATCTGATGGCAACATTTACGTTACACAGACTGTTGTGCACTCACGGACGCTGACAGCATGCAGTTTATCATGTTTTGGCACTTTCGGCACTGGCTGCATTTTAAAGGTTTTGTCAAAATAAAATAGCATGTATTGTGTTTGAAAACTTGTCTTTTACATTTTACTTTTCATTTAAACTTCAAATAAAGAGGTGTGCTGGTGGGTGAAGGGATCAGAGGACTGGATATAGTGGGAACACCCTGAGGGCAATTGCAAGGTAGGTGGGAAATGCCAGGTATCTGAAATGAAAGAAGAGGGTAACGACTGAAAGACAAGAAAAACAGCAAAAAGGTGCAAAATGACTAAACAGTAGCAGCTGTTGTGACAGCAACAGATTAAGGGACTGACTGAAGTGACTGTGTGACTCATTGTATTTTCACTGAGATTTCTTTTATTCCTAACTCCTAAACTACAGTAATTGGATCAAGTCTATAAGTGGATCACAAGGCAAACCTTGACGAAATCTCAGATAATCCGAGGTTCTGCTGTACTTGTCTTGAATATTTTCAAGCCCCCAGGAATCCAAATGTTCAATGCCAGTACCATTCATTTCTCATAACAGTGTCTGAAAACAAAAATCAGTCCAACAAGGATTTTGAGGACGTGATACAATTAAATAAAAAGCGGCTGAGGAGGTGGATGATACATACTCATTTGACTTGGTTTTAAATGGATGTCGGAGAAGTGAGAGTTCTATATTTATATTTTGAAAGTATCCTTTACTTATTGAAGCCAAGCACATGGCAACTGGGGATAAGCAAAGGGGAAACATGGCTGAGAAGGTTCAGCTAAGGCTTGGAGAAGGCACAGTTATCTGAGGCTCCAGAACTGGGGAACTTGAGGACACAGTCACAGGGATTGAAAAAAAACATAACATGAACGCCTGCACAGTATAATGCAATCACTTGCTCTTTAGTCACTCCTTACATATCTTTGTGTTCCCTTTGATGAAATTAAACTTTACAGTGGATTAAACAAGTCTACTCATATGAAGCTCGGGAAGACTTCATCGTCACCCACGGCATCCACTGGGTCCTTCTCCAGTGGACCGCTCCTGTCGGCTCCTTCCATCGGTCTTTAGGCTCCTTCACCACCACCAGTGTCTAGACTCCATCTGGGGATATGCCTTACTCATGGCTTCTCTACCAATTATAACGTAGGCTTTTTTTGCACACCTCTTTTGTTGGGCAGGTGCGTAGGATATGATCAAAAGTAGCAGATCAAAAAGTTTAGAGAAAATCCCGCACACTGACCATTACGCAAGCAATAATTTATTTAGAAAGATTTCGGTCTCAGACCTTCATCAGGTAAATTCACACATTCACCTCAACCATAGACCTTAAATAGTTTGGGTGACTAACCAGGACCAATCAGGTCCAGCTCTTGAATTACGTCATTCATTCACAAAGTGGCACTCCCATCACGGACTGTGAACAGGAAAAGGCAGAATAAATGCCACTCAATACATTTAAAAACAATGGATAATCAGTACATTGTCATTAGCCCAATATTTTTTCACACCTGATCAAAGAGGACACAGTCCATTCATCATTACATTGGTTAAATTACATTCCTAAAATAATTGCCTAAGTCTGTTTTTCAGGTTTTTCAGAAAACACAAAAAATAAAACTGCCTAAGTCACATGCTCGACATAGGCAATTATACTAAAGGTTTAGAATCACATGACCTGTTCAACTCAGGATTTAGGCAATTTTACCAGAGATGGCCAGCACCATGAGGAGATGATTTAGGCAACAAAATCATTTTTGTTAAAAGTCATTTTTTCAGTTTTTTTTCGGAAAACACAAAAAATAAAACGCCTAAGTCACATGCTTGACATAGGCAATTATACTAAAGGTGTAGAATCACATGACCTGTTCAACTGAGGATTTAGGCAATTTTACCAGAGGTGGCCAGCACCATGAGGAGATGATTTAAGCAACAAAATCATTTTTGTTAAAAAATGACTTAGGCAATTATTTTAGGAAGGTGACGAAATTACATTGTAGTGGTTCATACGCACCTGTACAATGAACAGTTACTGAGGATAAACTAGTAAGGAAAAAAGAAGAAAGAAAAAACATCAAATTAGCACAACATAATATTGAGATTAAATTCATCATTAAGGCCTTTTGGCGATAGCGTCTGCAAAGTGAATATCCAATATGCCTCGCGTCTTTTTAGTAGCAAGTCGTGGATGCCCCCCTTTTTGGAAGACTGACTTGTTCAATACCACAAAAGTGCAATGATGAGATGTCATGCTTATGATCATTGAAGTGTATCGCGACCGGGTAATCCCGGTCGTTTCTGCGAGTAGAGCTCTTGTGTTCGCTAATGCGTTGTTTTAACTGCCTTATGGTCTTACCTACATACACCAGACCACATGGACACGTTAAAATGTACACTACATGAGTGGAGGCACAAGTGATGGCACTCTTAATTGGAAAAATTGGAGTCTAAACGCCAAAGACTCTGTACATTTAATATTGTGCATATGTAACAAAGCAACAAAGTCTCTCCTGATTGAAATGTCTAGGAGGCAGGAAAAAATTGTATATTGTTTTTTAAGATTGAGATCAAAGCATGAGGCCATGGAGGTGAATCTCATCCAAAATCAAACCAGTCCATTGCTCGTGTCCGATTTGTCATTACAAGCAATTAACATGAAATTATACGATTGACATGGTCAAAAGCTTTTGTTCCAATTTGCGGAATTTGCAGACCACAATATGGCACTAGCCTTCGGTTGTAAATAATAAAATATAGGTACTTATATTGTACTATACCCTAAACTACCAAATAGTCCACCTATAATTCACTATTCAAAATCACGTTCAAAATACACATACTATTGTATGAACTTCAATGGTATCTCATAATTTAATAAACCGTGCTCTTGATTTAAAAATGTGTACTATCTCGTAATGTGTGCTCTCAATTAAATATCATATTATATATTTTGCCTCATTAACTCTTGTAGAGGGAAGCACACGCCTTTGGCATGGTGCATTTAATCAGCCATAAGTTAGAACAAGATAAAGAAGCGCTCCACAACCCTGGAGCTGAGTTTTTATCATCTGCAGTATCACATTTTTGCGGCGAAAACAATCCCTTATCCTGTAAAATATTTTTAGGGGATGTCAAAGATAACACACTGTTGTGTTTAACAGCAAAGACAATTATTTACCACAAGACTAATGGCATGAAGGTGATATATACATTTTGCCAAATAGATAGCCTAAACTTTTAAATTATATGCACAGTTATTATTATTTGTTATGCTCCATGACAACTTTCTGACTCTGTAGAACATATATAACATGTGATAACATAAACAATTAATCTAATACAAGTATTTGCTTTAGCTGCTCTTACATAGCCCAAAATCCTCTTTGGTGAATCCATATTTGAAACAATTCTGCACCACTAGAAGATGTCCCCAATTTGCAGACTTAGTGCCCTTTAAAAAATCTGCCATTATGTCCACATAATGAAGGGTCACGAGTTAACATTTAAATATAACCCGCTATGCAGGATTTTGTGAGGATTAAAGGCAGTCATTCTTTTGTCAGCTGTCACTGGCTATTTGAGAAACTACCCACTGTTCCTTTTGGAAGTGGTTTGCCTTGAAGTTGAAAAAGGTCTGTGTCAGTCATGATTTTTTTTTTTTTTTTTTTGTCCCCTCTCTCACTTCAAGCAGCGGCCTGCAGTGATTGGCTGCGCCCACAAAGGTCATCGCAGATCGGGTCTACACACCTGTTGCTCATTAAGGCCTTTCCTAAATAAGCTATGTAGCTTTGGCTTTATTTGATGACATGGGAGTTTGCGGCTTGTTCCCTGCTGCTATAGCCTACTGCCCTGACTTTTGATTCATTTGACAGCCTCAAAAACAATTTCATGCCACATGTGACGTTTTCCTGTCCTGCTTTTGGCAGTTTTGGTTGACTTTCCCCACAGACGTTATTCTGCAGCCTACTGGGGTGCTGGGAGCCCCCCCTTGCTTCACTACTAGACCTGTTTGAGTCGTGATTCACTCGGATCTTTAACCTGAGTCTTTAAATTGACTGACGAATCACGAGTCTCTAGCATCATTAACCCGGTTCAGTTGAGTCCTACTACAATTCAATCTAACATGATAACAGCGGCACACATAAACCTCTTGCAACATTAGCTTCTACTATTCCTAGCCATCTTAGCTGCAAAAAGCTTTATAACTTACAATTTCGTAGTTAACAGCAACTCTACAAGTCAACTCAAGAGTGAGCAGAGAGACAGTCCCGTTGGTGATTGGTGATTCATGAGTTGTTGATGACTCGTGAGTTCTCGCGGGAGTCAGTAAATCCCGCAAATCAACTGAATCAGCCGGCTATGTTGTCATGAGTGGATCTGATTCAGATGAGCGAGTGCAGCTTCTCCTCGAGCTGAGGTTAAAGCAAATCAACAACAAAAGCCATTCTTTCACTTTTGAAATGTTCTGCACATAGCCTAGCTAGGCCTACTGTAGGTTTGGTGTATAAATGTAGTATATTAAAATGCAATTAGGTCGAGCAGACAGTCCGAAACATTGTAAGCTCGCCTCGCCGACAACTCATGTTTTTTTTTCTTTTACTTCACAAAACTTTATTATTCAAATACAGATGCACATACACATTGAAAACATTAAATGCATACATGAAAAAGGGGCGCATGGAATTTACATTAAAGAGATTTTAAGTCATTGTAAATGTTCAGAGTCCAGATGGCTTTCTTATTTGTCAGTCCTATTAAAGTTAAAAAATATAATTCCATGTCATTTTTAAATGAATATTCGGTTTTCTTTCAGACCATTTATATTTATGGATATTTTTTTTAAATAAAATTAAAAGATTCTAAATGAAAACATGGCATTTATCCAAATCAAAAGCTCGCCTTGGACGTAGCATACAATACTGACTCAAGTGATTCAAGTGACTCGCACAACCCGGATCAGTTTAGTGAGTGAGTCAGAATAACCTGAATCCTAAAAAGGAATCGAGTTTTCCAGGCCTATTCACTACACGAGGTAAGAAGGCTATTTGGTTCTTTTGGCTATCTGTTAGTGGATGACTTGGCTGGGAGTGCGTCTGGTAGTTATGACGCTACTGAGGCTACTTTCTGTTTTATTGCTGACTTGCAATGCTTATACTGGCTGCTAATGACTGCTGCTATGCTATCTCTGCAGTGACATCGCTTTTTTTTTTGTGTAGTTTGGTTTCATTGTGTTTATTCATGTTGTAAAATATTGGTCTTACAGGAATACACATTACTGTTGTCCTGCACAGAGCCAGTTTCTCTGTAACACACACACACACACACACACACACACACACACACACACACACACACACACACACACACACACACACACACACACACACACACACACACACGATAGTAATTCACATTTTCTCCATATTCAGCTTCACTTTAGAGAAATGTTTCAACTCCAAGCAATCCATTCATGTGACCGCTTGCTTTACTGTTCTTCGTATCATAATTACATCTACTGTATACTCTTCGCACAGCTGCACCCTTTGTCAACCAGGAAGCTTATATCCATGTACTGATGGTCATCTGCTGTTTATCAACACCCCATAACATTTAATATGAAGAGGCTGTCCGCTATAAGATGTGACTTGTTGTGATATTGATGTGCTTAAGTGAATAAGCATCTGCTGCAGAGCTGGTGTGTTTCATCCTGCTGGTAAATATCAGGTGGATTTCAGGCCGTAGATTTATCCATCTCCCCTTCACTAGATAGCTATATATATTCCCAGCAACGGTTGGACGTGGATTCATTTTTAATATAGTCTTTTCGTAGTATCTACTGTGCTGCTGAGCTTGGTGTTTGCTTATGCGTATTCACAATGTAAGGCTAGATGCCAAATATCAACTCTACTTATTTAGCATTTCACACACCAAATCCGTCCTGCGAGTTGGCTGAGTGAACTGAGTTATGGCCATTCAGAGTTTTCCCAAGGTAAGTTAGTGGTTAGTGCTGGCTGTGAATGTTGAACAGCATCAACTTCTCAAAAATGACTTTTTATGCACACTTTTAATTACTTACAATTAACTGCAATCGGTGCTAGGACAAACTAGCACGGTGATGAGTGTAAAGGGGGAACAATGTGTTAAGCAGCACACAATGTTCATAGTATTTCAAAAGAGTTTGGAATCAGTAGGCGTGACTCAAACGTTACTGGCCTCACAGATGGGGCCATTAAGTAAATTGCAGCATGTTGAGGGCTGCAATGGTATTTTCTTCTGGGTTGAAAAACTGAATTTCTCCAACTCTTTGGAATTGGTCAGCCATGTTGGATCATTATGACATATTCTGTCTTGAAATGAGGATTTCTGAGATGGACGGATGAATGAGTGAATGAGTGAGCGAGCATTTAAAGCCCAACTGGAACAGAGGTTACTTGTTTGAGTGGACTCAATCTCTGGCTGAGCATCTGCCTTGTACAGTGACCAGCAGCCATGAATAACATAATGCATGCCTGGTTGATTTGCCTGCTGTTTGTGTCTGAGAGGTTTCAATGAAACAGATGGCAATTAATCACTGCAGTTATTACGGTTATCAAAATTGCATGCAAACAGGCATCAATGAATTGTATTTGGGAGATTGAGCATCGCACTTTGCTATGTGGTGTAAACACATTATTTCCTCTTACTTGGGTAATTCTTCTTTCTCTCACATAATACCAACAGCCCAGACATTGAGATTGTTATGCATAGTAAAAACTTCTGTTTTTGCATTTCGTAGGAGACCGTGTGTTTACTGGAGGCTAGAACAATTTTTGTTTTTTATGTCCATGACCTGCCTAATCTCCATATCTAAAATTCTGTTAGAATACTTCAGCGGGATACACATCCAATAGCCTAAACCTACTTTCAAAAGAGTGAAAAGACACGTGATTGGGAAGTTACTTGGTTAAACCACAAAGAAAAATGTCAGCAGTTGTTCATAACTTGCATGCATGAATACAAGTATGAAAAAAGAGAAAGACATCGTGATTTTTGGAGTAGAGCACTGTCTCTCAATAAAAAAATGACCATGGCAGTTCATTCTCTACAGACACAAATCTGACAACCGTTAGCTGTGTTGTGCTTTTCCACTGCTAAATCGGATGTGACAACGTCATGTGGCCGGACCTACATCTGAGAATTTCTCTGCACCCTTGACGGTTGCGCTCCTGCTCCTCTGAGTTGACGTCAGTCTTCTGAGTGCCATGAAATGAGATGTGAACATGATATATACGGTATGAGATGAAACCCCTGACAGCGACAGGGACAGGACCAAAGTAACTAAAGATGTGCCGCCCCCACACACACACACACACACACTCCTGACAGCCAGGCAGTGGCATAACGTGGCCTGAAATACAGTACAGCCTATACTTTTATTTTCAGGAAGCTTGGCTCATGCTGCCAAGTCCCTATATTTTCACCTGGAAATCACGAAACCACGGGAACTCTAGGAACATTATGATGCTTGCTGAGTGTTGTTAGAGAGATTGGAAATGAAATCATGGAGGTGAAGAATTTTTGAGTACATTTGCAAAGGACTGTTAAAAAAAAAAAAAAAAAAAAATCCATCTGCGGAAGTCCCTTTTGATTATTTTCTTAGAATAACTGTTTAAGATTTGAGAGTAAAACACGGGAGAGTGAAGTGGAGCTGAAACAATTAGTTGGTTAATTGATTTGTCAGTCAACTGAAAAGAATAATACACTTTTGATAATTATTTGTTTTAAGGATTTTCTAAGAAAGAAATGGCAATTTTTCCCTCCTAACTTCCCAGTTGTGAAGCTCTTCTGCTTTTGTTTGTGGTTGACTGAATCTGTTGAGGTTTTGTAAACTGGCAAAACAGGACATGACAATGTTGCCTTGAGTAAAATGTAATTTTTCTGACTTTTTATAGACTAAAGAATGAGCTGAAAATAATCAGCAGATTAATTATAATGAAAATGTTATTCAAGTGCTGTGTACATTAGTCCTTTTTTGAAAGGACCCACACAAGACAGAATGGACTCTTTGAGCACAGAACTATATTTTGCAAGCACATTATATTGCATTTTCAACAGAAGTTAACACTCGCAAAAAATAATTTAGTTTGAATAAACAAAAACCTATTTCCTTCACAATAAATGTATTTGCATGTCTTTCTCTGCTCGCAGCACTGCTGCACTCCGGTCATGTCTCCCTCGCTCTCAACCTCTTCTCTGCGTGCTCAACTCTAGACACGCTCGCTCAGATTTTCGCAGCGTTACAAGTGTGCCACAAAACCAACCAATTGCAGAATCAAAAGGTCAATTCTGATTGGCTGTTTGTCTCCAATTAGATCGCAAGTAACAGGAAAGACATATCTACAGGGAAACAGTCTTTGACACAACACTTGCCGTGATGTCGAAGGGGTATATCTGCTGTAGCCACTGGGTACTTGGAAAGATTGTGGAGCAGCTTAACTAATCAAAATAATAATTGAATTATGATTTGATTTAAAACTATATCAGCTAAAACAGTTCAACACATGTTTAAATATATCAAAGTAATCAATGGTAGAAATAAACAGCTAAAAGTGGCCTACTGACTTAGCTAACAGTTGAAATGATTAGCGAAAAGTAATGGATGACTTTGAAACATTAACCACACTTGAAGTAAAAGAGCTAGTAGAATTATGTATGTATGTATGTATGTATGTATGTATGTATGTATGTAAAAAAAAAAAAAAAAATTATTTACACATTAGGAATTGATAGGGTGGGGTATGTGAGTTCATATGATAGGGCTGTGGGGGAACCTCAGACCAGAAGGGTTGGAAAGCACTGATCTACAGTATTTTATATTATTGACCGACTGGTATACTACAGACATGCCTTAATAGTGGTGTTAATCACAATACCGTTGTTTGAATTGCATATCTCTGTGTGTGTGAGTAGTCAGCCTTCACAAGCAATCTAACATTAGCCCAGCATGGGATAAAGTCTATGCATCCAACATATTCATCCGAACACAACTACAATGTCACTATACAGCCACTGAAAAGAAGTTTAATACTGGTTACATAGTTATCGTGTTTTATTAACCTTAATTCTGTTTGCCAAGGCTATATTTTATTGGCTCGCAAAGTAGCTATCCGTTAGCTAGCTAATTTATGTCAAAAAGCAGTAGCTAACTAATGTTACTGCCAAGATGTTTTCGTTTTAAGACAGTTTAAACACATGACAACACTTGACGAGTCTTACAACACCTCTCTGGTCTCTAGTGAAATCATATCTTGGCAGTAGTTGGCTACCGTTTCTACTTTTCGAGATAAATTAGGGTTAGCGACGGATAGCTCCTTCGCAAGCTAGTATAGCAACATAATTCGGGTTAATAAAATACGGTAATGTAACCAAAGTATTAAAAACTTAGATGTGGCTATAGTGTGACAGGCCTACTGCTGTGCATTGCGAGACCTAACTTAGCTAGTTACAGTGATGCAAGGTCTGTTCAGATGGCATTTCGGCTGCTGTGTGTGAGCTAGCTAGATTGCTTGTGAAGGATGAGTCAAACTAGACACACAAGGAGATATGAGTCAAACAACGGCATTATAGTACACACAAATATTAAGACATTTCTGTGATTATAGCCAAGTAAATACTGACCGAAATGTTTTTTCCAACTGCTTACACAATCTTTTCATGTCACACGATTTTTGAAACCTCACACAAAGTGCAAAACTACACAGCAAATCTCCAAAACCATAAGCTATTTCTCAGCCTTTAACTAATTTTTCAATTGCATAAAACACTTTTTTTCAAAACATAACACACAATTCTCTACCTAAGACACAAAAATCTAACAAGAAGTGACTTGCTATCCATTTCTAAACACAACCAATCAAAATGGTACACTTATTTACCAGGGCGCACACACACTCCTCACATTTGCAAACACATTATGTCCTAACTGAACACTAACCAATCGCTGCTTTAGTATAGGGCTATACATAGGTCAAAGGTCAGATTACCTGTTTTGAACAATGGATGCCAACAATAGACGCAGAGCAAGGGGAGTAGGAGGAAGAGACAGGGGACAATGAGGAGGAGGGAAGAAGAGGAAGAAGGAGAGCGATCTCTGATGAGATCAGGGCCACACTTATTCATCATGTGATCAACCACGGATTGACCAATGAGAGAAGCCCATTTTGAGTAGCTTTACAGTGGCGTCCATACTGCATGCAACTATCTAATGACATTCAGCATTAAAAATCAATCAGACTGTTTTTCCGGGTTTGTTTACGGATAGAAGATGGCTGTGTCTCATGTTACGTTGTTTTTTGTACACGCTGTGACTCTACAAATCACAACCTGTAAATAGGAACATGTTGGCGTTATTTTGTCACTTTTGTCACAATTTGGAGCAGTAGGCTAGTTAGAACCAGTTACCTGCAGGCTCTATGCTGGGCTAAGCTAATGCTGGAGCCGTCAGACAGCGTTACAGCACGCATGGAGATGAGAAGGGTATGTATCGACTTGTCTAACTCTGGGGGTTACGGTGAATAAGCTAAATTCCCAATAAGTCGGCGTGTTCCTTTTAAAGCTCACAGCTTCTGCTAACGTGTATCGTTGCTTCTCGGCCCCAGCAAGTTTGAAGAAGGAAACGTGGAGGACCACACGTATTCAAAATCCAAATTTCAGGAACAGGAGTCTTCTTCTTTGCCCAGAAAAAGGATATTGAAAAGAGCAAGAGACTGGAAAAAGAGTGAACATTGGAGCTGCTTTGGAGGCACACACCAAATCCCAACTAGTGAATTATCCTCCGGACCGCTGCAGTCTCCTTTTCTTTCTCCTTTCTGTCGGGTGACGCGCGTGCCCGTGCCGCTCTCCCACATGAACTCATGGATGTATTAAGAGAGCTCATGAACTCCAACAATGACGGACGATAGATGGCCTTTTGTACACCTTCGCTTTTTGAAGCGTGAAGGCTACCGTAGCTGCAATACTGCGTGGCGAGAGAGTTGATTGCGATATATGATGTCAACGCTAGATGGGAGTAATTCTTACACAATGTAGCTATAAGATTGTGAAAGCGCATCTACTGTAGGCTACATATTAGAGTTGAGGTTAGGAACACGGTGACATCATATAGCCTATTTTAATCCTAATTCAATGTGTTAAAGATTACATAGTGATAATTGACTAACACAAAGACTAACATTACCAGTTACTAAACACAGTTGTCACATACATATTTATGTAAGTTTTTAATTATATGGATTGATTGATTTGATTTGTGGGATGCACCATCCAGGACACGAAGCTCCCGTTCCACCACATCCCAAAGATGTTCTATTGGGTTGAGATCTGGTGACTGTGGGGGCCATTTTAGTACAGTGAACTCATTGTGATGTTCAAGAAACCAATTTGAAACGATTGGAGCTTTGTGACATGATGCATCATCCTGCTGGAAGTAGCCATCAGAGGATGGGTACATGGTGGTCATAAAGGGATGGACATGGTCAGAAACAATGCTCAGGTAGGCTGCGGCATTTAAACGATGCCCAGTTGGTACTAAGGGGCCTAAAGTGTGCCAAGAAAACATTCCTCACACCATTACACCACCACCAGCCTGCACAGTGGTAACAAGGCATGACGGAGCCATGTTCTCATTCTGTTTATGCCAAATTCTGACTCTACCATCTGAATGTCTCAACAGAAATTGAGACTCATCAGACCAGACAACATTTTTACAGTCTTCAAATGTCCAATTTTGGTGAGCTTGTGCAAATTGTAGCCTCATTTTCCTATTTTTAGTGGAGATGAGTGGCACCCGGTGGGGTCTTCTACTGGTGTAGCCCATCCGCCTCAAGGTTGTTTGTGTTGTGGCTTCACAAATGCTTTGTTGCATACCTTGGTTGTAACGTGTGGTTATTTGAGTCAAAGTTGATCTTCTATCAGCTTGAATCAGTCGGCCCATTCTCCTCTGACCTCTAGCATCAACAAGGCATTTTCGCCCCCCAGGACTGCAGCATACTGGATGTTTTTCCTTTTTCAGACAATTCTTTGTAAACCCTAGAAATGGTTGTGCGTGAAAATCCCAGTAACCTGTCTGGCACCAACAACCATGCCACGCTCAAAGTTGCTTAGATCACCTTTCTTTCCCATTCTGACATTCAGTTTGGAGTTCAGGAGATTGTCTAGACCTGGACGACACCCCTAAATGCATTGAAGCAGCTGCCATGTGATTGGTTGATTAAATAATTGCATTAACGAGAAATCTTACAGGTGTTCCTAATAATCCATGTATGTATGTGAAAAGAACATTGGGAAAGGCTTTAGTAACAGAAAAACACGACTGTGGCCAACGTTGCACGCTTAGGAAAACAATAAGCGGTTGGAAAGAAACATTGGGGAAGGCTTAAAAAGATAAAAGCCACACACGGGATGCGATCTTGGCTCTCCTGTGTTTTACCCATCCACCATCCCAACCAACCTCCCTCTGCAGACTTGCGTCCCTTCATACTACTCGCTACGGCGAAAATTCACACGTAATGTAGGTCAGTGGTGGCCGAACGGCGTTGATAAACACGCTAAAAAGCGATTATACGTCTTGATAACACGCCAAAATGGCATTCGAATTGGCGTGTCATACATACGCCACTTTGAGATCAGTCTGTGTTAGGTGCCTTGAAGTCAACGGTCGCAGCGCTGCCTGGACATTTGGGGCTTAAAACACCATTGATCGCTGAAAGTGGAGCTCCTAGAAAGGATGCCATGTAAATGACAAAATATTGATTTGTTATCTACATCATGGTCTCTTCTCTTCCCGTGTGTGTGTGTGTGTGTGTGTGTGTGTGTGTGTGTGTGTTTGTGTGTGTGTGTGAAAGACGCCTCCTGATGTTGTGCACTCAATTGTAACATCGTACACTGCAGCTCTGCTCCCTCTGACAGATTATGATCTACTGTTATATTGGGATGACAAGAGCAATGCTTGGATTTCAAGTTGATGACATGCCGGAGGGCTTACACAGTGGCTGTTCAGCATTTTCCCTGCAGTAATTCCTCTTTTATCTCTGCAGAAACAGGACAAATTCATTAGGGCTGTTGCCTATACAGTGGTTTCTACATGACTCCCCCTCACAGTGCAGCTAATGAGAGTGAACAAAAGAAGTGTAATATATTGGACTGTAAGGGAGAGGCAGTGTGGCCTGATGGTGGTACAGAGGACTAGAGGAAAGGTCACTTAACACTGTGGTCCTTTTGAACATGAAACGTAATGCCAATCAAAACGTTGGTAATGGGCAGGCCAGCCAGGTAGGAAAAATCTGTTTTTGAAAACTATCCAATTACATTTTAAACAATATCTTTTTTTTTTTTAATGTCTTGTATTGGAATGTTTAATCAGTTGCCAGGTTATTGGCTTAAATCATATGCAGTAAAATAGTGCAACACCCTGCAATAAATCCTACAGTCACGAAGGTTATAATGTATAGGCCTAACAAACCATTTAAGAGGTGTGCATTCAGCTTTTATTTTTATTTTATTTTTTTTTAGTCTGAAGATTGTGGCTGTTGGATTGCGTTATACTTAGGCCTGTTGCGATAGTCAATATATGGACTTATCGCACAATATATGGAAATGAGCTCGGTAGCTTTTGGTGACGCCATATATTGCAAATTTTTATAATTTGAGAATATAAAGAGAATACATTTTGACATACAAATGAATGTTACCAACATTTTAGTCGATCGCGCCGCCTCTGTCATCTCGTCTGCTGTCTGTGACTGTGGCAGCGTACACACACACACACACACACACACACACACACACACACACACACAGCGGATAATGACAGGTCAAGAGAAGACGTTAACCCACTGCCATATAGGCCCTATAGTGTTTCGTGACACCTACGGCCAGTTAGGAAGAATAAGTCCCAATGGACTTTGTTACAAAGCCGCAAACTTCAGTTCAAGTGTGGGAACTTTTTGGCTTTAAAGTGATGGTTCGGAGTAATTTCACCCTAGGGTCCTTTGCAGAGTGCTTAGGGCCGTCTACAAATTACTACACCGAAAAGAGATACAACAAAAATATTTATTAATTTAATGATTAAATAAGGTAATGTCTCCAAACTTACCTCAATTATTACTTGTCTCCTGCTAGTTATACTACAGCACTTACTTAAAAAAACCAAAAAAAAGTTAAATTAAAAAATATTTTTGTTGTATCTCTTTTCGGTGTTTTAATTTGTAGACGGCCCTAAGCACTCGTCTTACAGCAGCAACAACAGCAGAGAGCAGAAGCCAGCAGGCAAGTGTTATTTACATAAACTTCTGGTGTACTTACAAACTTTCCAATCCATCGTTTTGAGTACATATATATGTACTAGTGTAGACGTTTGGTATCATTTCGGGCATTATTAGTGGGGTCATTTACGAGATACGAACGTGGGTCCATTAGCCCCTGCGCTAAGCTTTTCAGCTGATAACGCTACTCTACGCTAACGCTCCCAGTGTTAGACCCAGGTGAAAAAAGCTTCTGGGGGGGGTGTTTGGCTCGAGGTCATGGTGCAAAGGACCCTAGGGTGAAATTACTCCGAATCATCACTTTAAGGCGAATGAGAGAGGAGAGCCAATTATCGTGGACAAGACAGTATGTCGACTTTCTTTAAAAACAAAAAAGAGGAAACTACGGAGCCCCCCTGGTCCCACTTTGTCAAAAAAAATTAACTATCTCGAAGGCCTCGAGATACGATCTTGTGGCCACGAGATAATTCTTCTTCATATTTTATAGCCTATATTTATACTTTTTGTGTGTGTGTGTGTGTGTGTCACAAAGTGGAGCCAGGCAGCCAGAGTTTTCTTATGTTGTGTATATAGTGTGGTGTTTCGGGTGTTTTATTTTGTATATAGTGTGGTGTTTTGGTTTGCCTGGCACAGAACGGAAGACTCCTCCCAGCGCACCTGAGGCAGATCTCATCAGGAGAGATGCTGGAGGAACACGGAACGCGCTCCAACACACCGGGAGCGCGTTTTGATAATGAATGGCTGAGACACAAGGAGGAAAGAGGAGCGGATAGAGAGCGAAAAAGAAATGTTGGGGACGCTACAAGAGTACCGGACGGAGCACAGATAGACGGGCAGGGCAGCGGAGCCGGAGCTGGAGGACAGCTGTGGATGTTTGGCGGATCGGCGCGTTGGCGCCAGGAAAAGCAGAGTGGACGTTGCGTGCTGCTGGCCCTCTTCCCCCCTCCATCAAACAGAAAAGGGTAAAGACTGTAGTCCCTTTCTCTATAGACTGGTTGGTTGAAATCAGATTTTCTATTTTTGCCCAAATCGCGCGCACGCGCAATATCGCCCGATCCGTAAACATCCACAGCTGTCCTCCGGCTCCGCTGTCCTGCCCGTCTGTCTGTGCTCCAGCATCTCTCCTGATGAGATCTGCCTCAGGTGCGCTGGGAGGAGTCTTCCGTTCTGTGCCAGGCAAACCAAAACACCACACTATATACAAAATAAAACACCCGTAACACTACACTATATACAACATAAGTAAACTCTGGCTGCCTGGCTCCACTTTGTGACATATATACATGTAAAAAGTACAAATATATATAAGCTATAAAATATGAAGAATTATAAAGGACTATGGATATGCAGCCTACAAGATTTACATTACTGTATTAACAGAATTGTGATGAACAGTACTAGTAAATAAATAGAAGCAGAACTGCAGCAAACTATATTGCACACTAAATATTAAAACAGAGAATATTGCACAGAATGTGAAGTATTGCACTACACTACAGGGTCCAGTTTAATAACAAAGGGTCCATGTGTCAGACACTTTACTATCTTGAGGCCCCAAGATACTATCTCGTGGCCACGACAAAGTGGGACCAGGGGGGGCTCCGTAGGAAAATCTCACCTAAAACATAACCATCCCACCCAGTTTTCAACCTTGGAACAATAACCGCAGCTGGAGGTGGAGAGGCATCTTCCCGGCAGTGCATATATAAACGTGACCGCACAAAATGGTGCATGGTCACCGATGGCATAACTTGCTATATAGCCAAAGAGATGCAGCCATTAAACACGGTCGAAAAACCCCCCAGCATTTTAACAAATAAACTTTTGACAAACGGTACGACTTGCCAAAGAAAACCTACATCTCCCAAACTGCCATTCCATCTTTGTACAACAAGTAGAAGACAACATTCTGAAGGAGATAAAAGACATCTCCCTGTACTCTGCCACTACAGCACTTTCTGCTTACAAAGGTGTATTTATTTAATTTTTTTTAAAGATTATTATATTTCTTTTTTATTTGATAGTGAGCGTGGATAGACAGGAAAGGTGGGAGAGAGATGGGGGATGACACGCAGCGAAGGGCCACAGGTCGGACTTGAACCCGGGCCGCTGCAAAGGACATGGGGTGCACGCTTTTACTGGGTGAGCTAGTGGTCGCCCTGTGTTTTTATTTATTTGTTTTATTTATTTAGGATATATTTTTTGACATTCCGATTCCAATGTCTAAATATTTTTAAGAATTAAATGTTCTTTGATCTTAAAGTATGCTTGCATTATTTTGCTATGTAATCAGTGGCATGAAATGGTCTTAAAATGACTATCGTTTATCGCAATAAATTTTTGGGACAATATATCGCACAACGAAAAGGAGTTATCGTGACAGCCCTAGTTACACTGATAGTTGTTTCTAATGTTTTGTCCTCCTCACCCTATGTATGTTAATGGTGCTAGACTGACCCATTAGTAGCTTATGTATGTATGTATGTATGTAGAGATAGACCATATGGCCTTAGCAATAAACAAGCCCTTCTTTAATGTCACCGACTGTTGTTGTCTTTTTTCTTTTCTTTTTTTACTTTCTTAAAAAGTATCGGTTCAGGCACCGTTATGTATGCGATTAATTTCGATTAATCACAGAGTATGTAATTAAATTGGATTAAATTTTTTAATCGATTCAAATGTCCATTAAGAAGAAACAACACTCCAATGTGACCAATTCGCTCCCATTTTATAAAGGTTTTTATAAACTTTTCTTTGTCTCAAACAAGCAGACACTCTGTTGGCACTTGATTGGGTACACCTGACTGGGTAGGATTTTTCTGAATTCAAGGATAGATTCAACATGGGATTTTGAATTTTAGTTTGCGAAGTGATTGAAAAGAAGTGACTGAAGTTTTGAGTGTATTTTTTTTTTCTTCTTTTTTTTTGCATTCAAGCTGCAAATATCTCATAGGAAAGTAGCTCTGTGGTGTTTTGGAGACTCACCACTCCATTTCATCACAACCACTGCCAGCCTGACATTTCAGACTAGACACACTATGGATTCCCAAGGTTAACTTACCATCTGAAATAAAAATTTACAATATTGTCATATTGTCCAGGTTTTTTGCAATTACATGCCCACTGCAGCACTCTCTTTTTGCTTTTGGCGGTCAGAAGTGGAATTCGGCTTGGTCCTCTGATGCTGCAGCCCCTCTGCTTCAATGTTCAATGAGTTGTACATTCAAAGATGCCCTTCTGAACACAATTGTTGTCGTGAGCTGCTGTTTGTATACTCATTTGGCCATTGTGTGTCCATCTTGAAATAGTCTGGCAATTCTTCTGTGATGTTTGTCATTGACAAGTTGCTTTTGCTAACGGAGCTGACAGCAAGTTTTTGCTTATTGTCCCGTTCTCTGTAAACACTAGCCCCTAATGGCAAGAACATCCAAAGAGGGTAAAGTTTCAGGGGCTGAAACTAGTACCCTACATCTGGTACCAAAAATGTGACAACAAATTCATAGTCCCTTACTTATCATATGTCTCCCCTCTGCTGAACAGTATAGCTGAATCTCTTGACAATGTCTGAATTTCTCTCTCTCTCTCTCTCTCAGACCTGTCTCTGCACATTTGGTGAAGGCAGTAAGGCTGTCGGAGCTCAGCATAATTGGAGACTTTCACCTCAAAGGTGAACCTGACATGTACGTATGTGACATTTTTAAAGGGACTGCAGCAGCGCCTTGAGCAGAGACACATCACAGGGCCAGTGTTGTCACCACCAGCACACTGCAATTGAAAATGCATCTCAGTAGGGCTAGAACGGTTTTCACTAGAGCCCGACCGATAAAGGATTTTTAAGGCTGATATCGATACAAATATTAATCCGACACCCTGCTATGTCTGCCGATATACAGTACTGTGAAAAAGTCACTGTGCAAAAGTTTTAGGCAGGGAGGAAAAAATGCTGTAAACTAAGAATGCGTTCAAAAATGGAAGTGTTAATACTTTATTTTCATCAATTAACAAAATGCAGTGAATGAACATGATCTAAATCAAATCAATATTTGGTGTGACCACCGTTTACCTTCAAGACAGCATCAATTCTTTTAGGTACACTGGCACAAAGTTTTTGAAGGAACTCGGCTGGTAGGTTATTCCAAACATCTTGGAGAACTAACCACAGTACCATAGTTCTTAATGACCTTGGCTGTATGTTTGGGGTCGTTGTCCTGCTGCAGAATAAATTTGGGGCCAATCATACGCCTCCCTGATGGTATCGCATGACGGATAAGTATCTGCCTATATTTCTCAGCATTGAGGACACCATTAATCCTGACCAAATCTCCAACTCAATTTGCAGAAATGCAGCCCAAATCTTGCAAGGAACCTCCACCATGCTTCACTGTTACCTGCAGACACTCATTATTGTACCACTCTCCAGCCCTTTGGCAAATAACCTGCCTTCTGCTACAGCCAAATGTTTCAAATTTTGCCCCAGTTCCTATGTTTTCGTGCATAGTTGAGTCGCTTGGCCTTGTTTCTATGTTGGAGGTATGGTTTTTTGGCTGCAACTCTTCCGTGAAGACCACTTCTGGCCAGACCTCTCCAGACAATAGATGGGTGTACCTGGGTCCCACTGGTTTCTGCCAGTTCTGAGCTGATGGCACTGCTGGACATCTTTCGATTTCGAAGAGAAATAAGCTTGATGTGTTTTTCATCTACTGCACTAAGTTTCCTTGGCCGACCACTGCGTCTACGATCCTCAACGTTCCCTGACTTTTTGCAAGTGTACCTAATAATAAGAATTAATGCTGGTTTGAAGGCAAAGGGTAGTAACCCCAAATATTGATGTGATTTAGTTTTTTTTTTTTTGGTCGCTCATTTATATTTTTTAAAGCATTCTTAGTTTACAGCATTTTTTTCCACACCTTACTAAGACTTTTGCACAGTACTGTATATTTAAAAAAATAAATAAATAAATAAATGGCTATTTATAAATGCCAGTACCGATAGTTTGGAAAATGCCTAATATCAGCTGATATCGGTCCGCCGATATATTGATCGGGCTCTAGTTCTCACAATAAATTGTTTTTCTAGTTATTTTCCAGATCAACGGTTTTGTCCAGAAAGGTTTGTCTGACCAACAGTCCAAAACCCAGAGTTCATTCACTTTGCAAGAAAAGCAATGGAAAATGAACAAGGTGGACCTCTTCCTATAACAGAATTTTTGGCATTTTGCTTCAAAAATAACTTGCATGATTAATCAATTATCAAAGTTCAGATTCATTTAGAGTGGATTGACTTGTTGCAGTGCTACATCCAACCACCAACATACATGCCGCATCATGTCATGTAAGTTAAGACGTTTCTGTCCTGAAGAGATCAGAGGTCTTTTTATTTTTAATTTTTTTTTATATAAACAGTAAAATGGTTACTGGATTTTGAATCTTCTTTGAAGAGTGTAAGTACATTTAGTTTACACATTCATCTTAGTAGTATTTTTGTGGCCTTGAACAAAAGTTCACCTAATGCATTTGTAGTAGCCTAAATGCAGCTAACTGATAAATGATTTTAATTTATGTGTTAAATGGTAATTTTCATTGTTCATTTATTTTGAGGAAATTAGGGGTAATATTTTTTGGTTAATATTTACAGTAATGCAAGGAATTGTTTAATTATCTAAAATGTTCGTGGATAATTCAGAGTGCATTTATATTACATTGGTGATTTTTGGAAATTTGCTTGTTCTTTTACCCTTTTCCCCCCTTTTTTTAATCCCCCCTGGGGTAAAAAAAAAAAAAAAAAAAAAAGGGGGGGTGGGGCCCCCCCCCCGCGGGCGCGGCCCCCCCCCCCCCCTCTTCTTCCCCCTCCTTCTATTTTTTCCCTTTTGCCGTTAATAATCATTTTTATTTTTGTACTACTGCTGTACTGAAGTTTATGTTGCTAACCGAGTAAACGGATATATTTTTTCTACGAGTGGTTTCGTGGATTTATTGATGTGGATTCGGAGGCAAAGGGAGTGAACAAAGCGTCAAGCTAGGGCTTTACTCTGTGGAAATCTACATTTTTAGTCAAAAAACTCGCTCTGCACGGATTATTGGACTTTGGAACTGCCTGACTGGAGACAAAGGATGGAAGGAGGAAACTTTCGCGTTGAAACTGTAAGTTGAAGCCTTTCATGCTCTGAGGCGGATCGTTAACTGAAATCACGAGGAGTGCGGTGGGTGTGCGCACCGCCGTCACAGAGAAATAAATGGATAAAAGGACGCCGTTCGGCTGAACGACGAAGTGGAACGCTGTGTGTGTGTTAAGCTCACCCTACGGTTTGACATTTGCACTAGTAAGTGTGGAAACATTCGGTTGTTATGGATGAACAAGACAGTGGAAAACGGACATATAAAATGACTGAGAAGGCTGTTGAGGAACACAAGTCTAGACAACTCAATGCACGCAGGTGTAAGCTAACCCAGTTAACGAGCATGGTAAAGCATATTGAGCAATTAATGGAAGATGATGCGAATGCTGACATGGTTAAAAATAAATTGCGTGTGGACTTCAGTGGTTTGCAGCAAGAATTTTCCGACTTAAATTCTGGTTTGAGAAGATTTATGTCTGAAGAAGAATTCCTGGATAATCAAAAGAATTGGTTTGATCTTAAAAATAAGTCAATAAATGATTTCTTCTGGAAATGTGAGGAATGGATGAAAGACGTCATGAAACGCTCTGAGCAGGCTGAAGAGTGTGATAAACAAGTAATGCCCACAGATAGTAGGTCTACTTCATCAAAAACCACCTCGAAACGCTCAAGTAAATCTGGATCACAAAGTGGAAGTGTGTCATCGTCATCCTCAATCAGAATAAAGGCAGAAATGGAGCGTGCTTCATTAAAGGCAAAGGCTGCAGCTTTAAAAGAGAAGCTAGCAATAGAAAAGGAAGAAGCAGATTGGCATGCTGAAAAAAGATGCAGGGAAGCTCAACTGCAAGCAGAAGAAAAGCGGCGAGAGGCGGAGTTTGAGGCTGAACAAAAAAGAAGAGAGGCTGCTATAAAGGCTAGAAAGGAGATGCATGCAATGCAGACAGCTCTTGCAGAGTCAGATGCAAAAGTGCAAATTTTGCAAAAATATGAATGCACACAAGCAGCTGAGAGCAGTAAAGAAGCTAATGAACAGATTGCTGAAACAAAGGTGAACCCCATCTACCAACCACCTACACAGCACACTCCGCCTACATCCAACTTTGAGACCAAGGTTCAACTAGCACGACCACAAAGAGCCCTGCCTGCATCAAACATGGACCTCAATGATGGACCAGTGCTTGATAGTTTATGCAAGGCTATCTCTCAGCAAGTCGACGTCACTGAGTACCTTGTGAAAAATCACAAAGCCGCATTACTCCCTGAGCTCACTATTCCAACATTCAAGGGTGATCCGCTTGAGTATAAATCCTTTATCAGATCTATTGAACATGGAGTAGAAGGTCGAACTGGTGACAATCGTGATCGCCTACAGTTCTTGTTGCAGTACACAAGTGGACAACCACATGAGTTGGTAAAAAGCTGCATTCACATGGAACCCTCAGCAGGTTATGCTAAAGCCGAAAAGAAATGTTGAAGGAGTTTTTCGGTAATGATTACAAGATAGCAGAAGCATACATGAAGGAGGCTTTGGATTGGCAGACAATCAAGCCAGAAGATGGTGCTGCACTGCAGTCTTTTGGATTGTTCCTCACAGGCTGTTGCAATACAATGAATGATATAAGCTACATGGAAGACTTGGACAACACAGCTAACATAAAGGCACTGGCTAACAAGCTGCCGTACAAACTCAAGGAAGCTTGGAGAAAGTCTGCATGTGACCTACAAGAAAAAACAAGAAAGAGGGTTAAGTTCAAGGATTTTGTCGAATTTGTCAACAAGCAAGTTAGATATATACTACATCCACTTTATGGGAACATACAAGAAACCACCACCAGGACAAAACATCCAGTACAACAGAAATCAAATCAACAGTACGCAGACACATCCAAACCAAAGAGAGTTTTCACAGCGGCCATTGTCTCCTCCCAAACTGAAAACAAATTTAAGACTGAAAATGACAAACAACCAATGCCAAAAACACAAAATGTATCTGTGGACACAAACAGCAAGCCTTGTGTTTATTGCAAGGGAGAGCATCACAATCTCATAGTCTGCAAAAAACTCAAAAGCAAGCCGCACAAAGAAAAGATTGACTTCCTGCGAAGCAAGGGTCTTTGTTTTGCATGTTTGAAACATGGTCATATGAGCAGCAGCTGTAAAGAAAAGGCTCAATGTCAAGAATGCTCTCGACTGCATCCCACACTGCTCCACATGAATACTAAAGGCTTGCGAGAAGAAACAGCAAGTGAGCGTTGTGAGCAGCAATCTGTTTCAAGCGCCCTTGTACACATGAAAGAAACTTTTGCTGTCACCGGGGCCGGTAAGGAAAACTGTGCTCTTTCGATCATTCCTGTGTGTGTCAAAGCACAAAAGGGAACCAAGGCAGTGACAACGTACGCATTTTTGGATCCAGGTAGCTCAGCTACTTTCGCTACGGAGTCATTAATAAACCAACTGAGCATGAATGGACGCAATACTAGCATTTTGTTGCAAACAATGGGGAACGAATCTGTTGTTAACACTTGCATTGTGAATGGCATGGAAATCAGTAGCTTGGATGGCAACCACTTTATTGAGCTTTCAGAGGTGTTTTCACAGAAAAACATACCTGTAACCAAAGACAATATTCCCCGCCAAGAGGATATTGACTGTTGGCCTCATCTGAAGGAGGTGAAACTCCCCACTATCCAAGCAGAGGTTGGATTACTCATAGGAGCAAATGTTCCCAAAGCGATGGAGCCACTGCAGGTGGTAAGGAGCGTGGATGACGGTCCTTACGCCGTAAGAACAATTTTAGGCTGGACAGTAAATGGGCCACTCAGAGGTGGAAGCGATACGAGGGAGACAAACACATTGACAGGAGTCACCACCAATCGTATCTCAGTAGCCAAGCTAGAAGAGCTCTGGCAGCTGCAGTTCAAGCAGGACTTTCCTGATGCTGGACAGAACGAAGACATTGAAATGTCCAAAGATGATCACCAGTTTATGGACATGGTGTCTCAATCCTCAAAACTTGTGGATGGTCATTACAGTGTTTGCTTGCCGGTGAAGAACAAGTCATTGTACATGCCAAACAACAGATCAGTTGCAGAGCAACGTGCGCTGAACTTACGGAAAAGATTCTCCAGAGATGTCAAGTTTCATGCAGAATATGCTACATTTATGGATGACATCCTCAAGAAAGGCTACGCAGTGAAGCTGGATAGCGGTGAACATCAGCTAACTGAGGGACGAATATGGTATCTGCCTCATCACGGAGTTAGACATCCAGTTAAGCAAAAACTGCGTGTTGTTTTTGACTGTGGAGCAAGCTTTCAAGGAACATCGCTGAACCAACAGCTCCTGCAGGGACCGGACCTAACAAGCTCACTGGTGGGGGTCCTCTTAAGGTTCAGACAAGAGACCGTGGCGGTCATGGCTGACGTGGAGGCTATGTTCCACCAGGTCAGAGTTAGCAATGAAGACACGGATTTCTTCAGGTTCCTTTGGTGGCCTGATGGGAACTGCGAGCAGGCACTTGTAGAACACAAGATGTTGGTACACATCTTCGGCGCGACATCTTCGCCAAGTGTTGCAACCTTTGCACTTCAGAAATGTGCTACAGATTTTGAGGATGAATTTGGTCAAGAAGCTGCCCAAACGGTGAAGAAAAATTTTTATGTAGACGATTGTCTCAAGTCAGTTACAGATGAAGACACAGCAATCACCCTTTGCTCTGACTTGAGGAGCATGTTGGCAAAGGGTGGATTTCGGCTAATGAAATGGTCGAGTAACAGTCGTAGGTTGCTCAACTCCATTCCGGAAGAGGAAAGGGCTCAGGGTTTTCAGGACTTGGACTTGGATGAAGATAACTTGCCAATGGAGAGAGCATTGGGAATCCAGTGGTGTGCCGAAACGGATCAGTTCAAGTTCAAAATCAACCTCAAAGTTCGACCACACACTAGGAGAGGCTTGCTTTCCCTCGTCTGTTCCATTTTTGATCCGTTGGGTTTTCTCGCTCCAGTGGTACTGCCTGCCAAAAGAATCTTGCAAGACTTATGTCGGCAGAAGTATAGCTGGGATGAAGACTTGCCTGATGACGTCATTAAGAGCTGGAAAAAGTGGATGTTCGGTTTACAACAGCTTGAGACCTATGGAGTTGACAGATGTGTTAAGTCAAAGCGGTTTGGTGTGCCAGTCTTTGCACAGCTACATCATTTTGCTGATGCTAGTCAAGACGCATATGGAACAACAAGCTACCTATTGCTACGCACTGCAAGCGGTGAAGCTCAATCCACCCTGATTATGGCAAAGGCAAGGGTTGCGCTCTAAAGTCTCCAACCATACCGAGAATGGAATTGACTGCAGCCACAGTTGCCGTCAAGATGGACAAGATTCTGAAGAAAGAGCTTGAACTGGAACTCAACGACTCAATCTTTTGGACAGATAGCACGGCAGTGCTAAAGTATTTGAACAGCAGAGGCACAAGATTCAAGACTTTCGTTGCCAATAGGATCACAACTATCCTGGAGCACTCTCAGACTACTCAGTGGAGATATGTTAGTACCAGTCTGAATCCTGCTGATCATGTCTCGAGAGGACAGACTGTTGAAGCGTTCTTGAATAATGAAAGCTGGCTTTCAGGACCAAGTTTCCTGCTCTGTGCACAAGACCAATGGCCCAAGAATCCAGATCCTGGAATGCTGGACATTGACGACTCAGAGGTTAAAAAGGTAGTTCATGCGCATGTTATTCAGACGCAAGACCCCAAAGATGAAATGGAACAGTTGATGACCTACTACTCATCCTGGACAAAACTTAAACGCGCTGTGGCATGGTTTCTGAAATTTAAAGATTTGCTTAAGGAACTGAAAGCAAAGCGAAAGGAATCAAACTCACACGGAGAAAACAGAATTAATCAGTTCAAGAAAGAATACAAAGGAACACACCTAACCTGTGAAGGTTTGAATGAAGCAGAAGGAGAGATCGTGAAATACTGTCAAAAACAAAGTTTCAACGAAGACTTGACTATGTTAAAGAAACATCAAAGGGTAAAGAAAAGTAGTTCTCTCTACAAGCTGAACCCTGTAACTTCAAAACGGAGTTATCAGAGTTGGTGGGAGGCTGAGCGCGCAGCTATGCCAGAGGATTCCAAGCAGCAAGCAATCTTGTCAAAAGATTCACACATCACAATGCTTGTGCTGAAGCACGTTCACGATGTTACAGCTCGTGCCGGAGAAATCACATGTTGGCAACAACTGCGTCAAAGATTCTGGATTCCCGGAGCAAAGGCGGCGCTATTAAAGAGGTTTTTGTCCAGGTGCATCAGCTGTAAGAAACTACACGGAACGGCTGGTAGGCAACTCATGGCTGATCTACCAAGATGCAGAGTCCTGCCTGACAGTCCTCCATTCACAAGAGTCGGCGTTGACTACTTTGGTCCGTTTCTGGTGAAAAGAGGAAGAGGGAAAATAAAGAGATACGGTGTCATCTTTACATGTCTTGCCATACGAGCCGTACATCTAGAAGTCGCATCTTCCCTTGACACTGATGCATGCCTCAATGCAATTAGAAGATTTATTGCAAGAAGAGGACAAGTCAAAGAGATGTACTCTGATAATGGAACTAACTTCAGGTCGGCTGACACTGAGTTAAAGAAATCAATAAAAGAATGGAACACCAGTAAGATAAGAAAGAACTTGCAAGAGAAGGGAGTTCAGTGGCACTTCAATCCGCCAGCAGGTTCTCACCATGGAGGAAGCTGGGAGCGGCTGATCCGTTCAGTGAGAAAAATTCTGAACATCACAGTGAAGGAACAGCTTTTGGATGAAGAAGGTCTCCATACCTTGCTGTGTGAAGCTGAGGCCATCATAAACAGCAGGCCAATCACCCAGGTATCTTCGGATCTCAACGATTTGGAGGCCTTAACGCCCAACCACCTGTTGCTACTAAAGGTCAAGCCTGAGTTACCCCCTGGAGTGTTCAGCAAGGATGACCAGTATGCTAACCGCAGATGGAGGCAAATCCAGTACCTCGCGGACGTCTTCTGGAAACGCTGGTGTAAAGAATATCTTATGCAGCTCCAAGAACGTCAACGATGGTCCACTCCTGGAAGAAATTTCTGTGTTGGCGATGTAGTGCTGATTGTGGATGATACATCGCCCAGAAATTCATGGCCACTTGGAAGAATTGTGGAGATTTTTCCTGACAAGAAAGGTTTCGTTCGTCAAGTCAAAATCAAGACTAAGAGCAACGAGCTTTGTCGCCCTATAACAAAGCTATGTCTTCTTCAAGGGTCTGAGGACAATGTATAAACTGTTCCAAAGGAAAGACCCTATTTCGGACAGGGCGAAGACCAAGAAGATTTCTTTAGTTAGTTAGCATGTAGGCTCCTTTTAATTTAAGTTTTGAGTAATTGTTTCAAGGACATTGATAACAATTAGGGGCCGGTAATGTAGTAGCCTAAATGCAGCTAACTGATAAATGATTTTAATTTATGTGTTAAATGGTAATTTTCATTGTTCAGTTATTTTGAGGAAATTAGGGGTAATATTTTTTGGTTAATATTTACAGTAATGCAAGGAATTGTTTAATTATCTAAAATGTTCGTGGATAATTCAGAGTGCATTTATATTACATTGGTGATATTTTGGAAATATTGCATTGTTACTTTTAACCGTATACACCTTTAATTACATTGAATACTCTCGCGAGAGTCGTGAAGTAAAGTAAGAAAAAAGGGGTTATCCGAGTGGTCAGTCAGGCACGGATAGAGTGGAGCCTCACAGTTTTTTGACCTTCTCTTTCTATTTTTCCCTTTTGCCGTTAATAATCATTTTTATTTTTTGTACTACTGCTGTACTGAAGTTTATGTTGCTAACCGAGTAAACGGATATATTTTTTCTACGAGTGGTTTCGTGGATTTATTGATGTGGATTCGGAGGCAAAGGGAGTGAACAAAGCGTCAAGCTAGGGCTTTACTCTGTGGAAATCTACAGCATTAAACATTATACCTTAAGAGTGTGTGGAAGCAGAGAACATCATTACTCGTCATTAGATGTAGTCATTGTAAGTACATTATCGTGCACTTAGAACATTAACAGTGCCCTGCGTGATAAAGTATTTGATTTCCCAATGAGATGGACCTTCAGTATCCGTAATAATGAGCAGAAATCATTACATTCAGCAGAGAAGATAACCCTTGCTTAAGCCTTTTTAGTAGCAAGACACTTTTTTTTTTTTTTTTTATGAAAAAATGTCATGGAAATGGCACGGCTTCCTTAATTAGCATTCCTCACTACAGACCAGCCAAGAGCTTCCACTGGTCGTTCCAGTGCAACTCCGTAATTATATAATGGGCGCTTTATTCAGTAGTCATTTTAAATGCACCTCACCTCACATGTGCTCTTGAACTTAAAGATTCATCACAAGATGCACAGCTACGCGGCTGATCCTAATATTGGATGCATTCTCTTGACCAGAGGTCTCCTCCGTGCTGTCCTGATTCATGGATTCTTTCACAAAGAAAGCAAGCAGTAGAAGTATTCAAGCATGTCAATATCTCAAACTTTAAAGGTCCAATGTGTAGGAATATCTCCCATCTAGCGTTGATCATATATCGCAATCAACTCTCTCGCACCACCAGTTCAAAGTACCGTATTACAGCTACGGTAGCCTTCACGCTTGAAAAAGCCTTGTTCTTGCCCTTTTCAGTATCCTTTTTGAAAGATGGTGGTAAATATTCATGAAAAAGTACAAGTTTGTGAACGGGCAATGCAGATATTGATAATGAACTACCTTTAACACAATATACTGTATATACAGTATAAGTAATTGTCTGTAATAAATTATTTTGAAGTGGCTTCAGTCGATATTATGATGACAGTGTATAAAATGATTATGTGAATGGGTGCTAATGGTGATGAATCGACTTACCACCGGAATCTATAGCTCCCCTCGGCTGTACTGAGCTTCATAGCGAGTTTTAGCTCATTGTTTAGCGGTCCGGCCCACACTTTACTGTTTTGGTTCTCTAATAAGCTATTCTAAAATCCACTGTGCACTCCCTGTTCAGCACCAAATGGCAGACAGACACAGTTATGGGTTAGCTGCTTTTTAGCAGCTTAAGAGCCAGAAAAGTTCCCTCAGGAGTTAGTAGGCACCAAAAGCAGAGCAAAAAGGAAATAGAATTTTGGACGTTCATCACAAACACGACTCGAAATTAATGACAATGTTGCAGATGTGTTTGCTAACAAGTTGACCATATCAACTTAAAAAGGTGATGATATTACAATCTTGTGTTCATAACTTGAGGCCAAAAGAAAAAGTTATTGCAGATTTAAGTAAACTGAAAAAGAACTGGCCAGCAGCAATTTTTTGTCCATTGCATTATCTTGCCCTGCATAAAAAGTGTTTTCCATAATCATTGGGCTAACATGCTAGCACTTTCCTGTTAGTCAGTAAATGCCATGAACATATTTTTTGTAAATCTTTACGGTCATTCACCGAAAGAACCAACCTTGTTGCAGAATCCAAATTTTCGTTAAACTTGCCATTTTTTTGCTGTTTAACTTTTTCTGGATTGTGTGATTTGGAGATAAAACTGGAATTTGAGCAAAGCCTTAATAGTTTGTTTGTGTGACCAGTCATGTTGATCTTTCCGGTTGTTTTTTTTAAAGCGGTGTCAATCTCCAATTTTTAACAATTTAGTAATTTAGTTTCGTCAGTACTATTAGGAAGACTAAGGTTATAAAATCAACTATTTTCCTGTAAGTGCAGTGCTGACATTGAAGCGAGCCTATGTGATTGGGAGCATACACTAATCCTTTGACTTTATAGCTACTGGGAAAAGACCTGTGACATTGGAAAGCTTGCCATCTTTGATTAAAGCATTGATTACATTATATGTCTGCCAAACAATAGTCAAGTTTGCAGAGTCTGTGCGTGTTTGTGTAAAGAGAAAAATGTTTGGAGAGCAATATCCTTTTATCCTGCACTCTGGGTGCTAACAATAAAACGTAGGATACATTTCCATGGAAATAGAAACTGAATTATGAACCGGAGTCACGTCAGGCATGATAATACTGCTGAAAGAGAGCCTCTGCTTGTGCAAGTAAGATTTTAGATGCATGAGTGCAGATTTATCATGTTTGCTCTTAGCAGCATTTTTTTTGCTGGCTGTTACAGCTAAAGCAGCCAGGCACTGTCTAGAAATCTGGAGGTTAGGAATAGACCATTAATTCATTGAAGTTGCTTAATAAGCCTACTGCCTCGTGCCAAACTCTTAATAAAATACCCCGGGACTTGTAGTCAGAGGTTGCAAATAACTTTCCAATGCTGCCTTGCCCTGCTTTAAAGCAGGATGTGTTATTTTATTTTTACAGCAGGGTATACAGTAGTTGCCAATGTCTCAGAGAAGGACCAGTGTTGGGGCAGTGTGACAGATGTTCTCACAAAAAAAAGTTATGTCAAGGTGATACCATATTTGATACAGTCTTTAACTCGGATACATCTGGGGAAAGTCTGGGGGGTTCAATTCTTGATGCATCCTATTTTTCTACACAGCTTGATCCAGGATCCAAGTATGTGGCTATGCAAACTGTCTGAAAGTAGTCTCCAACAAATGCACACTCCTTGAGTAATGTTTGCTAACTGCATTGTCCCGTTGTTTCAGTAAAATTATTTGGCCCTTTAAAAGAAATGCCTCTGCCAGACTCCTTATTCATGTAGCCTACACAATTTGAAATTGGACACACTCACTCCTATAGTCAAAATAAATGTAGCTCAGGTAAAATGAGTCGGGCTACAGAGATGTGCTCCAGCTCCCAATATGACCTTGAATATGTTTATTATTTACATGTATTACCTTCTTGGCTTCTCACTGGTTTGTGTCCAGGAACACGACAAAAAAGTAAAAAAAAATGTTTCAGAGCAAGGCACACTTTTCTGACGGCTCTGCATTAGGGGTGGGCGATGTATTGTCCACGATAATATCATTGTTGTGTTAACGATGTGCAAATTGACATTATCAAGTATGAACTAATAAATATAGGACTACAATACAACACAGCCATTACGAGAGCCTTCCAGGCGGCTCATAACATCCCGGAGGATATAGCCAGACCACCGGGCGCTCCGTGGATTGTTTTTGCGAGAAAGCAGAAGCGAGCCCGGCTAAGGAAACTACAACACGGACCTCCACTGCCAAGCCTCCTCAGCATAGCAACAAACAACTACACACGGAACTGCTGCATTATGATTTTCACCGAAACCTGGCTGATTTTTATTTACCAAGGGATTACACTGTAGAAGTCTACATAGCCCCCGATGCTAACGTTAGCATGAGTTTGGCTCATCTCCTAACCTTAGTCAACAAACGGCAGCGCGATCACCCAGAGGGGATACATATTGTAGCAGGGGACTTTAACAAGGCGTCCTTAAAGTCTGTATTCCCCAGCTTTTTCCAGCATGTAGATTGTGCTACTAGAGGGAAGAACACACTAGACCATGTATACTCTAACATCAAGAAAGCATACAAAACGATAGTTACGTTATTGTGACTCCAGATTCAATGAGTATAGGCGTAGCCCTCTAAGCCATGCTATTGGTTTATCCCTTCGCATGCACAGTCGTGAAGATTTTCTTTCCCGCCTTAGTGTACCGCTCGGGCTTCAACTACGTCCGCAAATACTGTATATAAACAGAGCGGACCCGTTGCTCTGCTCCCAACATGAGCTTTTTCTTCAGCTAATGCAAGTGGAGCAGGTGGCCCGGATCTTAGAGGGCTACGCCTATACTCATAGAATCTGGAGTTACAATAACGTAACTATCGTTCTATTTCGTATAGGCTTCGCCCTCTAACCCACGCTATGGGTTAGGGCGAAGCTGATATAGTCAATGCCACCTGCGACCAGAGACCACAAGTGGAACATAGACTAAACTTTTTTTTCCCCTCACTGTCTCCCTCTCTCATCCGCTGACATGGTAATGATTTGGCTTAGCTGGCAGTAAGGTCCAAGCCGAGATTGCAGGCATGCATGATTGGTGAGGGTAATACATGATTGATAATTATGGGACGCCCTGGGGGGGCTCCGCCCCTTCAATGTTATAGGCCTGGGTGATGGCCTCCCACAGCCAGTGGGACAGACGCTGTTTCGACAGGGCCGCTTCCCTATAGTGAACAAATGGCTGCTGTGTCCGCCGTGCGTAAAACATACTGTGATAACGCACCGGGCACAATCGGTGGGAAACCTCCTCCGCGTCATTGTTATGAGGCGGGGGGGAAAAAAACCCTGGAGGGGAAAAAACCGAAAAGAATTTAAGATTTTCGGTGTGAAAGAAGGGTTAGGCTGTAGGGTGGCTGCGCTCCCGTCCCCTCTAATGGAGAGACAGGACGGCGAAAGTGACAGCGCACATAAATCGCTCACTTGCTTGGCTGACGTCAGGGCAAGGAGAAGCGCCGTTTTAAGAGACAGCAACCTGAGAGGGGCTTGTTCCAGGGCTCGAAAGGAGGCTTCCCCAGAGCTCGAAGCACCAGGGCCAGATCCCATTGGGGTGTGAGAGAGCGCACGGCAGGTTTCTGTCGTCTGACCCCTTTCAAAAAACGCTTTACTAAGGGGTGCGCAAAAACTGTTCTTTCTCCATAGCCTTCGTGGCAGGATGAAATGGCCGCTGCGTAGGCTTTGACTGTGGACGGGGCCAAGTCGTGATCTACCAATGTTTGGAGATAAGTTAACACGAGAGGCAGCGGACACTATATAGGGTCTGTGTCTCTCTCCGTGCACCAGCGCTGGAAAGCGGACCAACGCGCCGCGTAACACGCTGTTGTAGAGGGGGCTCTCGCGCTCTGAATAGTGCACACCACGGCAGGAGGCAAGCCTAACTTCTGCAAGCGTTCCCGCTCAGCAGCCAGCCCCACAGTTGCTGGGTTAACACCAGGGGGTGGGATATCGCGGCGTCCAGCTGTGACATGGCATCCTCACGCCACGGCAATTGCCAGGGGGGACCCGTCAGCAGCTGGACCAGCGTTGGGAACCAGGATGTGCTCGTGAGCTCTGGTGCCACCAGAATGACCGACAGATTCTCCTCCTGGATGCGTTCCAGGAGACGAGGGATCAGAGGGACCGGGGGAAAAGCATATAGGAGGGTTCTGGGCAAGGGATGGTGGGAGAAAGCGTCCACACCAAGGGGGGGGATTGTCCCGTGCGTTCAAGGAAAACCACAGGGCGCACTGTGTGTTTTCTCGTGAGGCGAACAGATCCACCTCCGCTTCACCGAACCTGCTCCACAGCTTCTGAACAACAGTGGGATTCAATTTCCACTCGTGAGAGGGCCCTCCCCTTGACATTAAGTCTGCCGCCCGGTTTAGTATCCCGGGGATGTAAACAGCCTTGAGGGACAGCAGATGACTGTGTGACCACAGCAGAAGGCTCCTGGCTTTTCCAATAGCCGGGCCGAACGTACGCCGCCCTGGCGATTTATGAACGCTGCTCCTGTAACATTCTGTCTGTACGACAACATGCTTCCCCGCTAACACTGGGGCAAAGTGCTTTAAGACCTTCAGCACCGTGGACAGCTCCAGACAGTTTGTGTGGGAGAGGGGGAGGTGGCCATTCCCCTCCCACCACCTGTGATTCGCACATTCCTCCCCAGACAGTGAGGGACTCATCCGTGTACACTATCACGTATGACGTCACCTTGCCCAGGGGAACCCCAGCTGACAAGGTCCGTGGATTCCCCCAATATGACAGGTCTGACTGCAGAGAAGGAGGGATGGTCAGCATTCGCCACTTGTGGCGTATGGGTCGACGCGCTGATGAAGGAACCACCTCTGGATTTTCCTCATGTGGAGAAACCCCAAGGGTACTACCACGTAGCCCGCAGACATCATGCCCAGAAGGCGCATAACTGACAGCACTGACACCTTCGCGTGTGGCGTGGTACGCGACAGGGAAAGGATCAGCGCGTCTTGCCTTGGCGTCGACAGCCTGGCCCTCATAACGATCACGAGTTTAGCACTATGCCCAGATAAACTATCGATTGTGTGAAACCCAGTGTCTGTAGGTGCTGCAGGACTGCCACAGTGTGCAGCGCTGCCGTTTTCCGAGAGGGAGCCAGGATGAGCAGATCGTCCAGATAAAACAGGACTCTGACGCCTTTTTTCCATAACGGCTGAAGTGCTGTCTCCATGCACTTGGAAAAAGTTCCATGACGCACCGGTTGAACTGGGACAGGTCGAGGATGGGGCGGAACCCGCCTGACTTTTTGGAGTGAGAAAGTAGCGGGAGTAAAATCCCTCGTTCTCCTCCCCCGGAGGAATGCAGGAAATTGCTCCTTTTGACAGCAGTTCCCGCAGTTCTGACGTCATGGCGTCTGACTCTGCCTGGGATGACACAGTTGTCTCCAACACGCCCGCAAAGCGAGCTGCGGGGGAGGCGAACTGGAGTGTCTAGCCCTGCGTTATCAGTTTTGACATCCACGAGGCCTGGGAGGATGCAGCCGCAGCAGAGGCTGTGGGGCGTTTCCTTATGGCGGTTGGTGTAGCGGTGGCGCTGTTGTTGGGATGCTGCTTTCCAGGAACCAAGCCGCCGTAGCCGCTCCGCTTCCTCGGTTGCCTGGTGAAGGTGGGACGTGGCTGTCTGTAAGCGAGGTCCAAATAGTCCATTGGGAGCTATGGGGCCGTACAGAAGCTCACGTCTGACCTCCGTGGGTAGCTGTGACATGTGGAGCCAGATATTTCGCTGGGCCACAGTCTGCCATGCCTGGATCCTCGACAACACAACCGTGGTCGCCGTGGTGAGGATGGCGGTCATAGCTTTGCCGATCTCTGTGGCTAGCTCCGGAGGAAGAGCCTCCGGGTTGGTGGCCATGGCGGAGACAGCGGAGGCTAGCAAGGCTATGTTGTTTTGCGCCGCCAAGCCCTGGGCCGCACATTGGTGAGACTGGTCAGTAACCTGGGCGCAAACCTGGTCCTGGGGGGACTGGGGGGGTCAGCTTCCGGTGGCCGAAAAAAGTAGCCTTCGGAAGCAGGATCGACGCCAGGCTCTGCTCCGGGGGGGGACCGAAGGGAAGCCTGCCTCTGTGTCGCCGTGAACACGTGTGAACCGGGCATAGCGAGAGACTGGAGCCCTCAGTTTCCCGGGCTGAGAGAGAGCCTCCTCTACGAATGGCCGAAGCTCCGTAAAGCGCAGCCAGAGTGGGCCCCGTTTGGACGGCGGTTCCTGAGAGTAGACGTCACTGCTCAGGAGGCCGCGAGTGGGGGCTGGAAGCTCCGCCGGGAGCGCTATGCCTCTCTGGTCCGCCGCCTTTTTTATGATGTCCGGCAGGTCCAGAAAAAGAGCCCTGGTGGTGGAGGGTGGAGCCACCTGCGGCAGAGGGGAAGACCGCTGAGGCGGGGCTCCTGGCCGTTCGGGAGACGGGGAGAGCCGTAGAGGGAAGGCATCGATCCCTGTCTCAGGTTCCAGTCCTCCCAGCGGGGAGGAAGGGAACCCGGTGAGGGAATCTTCGTTTGGGGGAGACGAGTCATCGGACTCGTGCCCTCTTCCAGCGGTTCCAGGGCGTCGACGGTGTCACGTTGGTCTGCCCAGCTGCCGTCCCCCTCTCCGTCGACCTCAAAAGCCAGAAAAGCATCCGCCCGCCGTTGGAGCTCTTTAGATGGCAGGCGGGCGCAGAATGGGCAGGAGGCGTCGGACGTGAGAGCCTTGCCGGCGTGAGAGGCACCGAGGCAGGTCTCGCAGCGGGGGGGTGGAGGTCCGGCGAAAAGATGTAGCCGGCCTCGCAGGAGGGGAGGTGGAGGTCTTCATAATCTTCTTCATACTGCTTGCTTGAAGAAAAAGTGGGAGCAGAGCAACGGGTCTGCTCTGTTTATATACAGTATTTGCGGACGTAGTTGAAACCCGAGCGGTACGCTAGGGCGGGAAAGAAAATCTTCACGACTGCGCAGGCGCGAAGGGATAGCTAAACCCATAGCGTGGCTTAGAGGGCGAAGCCTATACGAAATAGAACTGCGGCTCTCTCTCACCTGGGCCAGTCAGATCACATCTAACTACTCCTGATCCCAGCATATATCCCGGTCAGAAGGACTATACAGCCAAACCTGGCCTGACACTGCCCTATCCCATCTCCAGGACTGCTTTCTATAAGGACATTGTTGTGTGCAATATGTTACAGAACAGAGCCCTTTGTTTATGATTTAATCTTGCTTGTATGCTGCACAATTTACATTACTAATTTTTTTTACATTGTTTACTCAGAGTTCAATGTTCCTATGGTATTTTGTATGTCTTTGAATTGTTTTTACTTGAATACTTACATAAATAAATGTTTTCATTCAACATTGCGCCCATTATTATCATCAGTGATTAAGTAATTCAGACTTTTAAAAATACATTTTTAAAGGATATTGTCTATATTGCCCACCCCTACTCTGAATACAGTGGCTTTACTAATATGCTCCGCATCACCAATGTTGTAAAGAAAACTGCCGTTTGCAAAAAAACATAATGAGACACAAAGAATCTGCTGGGATGTAAAAGCATGTCCACGATGGTGGATGTTAGTGATATGAGGACAGATGAGGTATCTACATATCTGATCGACTGTGAAGAAAATACCTCTCAAATCGATTATCTGGAAATGAAAATACATCTAGTCGGGACTCTATCATCTCCCGACGTAAACTCTCTTTGAAGTAATACAGCTTTTTCATCAACGGAATCGTCGAAAAAACGTTTTATAATCTGCCAATAAGTTTTTTTTATTCATGCAGATAACAAACTGCGCTAAAATACAGATTGAATGAATGAGGAAATGAGAGAGCGCTGTGTCAGAGAGGAGACTGAGAGAAACTCAAGGTTTATTGAAGAAAACCTGCTCCCGACCAGGTTTGGTTCACAGACTCTGTTACCATAGTAACTGACTCTGAGGTTAAGTTACCTCTCTTTCTGAAATGCTGGAGTTACCCTGGTCTCTCAGGTTTGATTAACCTCCAACCCAGAGATTCCCTCATATCAGGATTAACAAACAGTTTTCACTAAACTTGCTTTCTGAAATGGACCCCAGCAACCTGTACTACGAAGCAAGATTTGGTGTTAACGTGGTAACTTCAGGTTCAAGCCAGGGTTTTGTGCATTACGACGGTGGATCACTTGTTACTGGGTGAAATTGCTGTAGTAACTTATGCTGAACACCTAACCTGGTCGGGAGCAGGTTAAGTTGGAGATTAGAGATCAACCGTTGTAAAAGCACCGCCTACTGACCAATCAATACTCGGTTGATAACGGCGTCACCATTCTTATAGAAGATCCGGTGGTGCACGGAGAGAGAGGTGCGGAATTTCAGCGGAGGGAATTACGACTAGGCTATTTGCCGGCTTCTTGAGCCGTGTGTTGCCAATGCGCACGTCTGTTTGTGCTTAAGCAACGACGTTGTGGAAAGCACAAGTGTAGTTATGGTCAGATCTTGTGCCTGACTGATGGGGAAGGGATATTGATAAGCGTTGTGATTTACACATAACGGCGTTGGCTATTTTTTTTGCTAGTTTTCCGTCCTGTTTTAGGAAGCAGCGACTGTATTGCGTGTTGCCTGTTAAACTGTGTCTGTGTACTTCATATTTACAGTGGGGAAAATAAGTATTGATCAACATTTTTCCCAGTGAATATATTTCTATATTGGAAAGAAATTGTCACCAGATGTCAGTAACAACTCAAGTAATCCACACATACAAAGAAATCAAAACATGTATATCCATGACAAGTTATGTGTAATAAAGTGGAATGATAATGGGAATAAATATTGAACACGTGAAGAAAAAGGGGTGTAAAAAGGCATGGGAAGCCAATAAACCAGCTGAAATCTGTCAGTACTTAGGAAGCAATCCTGAACCCTATTAGTGCAAATTAATTTCAGATGGATTAGTCTAATTTATGGCCTACAAAAACATTTTCTCATTACCAAGGTGTCACTCAAGAAGCATTTCATGATGGGTAAAAGCAAAGAGCTGTCCTAAGACCTTTGCAAGCTTATTGTAGAAAAACATACGGATGGCATTGGTTACAGACGAATATCTAAACTTCTGAAAGTTCCAGTGAGCACTGTTGGGGCCATTATCTGGAAGTGTAAAGAACATCATTTCACCATTAACTGGCTACGACCAGGTGCTCCTCGCAAGATTTCTGACAGAGGAGGCCATGGAATTCTTAAGAGTTGTCGAAGAACCAAGGACCACTCGCAGAGATCTTCAGAAAGACCTGGAAGAAGCAGGAACAGTTGTTTCAAAGAAAACAATTAGTAATGCACTCACCCGTCATGTCCTCTAAGCACGCACACCACGCAATACACCACTGCTCAAGAAAAGGCATGTGGAAGCTCGCTTAAAATTTGCTGCACAACATCTGGTCAAGCCAATGACATGCTGGGAGAATATAATCTGGTCCGATGAGACCAAAATTGAACTCTTTGGCTGTCATAGCATACACCATGTTTGGAGGAGCAATGGCACTGCACATGACCCAAAAAACACCATACCAACAGTGAAGTTTGGAGGTGGGAGCATCATGGTGTTTTTCAGCATCTGGCACTGGCAGACTTCATATAATTGAAGGAAGGGTGAATGGAGAAATGTACCGTGACATTCTTGATAAGAAGCTGCTGCCATCCACCAGGATGCTGAAGATGAAACGAGGGTGGACATTTCAGCAAGACAATGATCCGAAACACACAGCCAAGGAAACTCTCAATTGGTTTCAGAGAAAGAAAATCAAGCTGCTAGAATGGCCCAGTCAATCACCTGACTTGAATCCAATTGAAAACCTCTGGAAAGAACTGAAGATCAGAGTTCATAGAAGATGCCCCCCGGAACCTTAAAAATTTGAAGCAGGTTTGTGTGGAAGAATGGGCAAAAATCACAGCTGAGCAATGTGTGCGACTAGTTTCTTCATACAGGAGGCATTTTGAAGCTGTCATTACTAACAAAGGTTTTTCTACTAAGTATTAAATACATTTCAGTGTCATTTCACTTTATTACACACAACTTAATTTATGGACTTATTTGTTTTGATATCTGTGGTATGTGTGGATTCCTTGGGTTGTTACTGACATTTCGTGAAAATTTCATGCTGACAGCCCCATCAGAAATATCTTTACTGAGAAAAGTGTTGACTCGTTCAATACTTATTTTCCCCGCTGTATGTAGAATTATAGTTTGCTGTTATGTAAAATATGCGGCTCTGGTAGAGGTTTGCGATTGGTCATGCTGTGCAAACACCGCCTCTTTTATGTGAACGTGCGCGTCGCTGGATTGGGAAACCCTGGGTTGATTGAACTAGTTTATAACCACTGTCGTGACACAGCTTATGCGGGACCGCGGTTGTTAGGGTTAGTGAAGTCGGGTAACTGAAAGAAATCCAGGGCATGTTGATCTTGATTCATAGTACAGGCCACTGGTGAAGCAATTTTGATTCACTGGTATTGATCAACAACCCTATCATACTCATACTGTAGTTCTATTATAGTCATAAGGCAAAAATTGCACAGTACCACAATAGTGTTTTTCTTTTTTTTTCTTTTTTTGTTGTTATAACTAGTGCTGCTTTCATGTCCATTATCTTCTACCTAGCTTTTGTCTCTGGAATCCTCTCTTCCATCAATGTTAAGGTTGTTCTTTTACTCTGAAAACTCAGGGACCTTTTTGTAAGATCATTTCTCCAATGGCTGAGGTACTGTAGCATGGCAACAAAAAAGGTACCCAGAACACATTATAATGACTTATTGTTTACTTTACACAGGACATAACTGAAAGTTAAGTGATATAGGTGCACAAACACGCCACACTCAAAGGATTTGCACTTATAAATAAATATTAGCCATTTGGCATTCATTATTTCTAACTTTAATGTGCAAGTTTTATCGTTTATCATTCTCAAGTATGAGGCCTGCTTGAGGGCAAGTTAGTTCCATTTTCAATCCTCTGCTCCCTCTTGCACCCTGCTCTTCTGCTCTGAAATTTACCACTCCCATTACGAGTTGTGCTCCATATTACCATGTGCCGAGGGGAAGTGAAGGATGGTCTGTTGAAAACAGCAAAGGTGGGTGTGAAGGAGAAGAGAAATGATGGAGATGAAACCTGAAAACCCAATAACACCATTTTATTCCTTTTTGTAGATCTATATTTGTATAACCCAATAATCTTGGTATCCATGTGAGAAGGCACTAGCTTACTGGCTCAGTTTAACAGGCCTCAACAGCAGGCATATTGGGTGTGGGTCAGATGCCTGCAGGCTGCTAATGATTAATGAATGCCATCACTGTCATGCTGGGACTATGGTCACACAGACAGAAGCTGTCTGTCAGCCTGTTCATCTCTCTACAGAATGATCTTAAAATATGCTCTCAAGGTTCCATGCAGGAAGAAATTACAAAGCAAAGGAAACATACCGGATGTTGTTGAATTTAAGAACATGCATTGCTAATTACTAGAATAAAAATAAAAAAATGAATCATATATGCTCTTGAAATTTTTGCAGCACTGCTTTATAATTAAAGCAGTGCTGCAAAAATAAAAAATAAAATTCACAGCCAGCAGTAGTAAAATTATTACTGCTGGCTGTGAATTTTATTTTTTTATTTTCATTTGCACTATTGGGGAAAACATTCAGATGTATATACAGTTCCTAGGGTTCATACTGGCTATAAAGTGATCCCTACCCAGTGCACTTCCAATGTAAGAGAGAGGGTCATAATTAGAGCTGGGCAATATATCGATATCGTGATATGTGACTAGATATCATCTTAGATTTTGGATATCGTAATATGGCATAAGTGTTGTCTTTTCCTGGTTTTAAAGGCTGCATTACAGTAAAGTGATGTCATTTTCTGAACTTACCAGACTGTTGTAACTGTTCTATTATTTCCCTTTACCCACTTATATCCACATTACTGATGATTATTTATCAAAAATCTCATTGTGTAAATATTTTGTGAAAGCACCAATAGTACAATATCGTTGTGGTATCGATATTGGGGTATTTGGTCAAAATATCGTGACATTTGATTTTCTCCATATCACCCAGCCCTAGTCACAGTCCACATTCCTTGTTCTGTGCAAAAATTCACAAGTTTATTTGAAGACAATATGAGGCTTTAGCAGTCTTGAATTATCCAAATGAAGTGGGGATCTTCCAAATGTCAAATTGTCTTTTAGTACAAAATTCCCTATTTTTGAATATACCTCCACTGTACTGCAGCTTAGCACTAGAACACTGTCTGGGGAATCAGAGGAAATCTCATATTAAAAAGAATGTAACTTTGGTAGATGCCCACTTAATTTAACAGTAGTGCCCAGATCGAAAAGTGTCTGATGGTCAGTCACTGTGGCACATAGGCATATGCCGATCCCTTGGCGGGACATGCCGCTTACTACAGCGGCTTTTGCTGGTGGCTGATGGCATATGCCACTCTGACAGCGGCAGAAACCGATCCCCTGGCACTGGCCGCTCACTACATCAACCAACCTTTAACGGCAGGTGGGCATGTTAACGTTAGGCAACGGTCAGTGACAAACAGTTAAATAATTTAATGTATTTTTGCAGATGTACTCAAAGTTTTACAGCTAGCATAAGCTAACATGGCTATTGTTGGCCTCGCTACCATAGTATTCCCACAGACTGTGCTTATGCCACGAATTGTTTACTCATTCAAAGTGGCCTTATGGTGAATAATATTATGCCATACGTATGCCTGGTTAATGTTCCGCAATATGGAGTTTGCTGTGATGGAATGTGTGATCACGTTCTAATAAACATGCCAAAAGTAATTATATTTTTTATTTTATTATGGTGTAAAGTGCAGTTTAGTTTGCTTTTAAGGTTGTTAGCTTTTAATCTCTGTTATGGAGTTAGACTGTTAGCTATAGCTCTAATATTAATTTAGGCTTAGGGTACATCAGTAATGATATATATATATATATATATATATATATAAAATTTCTTGGGCTACTCCTTTCAAAAGCATCACTCATATCCCAGGAACAGAACGGACGAGAGAAACGTTTAACGTTAGGTGCCATATTTGGTTTAACTTTAGTTGACTAATATTTCTGTTATCGATTAGTCAGACTGGCTACGGTGGCAAGCATAGCCATAAAATAAATGTATAATTACAGTCTATGGTGGCGGTATAGGCATAAGCTAATCGCCTGGCGGCACATGCTGCTCACTACAACTGCATTTACCGGTGGCTGATGGCATATGCCACTGCGGTACGTTAATACATCCATGGAATAAGCCACTATGGTAGCGAAGCCTACAATAGCCATGTTAGCTCTAAAACTTGGAGTAAATCTGCAGGAATATTTTAAATTACTTAACGGTTTGTCACTGACCGTTGCCTAAAGTTAACATGTTCACCTGCCGTTAAAGGTCTGTCGGTGTAGTGAGCGGCCACTGCCAGGGAATCGGTTTATGACTCTGTCACAGTGGGATATGCCATCAATCACTGGCAAATGTCGCTGTAGTGAGCGGCATGTGCCGCCAGGGGATCAGCATATACCTATGTAAAAAAAAAAAGCGTCAGAAAGGTTGATGGGTAGACAACACAAGGGTTAAGTCGTTGGCGAGAGCTTCGCATAATAAAAAGGCTGCAATACAGAGGGCCAGCTTGCCATCTTGCTGTTGGACTAGTAAGTAAAATTAACTAATATTAGCTTACTATGTCTTGTGTTGCTTTTGCTTGATGTTTGGCTGTGTTAGCAAAGTTGTGGACTCGCTAGGTTTTGATCATAAGTAAGCGGTGGAGAAGTAAATTGCATTCCTGAAACTGTAGGGGCGCAAAATCGCAACAAGAATCTAATGTAACGCAACATTGCTTTAGTGCAATTTAAAAAAATAAAATAAAATAAAAAAAAATAAAAAAAATACATTTAAAGGGTCAACTCCCAACAAACACAACCAGAATCTTGAACAGAGTACAAAATGTCTACGAAAGCTACTCCACCACCTGTCACCGCTCTCTAACAAACTAATTTGGTATTGGGTAAAACATAATGTATAATTGATCACTTTGATCCAATAGGCCTGCAACTGATTGTTCATCTAAGCATTTCTTGTGAAATACAGTATGAGCTGTATCATGTTAAAGTGAAACAGAATGGCAGGCTTTGACATAGGGCCTTACTGATTTTCCATTACTTTTTATTTAATGAAGAAAAATTAAATGGTACTGTAAACACATTTGTTAAATAGAACATATGATTCGGTCTCATTGAGCAACACCGAGTGATTTAGAAGTGGGTTTGGAAATCTGAAAAAACGTAAAATATCAGTGCCCTACAGAAATGTCAGGTGCAGTTATAAGGCCTCCATCGTACTGTAGTTGACTAGTAATTAGGTGATAATTTGCAAACATTTTAGAATTGTGCTTGGATAGCATTAAATACTCCCTGAGTACGGCACTCTTATTTCTAATTTGTCTTCCTTAAAATTTTAATGATTTCACAACACAATTTCTTGCAGCACACAGATGTGTCAACATGTCTCATATTTCAAACTGTACGGTCGTTTAATAAAGCATAAGAAATAAGTGCTTGACATTGTTTTTGCTTAATATTTTATAATTTTTTTTTTTACAAATTTTAAGGGGGACAACTAGGAAAACATAAAATGAACATTCTATATTTTCACTGTCCTGGATGTTCTGTTCTTTGGGGTCAATTCTTTTTAGCTTTTTTACACGCTTTCATGTTAGTTTTGGCTAAAATTTAAGTCCCTATCACATGCATGTTAATAATCTTTAGGGCCCTAACCTGCCATAACCATACCTGTACTGTAGTAGTGTGAGAACTCCTCATATGTCACACACCGTGGGGGAGGGGAAATAGTGACTCTGTGTGAATACAACATAGGGGAGGGATAAATATAGGCATATAAAAGTTTGTGTTACAGCTTTCAAAAACATTTCTCTTGGTGCTCTGTTTGCTCTCTCTTAATACTCTCTCCATTGAAAGACCTCGAAATAAATGTTTTTTAGCAATTAGGTTTTGTCAAAGCTCAGGGGGACTCTGACTATGAGGCATCTTTCTGATGAGAATGAGACTGTTGGGTAGGGCTGCACGATCAATTGCAATCGCAATGTCACTCTGTGCGATTACATAACCACAGAAATTGTGCTGTGTGTGTGACACTGTGTACTGCAGTCTCCGCGTTGTAACACCCTTCACCTTACCGACAGCATTAACAGCACAATATGGCATCATGACTTTATGTAAACATACACAGCACTTTCCTAAAGCCAAATGGCGTGTTATCTGTACGCATTTTGAGCTATTCACGTGTATGTCTACGCTGTATACAGCTGATATAAACATACACACCACGTGGCGTCGATTGATAAACGCCACACGTGATCCCGGCTCTCCTGGGTGAAAGTCCTGTGTTTTACCCATCCAGCACCCCAACCAACCTCCGTTTGCAGACTTCCGTCCTTTCATACTACTCGCCACGGCGATAATTAACACGTAATGTAGTTAAATGGAGGCCGAACGGCTTTGATAAACACACCTTTGACCCTGTCAGTCTGTTTAGGGAGTAGTGCATGTGTCGTGGATGGTCACGGGAGTATCAGAAATTCAGAGGTTCAGAGCACGTTACAAAATACACAATGTAAGCAAAATATATTTTTTAACTTAATCACTAGTTATTATATTACACCCATCTTGATTGTCATCGTTTATAAGAGCATACTAAATTTATTCATTTAATAACAATTTGTATTTTTATTTAATTTTCTAAAATATGAACTTATTTGAAAAGTATTTCTTCTTATGCTCTTAACTGTACAAGTTAAAAAAAATACAAATTTCAAAATTTTAGAAGCTTATTTTCTACAGTACTGTAAATTGCAATTGCAAAATGACTTTCTCCAAATTGTGCAGCCCTACTGTTAGGGCTGCTAATTCTATTCTCTCTCAGCCTCCAAGAGTGGACATGTTACCTTCCAAAAATGGAAGTTATCGTGGTCCCTCTCCCCAGTTGAACTGCATGGGGACAGTTGGAAAGACTTGCAAGCCTACATTGGGTTGCCTATTTTGTTAGGAGTGCCCAATTCAACAGGTGAAGCAACATCAAGCCTTTGGAATGCTAACACTAAAAGGACCGCATTTCCAGCCATCATGTTCATGCTTTCTCCTGTGTCATACGCTTTGTGACAAACTTGCAGCAATACAAGATGTATGGGTCCAGCAATTACCCTCTCATTACAATCCAGGCCCACGTGACTGTGGATGAATGTTGTGTTGCATTTTCTCAATTCAGATAATGCATACCAAACTAACCAGACAAATATAGTATCAAAATATGGGCAGCATGCACAGTCCAGGTGCAGGTGTTAACTGGGGAAACCCCCTGGGGAAACAACTGAAGAGAATCAGGTCATGAGGGTAGTACTAGGCATGGCCGAATGACTGACTAGTCATTACAATACAGGTGGTGATTTTTTTCACATTGTATGGGTTAGAAACTGCTGAAAAGGAAAGATGGTAAGAAAAACAAGCCAAAGCTTCTGTATGAAGCCATTAAAACACCAAAAAGATAATACTTACAAATTTTAGGTCAATTTATGTAATTGGGGCCCAAGCGCCGACAGCGGCGAAGGCCCTATTGAAGCTGAAGGAGTTATTATTCTTTTTTTTCTGCAAATTAATCTCCTTTTTGAGGGGCTTAACATACTCAAAAACTCACCACAACTGGCGGTCACATCAATTCTGGTGAAAATGTATGTATTTTAAGGGTTTTGGGAATAGGTGCAAAAAATGGCTCGCTAGCGCACCCTACAAAGATAAAAAAAAAAATTTAGCCCCTGCAGAACATTTAACATGGACTAACGAAACTTGGTACACATAAACCCTAAACCCAACAGGAAGTCCGTCATTTTGAATTCAAAGTTCAAAATTAGTGTGATTTTGGCCATTTCCACATCTTTAACAAACTCCTCCTAAAGATTTCATCAGATTGACTTCAAATTTGGTCTGTGCCATCTTAAGACCTTAAAGATGAAAAGTTATTAAAAGAAACTTTTCGTCATAGGGCATGGCCGTGGCGGGGCGTCCATTTTGTGCATTTCGCCATCGAAACAGGAAGTGGGTTTAACTTGAGTTGTCCACTTGGCTCGAACTTTTTCAGGATTCATAAGAGTCCAACCCTGATGACATCTAAAGGCCGATATTTACTCAAAGTTATAGCGCCCCCAAGCGGCAACAGGAAGTAGGCCTAAAAGTCAAGGTGCTATACTTAAATGAACTCCTCCTAGAGATTTCATCCGATGGACTTCAAACTTGGTCTGTACCATCTCAACACCTTAAAGATGAAAAGTTATTAAAATAAAAACTTTTCGTCAAACGGTGTGGGCGTGGTGGCCATTTTGACTGTTTAGCGATGAACAAGAAAGTGGCTCTAAATACAGTGTACATTGTCATATCTGCTTGAAATTTCCCACAATCAACAATGGTCCAGGCCTGAGGACATATACAGACCAATATTGACTTTTGGTCATAGCGCCCCCCGCTGGCAACAGGAAATCAGCTTTGTATGACAAACATCATCCGATTTACATGAAACTTAGAATGTGTGGTCTACTTGTGATACTGAGCCAGCCAGTGTTGTGCCTGAACGCGTTCATTGAACAATAGTTCATGAACTCGTTCATATTTTGGGCGAACGTGAACTGAACGTACTGTATTACTGCCTGATGAACGTTACTGTGAACTTGTTCATTCTGGTGTCTGTGAATGGCACGCTCTCTCAGTTTAACTTTGTTCAATAGAGTGCCAGATTTCTATAGAGCCTTCCAGGCAAAAACCCGGCTAAAACACACCGTAAACAGGCCTTAATATGTAGCGAAAAAAACACCCAATCTGGCAACACCAGCCACCAGTGTCGCACCGCCGCATGCGTCATCAAAACAAAAAGCAGCATGGATGCCACAGCAGCAATCGTATGATCAGTTAAACGGAAAAAAGGTCGGTGAGGATGCGAAAAATCTTACATTTCTGTGCAAACTTTGCCCGCCGGCTTTCAAAAAGAAAATCCGCACTTCAGTCACATCCACAGCAAACCAGAAATGGCGCATTGAACTGATTGGATATGAAGATGAAATCTGACTCATAGTTTTAGTGTTAAAACTGATAAAATAATTGCTGTCTGGGCTGTGGCAATAATTTTGAAAAATAATAGCTCGCAGCAACATATGGAAAAAAAGAACTATGAACTAGTTCATTTTTGGAACTGTGAACTTAGTTCAAAATTTTGAAGTATGAACTGAACTAGTTCATTTTAAAATTTGTGAACTGAACTTTGAACTAGTTCATGTAGAAAGTGAACTTTCCCAACACTGGAGCCAGCCCCTATACTGTAACCACACCTATGTACTCAGGTCACGCCCCCTTTTATGGCTTTTGAACTGTTTAAGGTAGAGTCTTGTGTGAGGTATCATTGAACTCAGCAGAGTTCCTTTTTGATTGGTGATGGTTTGACCTGCCCCCTATGTGTTAGCCATGCCTTTTCATAACCAATGACCTGTTTGATGTATAGTCTGGTGTGAGGTATCATTGAACTCAGCAGAGAGTTCGTTTGTCATTGGTCATTGTTTGGCCTGCCCCCTATGCTTAACCCTTGCCAGTCCAACGCTGCTTACAGCTTTAATTTGCAGATTTTTTCATAGTCACATAATGGGTATTCTGGTAGTAAAAAAAAAAAAGTACCTGACATACAAGTGAGTGATAATTCATGGAGGTTTAAATTGCTGTGGTCAAATTGACCCCAAGGATAAAATATGTCAAATTTTGAGGATAACAGGATGGTTCATAAACTGATAGAAACAAAGACAAAATTGGACTCTGTGATGAATATTTTTTTTTTTTTTTTTGCAAGTAGCAGTTAACTTAAACTGTTTTGCCCACATTTATGTCAGTATATAGATGTCCATCTCACAACCACCTGTGAAGCATCAACAAATCTTACTCCTATGCCAAAACGCTATGCTTTAAGCAGACAAAAATGTGAAAGGAAAGTAACTAGAGACTGCCGTTCCCATGTCATAACGGATTAGTCCACACACAGCCCAACCTCCTCAGACACCCACACACACTCTGCTTCTCTCCGATCTCATTCTTATTTCCCGGTTCTTTATATCCAGTGGATTTGTGCTCTTTGTGAGTAGCACCAAATTCACGGTGATTGGTTGATTTTGCGTGACTTGTTGCGATCGTGACATCCGAAATCCTGGAGGGACTGAGGAGTGAACTGCCAACCTTGTAATTAAAAGACGACTCGCTTTACCTCCTGAGCCTCAGCCGCCCCCAAGCTAGACACGGTCTAGGTATAATTGCATATGTATTAAGTCTTATATAGATTTGCTTTCTGTATTTGAGACAAACTGATTGGATTTCTGTTAATAAATACCAGTTTATCATATTTTACATACTCTTGTATTCTAATATTTTCATGTAAACTCTTAAATCTTTTATTAACCTTTCGTAAGCTTGTGTAGCTTCAAGATGGCATGCCTGTATTTCTCGTGATGAGGTTGCTGACAACAACCTGACTATTCCTCTTTGTTTGTATCTGGAGAACCCAGGGCGATATTCTGGTCAAAGAGGCCTCATTTAAGAGTTCATTTTATAGGACCTTGGACTGGCCCGATTCTGTCAGTCTTATGATCTCCTATTTATGTATACAGAAGCTTGCAAAAGTATTCCTACCCCTTGAACTTTTCCACATTTTGTCACGTTATGAATGTAAATGTATTTCATTGGGATTTTATGTGATAGACCAACACAAAGCGGCGCATAATTGTGATGTGGAAGGAAAATGATACATGGTTTTACATTTCTTTTCTTTTTTTTTTACAAATGGACTGAAAAGTGTGGCAAAAGTATTCAGCCCCCTTTACTGTGATACCCTTAAATAAAATCCAGTCCAACCAATTGCCTTCAGAAGTCACCTAATTACTAAATAGAGTCCAGCTGTGTGTAATCTAATCTCTGCTGTTCTGTGAAGGCCTCAGAGGTTTGTTAGAGTAAACATAAGTGAACAAACAGCACCATGTAGCTCAAGGAACATACCAGACAGGTCAGGGATAAAGTTGTGGTGAAGTTTAAAGCAGGGTTAGATTATAAAAAAAACATCCCAAGCTTTGAGCATTTCACGGAGCACTGTTCAATCCATCATTCGAAAATGGAAAGAGCATGGCACAACTGCAAACCTGCCAAGACATAGCAGTCCACCTAAACTGACAGGCCAGGCAAGAAGAGCATTGATCAGAGAAGCAGCCAAGAGGCCCATGTGTGGCAGAAAACTAACACTGCACATCACCCAGAACACACCATCCCCACTGTGAAACAAGGCGGTGGCAGCATCATGCTGTGGGGGTGCTTTTCTTCAGCAGGGACAGGGAACCTGGTCAGAGGTTCACCTTCCAGCAGGACCACGACCTTAAACATACAGCCAGAGCTACATTGGAATGGTTTAGATCAAAGCATATTCATGTGTTAGTTTGGCCTTATTTTGGCCCAGTCAAAGTCCAGACCTAAATCCAATTGAGAATCTCTGGCAAGACTTGAATTGCTGTTCACAGACGCTTTCCATCCAATCTGAGTGTGAGCTATTTTGCAAAGAATGGGCAAAAATGTCAGTCTCTAGATGTGCAAAGCTGGTAGAGACGTACCCCAAAAGACTTTGTAGCTGTAATCAGCAAAAGGTGGTTCTACAAAGTATTGACTCAGGGGGGCTGAATACTTTTGCAAACCCTTCTCATGATGGACCCTACCTTTCGGGACTTCCCATGTGCTTCCCATTTAAACTGGGTGTTTTCTGTGCAATGAGGCAGACGCTGTGTGATCCTTTTTGTTCATCTGCCCAGATTCCAGATGACATTTCTGCATTTCTATTAAAAATATGTGCAGACAGAGCCGATCCGCCCTATACGCTCACTACGCAAGCTGCGTAGGGCCCCGCAAATTACTCGAGGCCCCCGCCTCCCCCACGTGTCATGGCGTGTCAATTAATGTTTACAACATCCATGACAAAATGAAGCGAAACTATCCTGGTCACGAAAAGAGGGAAAAAAAACACCATGAGAGTGAATTGCGGGAACAATAATCAGGTAAACTTGTGTTCTCTCCTCTCCAAGTTTGATGTCAGCAAAGTAAAGTTATGTTTATGTGCATTTCTATTGTGTTTTTTTCTGTCTTGTTAACCTAGCTGGGCAGGCAGGCAGTGCATCTCTTGGTCTGTGTCTCGCTGCTAATGCCAGTCACTTCCAGGGCTGTGTCTTATGACTTTGTGCCTGACAAAAGTGAGAGTAAAATATAATTATTTATTACGTTTGATAAACGACAAAGTGCAACGGTGTTTGTTTACTGCAGCTCAGAAAAGATTACCGCGTCGGGTGTGTTATCATGCGTTAGGCGCATGCACAAAATGAAACGCGCATTTTTCAAGCAGAAATATATGTGAAGACCAGACCGACTGTAGGCTACAATATATGGGCGTGAATGATGGCACTCCTCATCAAAGTACACATTATATATACTTTTAAGACACTGATTATCTAGTCTCAGACAATGTGCAGTTAAAAACTCTAAACAACTGCACTAATTATACAAGATGGAAAGCAATGTATTGACAATTTGACATTGATTTATAGGCTATATTGAATTTAAAATGTTGATTAGCTGGACATACTGGTCAATATGGATGCACATCCCTCAGTAAATAATAACCATAAATCAAGAATTGCTTCAACATGCATAGGCTAATAATAAATAAATAGAAACTTTAACATTCTATGGCAAGCCATTTTAGCTTTTATTCATTCACAGTTTATGCATTTTTGATATCAAGAATTCGATTTTTTTTTTTACTATTTGCAATGTGAATTCTTGATTATTTTTACTATTTGGGCCCCTTAATTTTTACCTACCAATGTATATTTTTGATATCAGGAATTACATGTTCACTTGTACAAAAGTTAATTATTGATATCACTCACAGGGATTATTGATATCTGCATCACTAGTTCACTATTTAAATATTACAAGAGCCAAGCCAGTAGCTTGTATAGTAGTATAAATAGTATTTTATAGTTGAAAATGTATAAAAGGAAATTGGGAGCAAGTTTAATTGGGTCTGATGCAGCTTAAATGAGTTATCTATAATTTGCAGGTGCTACGCTTAAGTATGTCAGTAGAGGAGATGCTGGATCATCAGCCAGTACAAGCACAGACTCAGTTGTTACACATCCAGCCTCCACAGCCAGTACTAGCACAGACCCAGTACAGCCAGCTTCAGCAAAAACAGCACAGCAGTCTTCAGCAAGTACTAGCAACACACACCCAGGTGAACTGGTGACTGTGTGGCAATGGCAAATGGTTTACATAGCTCACGGCATCACGGGTCAGGTAGAGGGCCCCTTAGCAGAATTTTGCTTAGGGCCCCAGGGAGGTCAGGATCGGCACTGTGTGCAGAGGAATTAACACCTGCTTGGTGCAACATCTTCCAGAGGTCTGCAGACTCTTAACTTTGTACCTGCAATGTGGAGCTATAACACACTCACCAGTGGTCATCCATGTCCATACCACTGTGCAGCTGGACTGCTACAGGTACCTGTGCATCCATATGGATGACAAACTAGTGTGGAAGGTCTGTGTGGAGGATGTCTGCTCCAGGGTGCAGCAGAGGCTGCACTTTCCTGAGAACCTCAGAACCTTTGGCGTGAACCGGGTGGTGCAGCTTCTGTTCGGTCATGAACATCAGAACATCCTGCGCTATGGCATCTCTGCATGCTTTGGTAACCTGACAGTAAGGCAAAGGCCAAGATCACCGGACTTATACAGACAGCCATGAAGATCATGGGAGCCCAATAGGCATGTGCAATTGATGGATGAATATTTTTGTTGTGTTCTTCACAGTTGGTTTTGCTGTGATTTTATACTGCAGACACTAATGTCCAAGGCAAATATCCCACTGTGCAACGTGGTATCATGACTTTGCGTAAACATACACACCGACTTTCTTAAGCTATCCGTGTGTACGTCTACGCTGTATACAGCGGACGTAAACATACACATCACGTGGCGTGTTATCGCTGCCTTGCTGCGTTATGGTGAGAACGTGTTATGGTGAGAACGTGTTATGGTGAGAAGAAAGCTACGGTTGAGTTTAGGAAAAGAAGAACCGGTTGGGTTTAAGAAAAGAAAAACGGGGTTGGCTTTAGTAAAAGAAAGTGACTGTTGAGTTTAGGAAAAGAACGGGGTTGGCTTTACACAAACAACAGAGCAAGGAAACACCACACGCGGGACAAGATACCCGCTCTCCTGGGTGAAAGTCCTGTGTTTTACCCATCCACCACTCCAACCAACTTCCCTACGTGGATTTTTGCCATTTCACCATCCCAACCAACCTCCCTAGGTGGATTTTCGCCAGTTCATACTATGCCCTGTGGCGTAAATTCACATGCAATCGCAAGGTAATGTAAGTCAATGGAGGCCAAACGGCGTTGATAAAAGCGCTAAAAATCCAGTATGAGTCTTTATAAAACGCCAATAATGGCATGCAAATTGGCGTGTCATACATACGCCATTTCATGAGATCAGTCTGCACTGTGACAAAAAGTCTTATCTTTATCTCTGTGCCTGTCCAGCGTGTTGCCAATAAACCTCCTTGAAAATGCAATCAACTTGTGGCATGATTGACTTATTCCTTCTTCATCTGATGAGCATCAAATAACTCTCTCTTTCACAAATGAGGTGACAAGTAGATATCTAATTGATCAAAGGATGAGATTTGAAATGCTTGGTCTATTTCAGCAGTTTTTTAAGGCTGTATATCACCAATGCCCTCTTTCAAATTGATTTTAAATTGTTGACAGCTCATAATAACCCCCAGATGCAGCTCCCATCTCACCTGTCAAAGAGAAAATGTTAAGTCCTTGGGCCTGTATATTTCTGCTGCTTCATTATTTACTTGTGAAGTGCCTTTTAGTTTTCTCCCCTTTGGTTATTTCTTGTCTGTTTTTTATTAATCTTAATCTCCTCTCCTACAAGCTGTGATGAAAATATTCCACCTTTTCTTTTACATAGGACTAAATGCATCTGTTGACAATTTGGTTTCACAACCCTGAAACTGTACATCAAGTTGGTCCAAATTAATTTAAAACTGTATGACTAAACCAGGGCATTACTTAAAATGATTAGATCGAGACGACAGCTTTTTTTTCGGTTTGTCCTCAACAAGCTGTGGCTCAGCTCCAGTTTGTATGTATATCTGCTGCCAATAAGTTTCTTATTATTGGTAAAGAATAAACAATGCTACATTCATCCATAGCAGCCTCTTTTTCTCAGTTTATCTACACTGGTTTTATTACAGAATCGATTTTAAAGTTTCAGTGATTACTTGGCTCAATAATATCTGACTGCTTGTCTCTTTATGAGCCCAGAGTGCAGTTGTGAGTCCATGAAGTGTGGCCAGCAAGTTGAGGAAATTGAAGTATGAATAAAATTCCATCCTTAAAACACTCTTACAAACCAGCTACTGTATTGGAGAGCCTCCAGTAGCTGTCATGTTTCTAGTGCAGCTGCAATGGAGTGTGGTAGTGGAATAACATTTTCATCAATCATAGTAGATGGCTAGTTATGGTGTTGGCCTTTTAGAAAATGGGTTGCATTATAAACATTGGGTTTAAAATCAGTGTTCAATAGTCATACAGGGAAAATTCCATCAGAGGAAAGAGTGGGATTTTTCTCCAGTTTCAAGAAGGCAGAACGCTTAAAATAGTTGTCTTGCTGTTGTCAATGTTCCTTTTGCCTTCATGCTTTCTTGCTTTTTACGAGTGTTATAGTTATTGCTATCTTTATTGCTCTATCCATCTGAGCACATAACCCTGATGCAACAGGTCCTGGCGAGTTCTGTCGAGCATGTCAAAATGCTTATTCTCAGAAATCTGAGGCAAGTTGCTTAGCTGATACAAGGCTAATTTGTTCACTTTTCATCTCAAAACAAGTGTTGGAAAGCATAGGAATGTGCCCATTCAGGTCGTACTGTACGAATTTAAACTGATGAACAATGACCAAGAATTTTGATGGATGCATGTATGTTTCTCAAAGTAAGAACTTTCAGGAATACTTCACCGTTATTTTTAACCTTAGTAAAAGATCGCTACGCTGCAGTTAGTCAACTCTCAATGTCACTGCCAACATACTTCCATGCATTCTTTACATTGGCATGGATGTTAAGCAATTCATCCACTAGAGGGGGCGCTAACAAATAGATTTTGCACGGACCTCCACTTCTCCTTCACTAGCATCCCTTCACTAGCATTCCCATACGTTCTCCTCCCAGCTGTTTTGTATTTACCGTTTGTCCCTGTGCTGGGCGAAGTAAGTATAGCTGTTTAAAATGTCTAACTTGCCTAGCTTCAGCTACTGACTACACTGCTTGCACGTTTTTCCGTGGTCCGTTTTTCCCCAAATTAATGAACAAGACCCATCCAGTCTGTTGCATGTTTGTTACGCAGACAGGATTGACCTTCTGCTTACTCTGACATCATGATTTGATCGTTTTTTTTTTTTTAACAAACGAGTCCACAAGCAAGTAATTTCTTCATGTCCTTGTTTTTGATCAGGCTGACAGTTGCTGCTTAAAGGGGATGTACTCGACATTCGAGAACATTAATATAGCAGCAAATGAATATTTGCTATATAAAGATATAGTGGTAAAGAAAATGAAGTCACACTCCCACTATGTGTGTTGTAATCAAGCTTTTCTGTTTTGTTATGGTAGCCAGTCCGGCTGTGCGTGTGGCTGTGAAGAAACGTAGGTATTTCACATATTGGGGAACAGCTGCCTGGAGGCAATCCCAGCCTGCTGTTTTTTTTCAGTATTTTGAGAACAGCCCCTTTTTAAAAAAAAAATAAAAAAAATAAAAATAAAAATAAAAAGCCTTCTAGCTTTTAGTGTAATGTTGTGCCCCAGTGTCAAGCTGACAGTTGAATATGTTTCTGTTTTGAGCATTTGTTGTCACGACAACCAACAATTTAGAAGCACTTCAAGGCTGCTCTCACAACTTAGGCATTGCCATAGCTAACGCACTTATTGTGCTTAGTAAGAAATGTTTTGTGTTAAGCTCGAAAGACAGCTGAAGCTTACAATATGCAGCTTAGGCTGATGAACACTGAGCCAGATGTGACAATAGAAATATGATACCAAGGTCTAACATGATCTCACTTTGACATGCCATTTTGGTTTACAGTGCACAAATACAATGATCCCTGGGAAAAGTGTATGGTCTACATTACCACCAATTCCGAACACACTATTGTATGACATTTTATGACCCCCATTGGCAAGTACCAACATTAAAAGACTGCAGTGAGATGAGTATTTAAGGGGCGTGTGCTTGCTTTACTTTGGGAGTCTTCAGTAAAGCAATTAGCTCTGTGGACATGACTTTACTTGCAGCACAGGAGATCACCTCTCTTAAGAGTTGAAAAATGTGTCCTTACATTCATTTTTCATAGTAGACTAGCATAAAAATAAGCACCCCATAGTATAAAATGTTATTTATTTAATAGAATTTCCATCTGCCTGTCCCTTTTTTTTTTTAAAGTACTTTTAGAGTTAATGAACACACTATCTTCAGAGCAGACCGGACTGTGAAATTAATTACATAAAATCCTTATGAGGCATAAAAGTTAATTTTACACATAAATATTGTATTGCTTAGCTGAAAGCTGGAAAATGTGTTACTTAAGGCAACAAATTAATGTCAGCATTTTTGATATGCACTAGTGACAATATAACCTCAGGACTTGGAAAGAGTGCTCACACTTAAGCTGCCAAATAGGTAAACAAATTAATTTTGCACTTGATGATAAATTGCTAATCTGATAGGGTACTCCGAAAAGTTGTAACTCTCTCTTTTGGTTGAATTACATCAAAAACATGAATATCTAATCTGCTCCTTAGATTGTAATGTTTAAAACTCACAGCCATTAACAGCATTACTATTGTGCCATAGCATAATGTACAAGGAAAGAATAAAATACAGAAAAAATATGTATAGCTGAATATGTTAATACATTTAATGACAAACTTCCTTTGCTGGCAGAAAGGAGCACATATTGTAGGACTGGCTTTTTTTTCTCTTTTATTCAGTGTGTTAACATGCACGCTTCTAATTTGACTGTAACCAGATTAAAGGTGCACTATGAGTTCTTGCATGGTTTCAGCGTGATTTCATTTTTGTCTCAAATCGTAGGCATCTCTCCTTGATCCGCTAGCTGCCTGCCCCCTGAATACACTGTGAAAAAGCCCGGTCTCAAGACAACACAGGGGGGTCATAAACGTCAAACAAACACTATAATCATTGTTTTTATAAATACAACAAACCACGTTCCAGCCAGTCACCGACAAGATGGTTGGGGGAGGGGGTGCTTCAAAGCAGCAGCCTTAATTTCAGTGAAAAAGACGCACTAACCCCCACCCTCTCCCCCAACCATCTTGTTGGTGATTGGCCGGAATGTGGTTTGTTGTATTTTGGTGCGCAGCCTGTGCCCCTAGTGTTTGTTTGACGTTTACGACCCCTGTGTTTTCTCCCGAGACCGGGCTTTTTCACAGTGTATTCAGGGGGCAGGCAGCTAGCGGATCAAGGAGAGATGCCTACGATTTGAGACAAAAATTAAATCGCGCTGAAACCATGCAACAACTCATGGGGCACCTTTAAGGCAATACTCCAGTTATTATAACTGATAATTGAAGCCCAATTGACACAATTGCTCGTCTATGACAAGTAATGGAGAAACTGGCTTCTACTTGATTTTTGACAGGTTTTCTTGCAGACGGCAATGCCGAAGTGTGCAGAGAAAACATCAAAACACAATTTAATGTTGAAGGCTTCTGCTCACTGACAAACAAATGTTGGTAAGTTTCACTGGCTCCTCTGTCTAATCCACCAACTGATTCTTAATACTAAAATTTCAATTTTGGAGAATTGCTGTTCAAAAATGTTTTTTAAAACATGATGGTTTCTCATATTAAAACTTATTTCTCTAAATAGTATCACCTTATTTTCAAAGTTATTACTTTTAGTCTTGTAATACTGTTATTTTCCTTTCTCAAAATTTTAAGTTTCAAAGTTTAGCCTATCTTTGTAATTTTAATACTTCTTTCTTGAAAGTACTTCTTTATTCCCTCAAAATATGACTATATCCTCAATCCCTTTTTTCTATCCATCTAAAAATACCCCTAATACTCATGTCACATTTGTCAATTGCTTGTGATGGGACAATATAAAACGGAGAAATTGCTTTCAACTTGGCATTTCAAGCAGCAGAACTTGGGCTCTAATAATGGGTTATTGTGCTGTTGTACATCCATCAAAGCAAAAGACAGAAGCAAGATCCTAACAAGATATTTTTCTTATTTTGTGCTCCAAAACTTGCAGACTAATCTCCACATTTTTTCCAACCGTAACCCACCTATCATGTAAACGGTTTATTTTTGGAAATCCATCTACTGTGATCCATGTGCTTATTCAAACTATTACTTAGTGATGTATATTTACCCTAGAGTAGTTATAGTCGTTGAATAAAGCATACTAATGGACTACGTTTTTTCTATTAAATGAATAATCCGAAATTATGCACTCATAAAACGATGGATTGGAAAGTTTGTAAGTACACCAGAAGTTTATGAACACTTGCCTGCTCTCTTCTGCTCTCTGCTGCTGCTGCTGCTGCTACCTGCAGTTAGACTCACAGCAGCAACAACAGCAGCAGAGAGCAGAAGCCAGCAGGCAGAAGTTATTTACATAAACTTCTGGTGTACTTACAAACTTTCCAATCCATCGTTTTATGAGTACATAACCTATATGTACTAGTGTAGACCTTTGGTATCATTTCGGGCATTATTAGTCATTTAAGAGATACAAACGTGGGTCCATTAGCCCCGCGCTAAGCTATTCAGCGGCTAACGCTAATCTACGCTAACTCGCCCAATGTTAGACCCAGGTGAAAAAAGCTTCTGGGGGGGTGTTTGGCTCGAGGTCGTGGTGCAAAGGACCCTAGGGTAAATTACTCCGAACCATCACTTTAATTTGGTTAAACACAGTCATAAGGTGGTTGAGTGCATGTTAACATACTAATTATTGCCAATATAAATTTACAGAAATTTGAATATTTTAAATTCAACATTTGCTTTTAAAGATACAGTCCCTCAAGTAAAAAAAAAAAATTGAGGGTATAATGTCAAGATGCATTTGCTGCTGTGCAATTTCTATCGCTTTTAAAGTGAGTACATATTTGAAGCGAAGATAGTATGCATCCTGACTGCAGTTTATAAGCTTACATGGCTTCCATTCGAAGTTCACATGATTTTCATGTTGAATTGTATGGGTGCCTCGGTTGGACTGGCCTCCTCTGGTTCCTCTTTACGTGGCACATATTCAACCTCTATACTTGACTTAGTATTGTCTTTCCCCCGACTCCAGAGAAATAATATTACAAGACAGAAGAGGACAACTCCGAGGAAAGAGATAAATCCCATAGTGGTTGCAATGATAAGTGTCTTTACATCAAACGGAAATGTAACAGTGGCCCGGGTCACATTAGCACCTTCATCGCTGGGCTGGTTGGAAATGAAGGCAAATGTCTTGTTTGGCTGGTGGGGCCAATTGGGGGAATAGCTATGCACAAAAAGGTGAGCAGCTTTGGTGTCATTGCCAGCTGCATTGCTTGCAATGCACAAGTAGGTGCCGTTGTCTTGGATTTGGGCGTAACGCACCTCCAACGTGCCCTCATTAGACACAGAAAGCCTTGACCCCACAGTTTTGGTAGTGATGTATTCCTTCTTAGGGGATAGCCACATTATCACAGGGACCGGATCACCCTCAGCTTGGCAAGCAAAATGAACTGTAGTTCCTTCATCGACATGGCTTTCTTGAACCTTATAATCCATGATTTTTGATTTCTGGCAGATGAAATAGTCAGAAGGAAGAATGTCTGGGAAGTCCTTGAACTCTTTTCCTTGAACAACCTCAGGAGAAGCACACATGGGCTGTTGTCTGTTAAAGTTGAGCCTCCACCGCCGGCGGAAGACCCAGAGCAAGCGACAGTCGCAGGCCAACGGGTTGTCATACAAAGCCAGAGTCTCCAGGTTTCCCACTGAGTGGAAAACGGACTCCTCTAGGGTGTTCAAGCTGTTGCTGGATACATTGAGTACACGGAGGTGGTTGAGTCCTCGGAAAGAGTAGGGCTCAATGGCAGCTAATCTCCCACCAGCCAAATAAAAAGCCTGGAGCTTCTGCAGATTGAACAGTTTGTTCCCTTCCACAGTATGAATGGGATTGAAAGACAGATTAAAAAACCGGAGATATCTTAGGTGACTGATGGCTTGGTAGGGGATGACCGTAAGATTACAGTTTGTGATGGACAATGATGTGAGGTTGAGTCCAAACAAGCATTTTGGGGTCATGGTATCCAGGGCAGGCATTTGAGAAATTTCCAGCACTCTGAGCCGATACAGCCTCTTAAAGGAGTAATCCTTAATGACAGTGACGTTCAGATAGCTTAATCGAAGTGACAAAAGGTTATGCAAATGACTAAGGGCGTCAGTGGGCACTGAGGCAAGATTGCATCCCTCGATGTTGAGGCTTTCAAGGTTGCTGAGGCCATGAAATGATCGGGGTGAGATGAATACTAGGTCATTGTCACCAACCTCCAGAGCCCTCAGGTTATACAGCTCCTGGAACATATAGTCAAGCAGAATGACAATTTTGTTCTCACTAATATCCAGCTGGGTGAGGTTGGTCAAGCCTGTGAACACCCCCAGCTGAATGAGCTTCAGCTGGTTGTTGCGCAAGCCTAGAGTTCGAAGGTTCATAAGGTTGCTAAAAGCTCCAGGCTCAATGGATGAAATTGTGTTTTCGTTAAGTTGCAGCTCCTCCAGCTGGGGGTAATTGATGAACTCCTCGTTCCCCAGAGTTTTGAGACGGTTCTTGCTGAGGTCAAGCAGCCTTGTTTCTGTGGGTATGCCCTCAGGAAGAGCTGCTAGTCTTCGTCGATGGCACACGACCGAACGCTCCTGACCGCTGCAGTCACATCGGGAGGGGCAACCGGTGGTGGAGCCAGAAAGGACGGTGCCCAGCATGAGGATCAGGATGGGCTGCCAGCATGCCACCAAGTAGCTGTGCCCTCCTGCCTCCCCAGACACCATTCTACTGCTTACCTGTGGAGAAATAGAAACAGTGTAGTTAGTAGAGGAGTTGCGGTACACAAATGGCTACAACAATTTTGAACGATGCCAAATCATACAAAAGAAAAGTTATGAAAATTGTCTGTCATTAGTTTCTTAGAAAAGAAATGCAACACATATTGATTCAATTCAGCCCTTAATCAGGTTTGTAGTTTTAATGAGTGTGAATAACTATCGTGTGTCATTAATTTTAACTGAACACAAAATAAAACCGCTTTCAGAAAGCAAAATCTGTGTCTATTGACTGATGCGTTTTTCATTTGTAGACATATGTGGCTAGATATGGCTGCCCAAATGTACTTTATGTAAATAACTAGAATACATTGCATTTATTTTAGTGTTTAATAATTGTTTTCCTGAAATGCTTTTTACTTTTCATAAAAAAGATCTAAAATATTAAAATGCCTTACTGTGATGAAACGGTTTCCTAACATACCATTACAGTTTGATCAATTATTGTTTTGCAATTCACAATTTTCCGGATAATAAATCCATTATCTGATACTAATGAGTCATCCCACGTTTCAGGCCCTTCTTATTTTTATTTTCTGACATAACCTACACAGTGTTTCATCTAGGATTTTTTTTTTTTAGAGTGGGGGCAGATCTGTTGGAACCCCCCGTCCCGCGCCCTGCCGCCAAATGTTTTACGTATTAAACGGAACTGACACTTTGCTGCAACACAAACAAATATATTTATTCACCTCTATTCACACACACAATGAGGCATATTTTCATTTTTTTTTGATTGAACTGTATTTTTGAGGAACTGTAGGTCTACAAAATTAATTTTACAAGAAATTCTTCATAGGGAAACCAAAACCCAAAGTAGGCTATAGTATGAAACCATTCATAATGAAATTAATTGCATATTTGCCTCAGTGGCAAAGTTGGTAGCCTTGCTGTGTGCATTTGATTTTTCTTGGCTTTTGGAAAAATAACTCCAAGGCTCGGTTATAGGGGAATTCAGAAAGAGGTGGCCCATTAATGCTGAGTAGCATACATGCTGCTAGATGGTACCCCTGTGTCCTGGACGTTCATTTTGACAGTTTTGAAATGTATGTGTAATAACTTTGCTAAATAAAAAAATACAATCCTGCTGGTACCTGACTTTTCCTAAAAGAGTCTGTATGTTCATTTAAAATTGTTTTTAGGCTATATACATTACACAAAATCCAAGAAAATACAATCACTTTTACCTATTTTGGCCATTTTCGCGGTTTTGTTTTTAATCTTTTGCGTGGTTGAAGATGCATCTTGGTTGCTTAGTAATAATCATAGTCTCTGTCAGAGAAACGTAACTAGCGGTCTCGAGTAACAAGTGTGGGCATTAAGGGCATTAAGGTGGTAAGTAGGCAGAAGAGAGATAGAGAAAGAGGAAGCAGACGTGTTGTAGATGCAACCGGAGCAGAGTTAGTGGTTATTCATTTTATAACGTGGGCCCTGGAGGTAACGAATCTCCGCTGGTTTTCTGATCACGGTCGGAAACGAAGCGATCAGGAGAGGTTAACCCATTGAACATTTTAACAGCTTGTTAACGTGCGCTTGTTGCCCCATGCGCTGATGTACTCATCTGTTGACATTTCCGAATGCCTTCCTACAGTTGCTTAATAAAAAAGGGCTTTCCACACAAACAAACATAGCCTACATGTGTCATTAGTATGAAGTATGGCTCGGGTCAGACTCGGACACAAATTTCTTAATGCCTGTCGGGCTCGGGGCTCGGGCTGGGTTCGGTCACGGATCTGTCGGACGCGGGCCGGCTCGGACAGAAAATTCGGCCCGATCCGGACTCTAGTGGGCATCACTGATGGGCCGAAGGCAAAGCCAGAGTCGGTAACGCAGGCTATGGCATGGATGGACTTTGTTCTGAATAAGAAGAAAAGCACCGGGTGCTCGCTCTGTGAAAGGCGCCGTAGGCCTACACGTAGCCTAGATGGCCGGTAGCTGTCTACGTGTTCATATAACTTTATACATGCTACAACTGGCTGGAATCATTACACACATCCTCTCCAAGGAGTGCACCAGCTGTAAAATGTCCCGGAGGAAGTTCATGCAGCAACTGGCAGAGGAGCTGAGAACGGAGTTTATGGAGGAAAAAAGGGCAGCGGCGCATGGTCCGAGCTGCGCTGCGCACCGCAGCAGACACCAAAACGGAGGCAGTGCCAGTTAGGTTCCCAGACAGCAAAATATATTTGGGGCATATTTGGACCAGATCTTCATTAGCATTTGGCGCAGATCCGCTAAACGGACCTGGGCCGGGCTCATCCGTTCCAACGGCCCAATACCGGAACAGGTTGGAATTACGGATCAGAGACAGATCTGGACCAGAATTGGCCCAGTACAATTATTAATGCCATGAAGTGTGGTGCGGATCTGGCCCAGACTCATATTTTATATCTGGGGCTCATCTGGCCCTGATCTGTGATTCATATTTAGGCTATCAGACAATTAAGGCCAAAACAAATTCCCACACAATTTGTAATTTTCAAAATATTTTTTATTTTTATTTCAAAAAGGCAAAAGAGAAAACTACAGCATGAACAACCATCTGACGTGAATCCAGATGCACAAAAAGACAATACAAACCAATACAATCAAAGACAAGAAAAAAGACAAAAAAAGCATATGATTAAAGATCAATGTTAATTATTCACATTACAAAAAAAATACAAAACCAAGTAAAACCTAATGTGAACACTGCGCCTACTGTATATTTACTGCTCATTAGTTGGGTGAGACCGGGCACAGCGTCCACCTCCGCAGTCGCAAGGCAGCTAAACCATCTGATGGCTATTGATTTATCTCCATGGCTTTGTCAGACATGCGATTCTTCCTCACTGCTCCTGTAAGACGTAGCCTACAAAAAGCACACAAAGCAAAGAAACAAACAGTATGTTAGATTAAATATTCAGAGATTATTAATTACATAACATTATAGTAAAATGCTTGCACAAATAAATATTAATAGGCTAAATGTGACTTAAGTGGTGTGTAGTGAGTGAATGAGTGAGAGAGTGCTTAAGTAAAGACTGAGTGAAAGGCATCTATATAGGCTATGCTTACGAGCCATAATGGCCTTGGTTGCCATCTCACTGAATTTGTTTTTATTGTTAGGGTAACTAACAAAAGACTGGTTAGCTTAGTGGGTATAGCGCTAACAAACGATTTTGCAGCTAACACACAATGGACACAATATTCAGTAATTTTGGTGAATAATAAGCAAAGACCACCGATTCAGCCTTAAAGCCTATGTTCACATTAGTTGTGGATGTTTAAAAGAACCTATAGCCCACTACAAGCATAGCCTAGCTATAGGTCTACTAGCCTACCCAGCTTGTCTGACACGTCTCGGGTTGTCAGAATGTCAGTGTAAACTAAATTTGTAAACTTTTATGTTTAGCCTATACATATTTAACAGATTAACATGACATCAACAGCAGTTTACTTTTACAATTTTACTTCTATAATGTACTTACCAATAATCACAAAGACGGTGCAGCCTGCAGTCTTCCTCTCTGCATTTCAAATAGAGTTGCGGGTTTATGCAGGAAAAAAGCGTTCCGTTAGTTGTGGCGCGTCTGGTCTGCGCAGCTTCTGCGGCTCTGGCCCACGCCCGCCGGGCGGACTCAATTCAGTTGTGGCGCGTCCGGTCTGCGCAACTCCCGTGGATCCGGCCCACACCATGATGTATTAGAACTGGCCCACACCCGCCGAGCGGACTCAATTCAGTTGTGGCGTGTCCGGTCCGGCCCACACCCGCTGGGCGGACTCATTTCAGTTGTGGCGCATCCAGTCTGCGCAGCTCCCGTGGAGCCGACCCGCACTCGCCGGGCGGACTTGTGGCGCGTCTGGTCTGCGTCAGCTGGCACGGATCTGCGTCGCACCCGCCGGACGGACTGTCATACTCAGAAGCTACAGACAAGTCTGGCGCAAAGTTGGTGCAGATCTGCATACTGACAGTACAGATCCACTTTTGCGACACGACTGTCTCGTGGTGTCGCGACGTCATATAGCCATGGTTGATGCTCCACGCCCCTAACCAGCAGCTGATTGAATGAACGCGTGACGTGGGTGTGTCTACTCGAGAATTTCAACAGAGTGTCATGGCGGCTCGTTGAGAATACGATCTCGTATTTTACAAAAATAGTTCACCGAAATGTGTTTCTGAAAACATTTTAAGTGAGAAATAGGCTGTGCAGTTGCTGAATATGTCTTCATTTCAGATCAACAAAGGTCAGTTTGAAAGATTTTCGTCTACTTCTACTGGATAGTCGCGTCGCGTTCAACGTGATTCATTTGCATAAAGCTGGGCATCGGCCAGCTTTATGACACGCAGCATTTTTTCAAATGTAGCGCCGCCTTCCCGTAATGCTTTGCAGGAGCGTTTAAGTCGCTTGACGTCACCCATAGGAATAGAGCGGGACGCGACAGAAGCGTCGCACGGACAAGTGGATCTGCACCGTCAGTGTGACTGCTGCGCGAATCGGCGGATTCGAAAACGGATCTGGCACAGATGTAAATGCTGTCTGGGTTAGGTTATAAATGTTCAAATAACATAGCCTACTTGTAATTGTTATTTGGCTGGAATTATGTTGAATGAATTTCCCCCAATATGTTTCGGGACATGAATGTATGAAATAATCACGTCATGCCATGATATGATATCAAGGGCGTTGTATTGAATCAACAGCCACGTGCAATTTATCTAGCAGGTTAAGGTGAAACTAATAATGTGCAAGCACTATAGACTAAGGCTTTTTTTCTGATACCGTGGCGGGAGAAATCTAACCGTGGCGGACCGCCACTTGCCAATCAACATAGAGGAAACACTGCCTACAGTATAAGCTGAATACATGATAAAACCTTTGAAAAATCTATTTTCAGAACTTTTGCAAAGTCACTCGAAATCAAAATGTGGCTTTTATCTGCACGGCTTTTCAAAGACATAAGCCTTTACTTGCATAAGATTTAATTATGGTGCCTTTCCTCACAAGTAATGAAATCAGCCAATCAAAAGGGCTTGGTCACACAATATAACCACCCTGCTGTGCTTCTGACTTAGTATGCTGGAAACAATTACTGCCAATATCAGTGACACATTGTCTTCGCTTATACAAACTGTTTTTAATTAGCAGCCAAAAATGCCATGTTATATCTTTAAATGGCTCCCTGAAATACTTGCAAACGTAACACATCCCATGCCACTGCTGAGCTGTTGACCTTGCAGTGACATAAATATTGCTGCCAAGCGGTGATGAATTGACAGAGGGATTGTCGGAGGACTTAAAACCCCCTTTTTGATTTTGACTCAGGGGAACTTTAACAGCTAAAACCTTCAAGCTCTACTTCTCACATCAATCATGCAATTTAAGTCACATCTGTATCAGTGGGACACACTCTTAAACGAACACCATGCAAAGGAAGATAAATTACACTGATTTGTTTTTGCTTTTATCTAAACAAGTAATATATCTGTATTGCTTTACAATAGGGAAATTGAATTCCACAGTTCCATAAAATTATTCAACAGTGTAAAGAAATGTATCTTTAAATTCCAAAGAGGAAATTCCATTATGAGATGATAATACTTTGTCTAGTCTCTGTCTGAATATTCATCATGTTGTCATATGTGGGAGCTGAATAGGCACTATGTATTCTGTCTGTAACTCATTCCCCACAAAAGTGTTTTGGTAAGAGTGCTTCAATTTATCAGTGTAGTGCCTTTTTAAAACCTCTTTGGCTGTCTACCATGCTTTTGTCGTGTTCAAAAAATATTAGACGTGATAGTAAAGATTAGACTGATTCTGCTTTTATTGCACCAACACAAATTAAACATCACTCCTGGTGAATTACTGTACAGACATGGGACTGAAGCAGCTTGGATTGTGGTCTGAGTAGTTCTAGTGGTCATTGCAGCTTTTATTTTCACTTCCTCCAGCACTGCTAATTTCAGTTGGCTGCATATGTCAGACGCGTCGGGCGTCAGTCCAGTGTGTATAGAGCATTGTAAAAAGCAGACTGTCAGAATGAAAGCTTAAGTGTCTATCTTTGGCTCCTTTGTGACATCCCAGTCTGTTCTGTCCCTCGCTAATTACATGAATTTGCCGATGGATAGCATGTAGACTTGTCCGATGGGATGGTGAGATATTTTCCAAAGCAGACAAGCACACGTTTAACTTTGAGCCATTGTGACGGATGCTAAACCTTCTAGTGAAATGAAATATTACTAAGATACTCGATGCAGAAAACGGGTGACAGGTTTATCTGTTTGGCACAGAATGCGATTTTTATCTTGTCAAGTCAGGCATATGAACGCAGATGAGGCTCACTGATGTCCTTGCTAATCGAAAACAAGCTAATGCAAATGCGGTGGTGATTTTCTTACCGAGTAGCATGCATGATTTATGGTTCAGAGCATAGTAAGGGCATGGGTACGATCTGTGTAATCTGGCCTCACAGCTCAGATCTGCTCAATATTTCACCACTTTATTGGAACTTGAGCTAAAATTCTGAAAAAAAGATGTTGGCAAATAAGCTCTCAATTACTGGCTTTTATGAACACTGTCTTTAGTCTTTGCATGTACAGAGTGGGGGTTTAAAGTATTTCTTTCCATTCATCTTTCTGATGGAATTATATTGTGCAGCGGAGGAATATGAGTGGACAAGTCTTTTCTCTCCTGCCCTTTTATGACTGCTTGCATTTTCTCCGTGGACCTCTCACTCTGTCACAGTCTTCTCTCAAAAGCTTGTCGCGGCTCACCATTACTCTCTTGTTTGAACTCTCTGCATCTCCTCTCTTACGATGCCATGTGGTTTGATGCAGGGCCAACCGAAGAGAGGTGTGCACTGCTAATGGGTCACTGAATTTCTGCACGCAGACAAATGAGCTACACGCATCAGTGCATACATGTCCTTCGGTTGTTTTCAGTTAAATACGTTTGTTGTGCAGCATACTGTTGGAAGGACTATTGGCATATTTACATTAAACGGGGGAAATGGGAAGAGATTATTGCACCCTTTTTATGTACAGGAGGTAGACAAATAACCTAAGTAGGTCATGCAAAATTGTTGCAAATATAAAGCTTTGTCATTATTTGCAAACCAATTAGCATTCTTTTTCAGTTCTCTATAAACTGTAGCCTAAACTGTATTTGTCTACCATGTCCCTGTTAGATCGTTTCAGCTTGTGACAGCTGTCATGAATCATCAATGCAGCTCGAGTTCTGAGAGTGTTTCCCTTGATATATTAAATTATTTAACGGTCTTTGGAACTATGATTCAATTACATTGGAGTTGGGCTCCTTTTTCATCAAGGTCTCACGTTCTTTTGTTTCAACCCTAAACGAGCATTACGTCTAGCAAGACTATTTTTGTGCATTATGTCCATAAGAGGGCAAACCAATAAAAGATGCATAACAGCTTGTATATTTATTTCAACATAAACATGTCTTTTTAAAGGATCTACATAACTACACATTAGAAAATAAAGAAAAGAATGTCCTATACTGTAAAACTTCAACATGACCTCTTTTATGAAGGTAAATATGGTGCAAAACGTGAGAGCTTGTAGAATACGATGTGAGAACTTGCAGAACAAAAAATCGGAATGTGTATGTTAAAATTTGCACTTGTAAAACTTCGCTTTGTAAAAAGATTCGCTTTGTAAAAAGATTCGCCACTTTGTGATGCGAGAGAGCAACATATGTGAAGTTGCAGTGACAGATTCGAGAGGTTGTAATCACTGAGTTGTGGTTGTGATGGAAAATGAACCAGAGTGTAAAAAAAAAAAAAAAATGGTACACGAGTAAATGTTGCATTACAAGTTTGCAGCTGTCATTGTGTTCATGCAAATATCAATCTACACATTTGTGAATATTTTTTCTGCGACTTCACATTCAGAATACAGGTGTGTGAATATTTTCTACAAGTGCAAATTTCAATTTACAAGTTCAGATTTTTTTTACAAGCTCTTGTGTTTTTTTTCTTTTTGTGACTTCAAATTCAGATCATGTATGTGAATATTTTTTACAAGTGCAAATTTTAGTTTTACAAATGCAAATTTTTTCAATCCACGTGTGTGAATATTTTTTACAAGTGCAAATTTTAGTTTTATAAGTGCAAATTTTAACATACAAGTTCAGATCTTTTGTTCTGCAAGTTCTCACATCGTATTCTACAAGCTCTCACGTTTTGCACCATATTTACCTTCATACTCTCTCCCCCTCTTTCTCTAGAGCGTGCAGGAGGCAGCCCATGATGCTGATTAAACCGCTGCCTTTTTATACTATAGTATGTATTAGAAAACTCGATCTCTTCGAGATTCAAACATTAACAATCCATAATTTATCTTGTGCACCTCACACATGATGATGCTTTCCTGAATTTGCCCTCTGGGGTAGAGCTGTAACCGGGCCTTAAAGGTCCAATATGTAATATTTGTACTGTAATAAATCCAAAAATGACACCAATGCCTCATCAGATATTAAGGAATCATGTTAAACTGAAATACTATCTTTTCTGACAACAATGCTAATGTCAGTATTTTTTCTTTTTGAAATTTACATTCCGTGACGGAATTTCTGTTTATGTTTTGATCTGTGTGTTGTTATCAACGGCCCAGTTTGACAGCCAGGCCGGGTTGCCAGATATACCTGTAAAAACGTAAACCCAGCGCTGTAACGTTAGTACAGCCATGAAAGCAGCACACAAACGAACAGGATCAACGGAGAAAGATTCTACCCGACCTAAAAAAAAGAAAACAACATGTTTCTAACAGTTGCGTGACCAGAGACGTAACAACCCCCTGGTAAATATTGGAGATGTATTTGAAAGATGGAGACAGCTTAGAGCCCAAAAGGACGCAGAATTGGCTTATTTCCTCCTGAACAGGTAAGCATAGCTTCAGGCTAATTTATCACAGCCACTAGGGACGGGCATTTTATGTCATTTCAACAATTGTGTACTCACGTTGAATTATATAGCTAGAGTACCCGAGTTGGTTACTCGCAAAAACAATTGAGACACAGCCAGTAAAGTGATCCCGACTGGTCCTGGCTAACGCCGCCACGCTAACCCTGTTAACTGTTAACGTTACCGGGAGGACCAGGCAAGCAGCCCATGGCTGTTTACAACGTGTAGTTCAGCGGCTGGAGCCGACAACGGTGAGTTATTTTAAGCCACGAGAGGGGGGCTGTAAATCGGGAAGAGAGGACTGTGAGTTTGCAGTGTGTTTAGCGATTGTTGCCGTAATGCTAAGCCAATGAAGTGTGTTCCGTCGGCAAGGTAGCTAGTGGTATTTTTAGCGTTTCGTATTGTAATTCTAAGCCGAGGAAGTGTGCCTGACTGGCGTGTGGAGAGGACGGTGAGGTTGTTGTGTTTTTAGCGGTTCATACTGTAATTTTAAGCCGAAAAAGTGTGTCTGTCAGTTGGTTACAGAGCTCCGCGTGAGCACGGGCTTTTATGACTGTCAATATAGCCAGCATCTAACGTTAGCTACTCCGCTGTGCTGTGGAGTAATGTCTGGCTATGTGAGACTAGCATCTAAAGGTAGCTACTCTGCTGTGCTGTGGAGTAATGTCTGGCTATGTGAGACTAGCATCTAACGTTAGCTACTCTGCTGTGCTGTGAAGTAATGTCTGACTATGTGAGAAAAGCGTCTAGCAACATTGTTGTGAATGCTGCGGTCTCAGCCTGGCAACCCCCGTGAACTTCGAGTCTGGGCAGGAGGGGGCGGGGGAAACGACTCTCCAGTATTTTGAATTGGTAGTGCAGTAACTATTTTAACCGCTAGCTGCCAGTATTACATACAATATTACATATTGCACCTTTAAAAGTACGGCCCGAAAAGGCCCGAGCCCGACAGAGTTTGGCCCAAGCCCGACCCGTACATTTTGATTGACAGCTTTTTAAAAGCCCGCGAGTGGGCACACGCACCACTCGGGGGAAAAGGGAGAGAAAGACAAAAGAGACTGCGCCGCACGCGCACAGCTCCTTTGTCTTTCGTATATAATGAGTCACTAACGACCACTTGGAAGTTGCAACATAGAAATTAAGTCCTCCAGAGACCAGCCTCCGTTTCACCTCCTCAGGATCCATTTTCACGCTAATCGAAACGCATCAGCTGACCGCTCATATACCATGCAGCCCGAAGCGCAAGCCCGAGCCCGGCCCAAGCCAGTGTAAAATAATAGAACCCGTCGGGTTCAGGCAGAGATCTTCAGCTCTACTCAGGGGATCAATAAAGGCTTATCTTAACAATAAAGGCTAACCTTTAATTTATGTTTATGACCGATAATGAATGATTGCGCGCTCTAGACAACTTCTTGCTTCTGTTCATAATGGTCATGAACAATGTGCTCATTAGCACCTCTTTTATACATTGCTTGTTGTTGAATGGCAAACATTTCCCAAACAGCTTATTATTCTGTAACTGTTTTTAGAGGATGAAACAAAAAAGGAAGCTACAGCTACAAAGGAACAAGTAAATATGTATAGGGTTTAAGAGATACAATTTGCTTTCACTGGTACTTTTGTGTTCAACTGACTTAAAGCAAACATTTCAAAGTCAAAAAGCAAACGAAAACCTTGTTTGTTGCATCACAGTGGGTCTCTTTTAGGAGACTGTTCTGCAGTATGTGATATCTAAACAGCAAACATGGTCAGTGCTTTTGGTGCATACTTCAATTCAATTTAATCACTTCAAAAGTTTCCATCTTATATCGGGGAATTTCCGTTGTCAATCAAATGTAGGTGTTTACAATCGAGCCTCTAATTCATTGCATCACATTTGGCATGGAAATATTTAGATGGAAGCCAAATCTCTAGCATATGCAGATCTAGACATGCAACAGTTTAACAAACCAACAGAAATTATGTACCTAACATACAATAACCTGTATTAAATAATTATATTACAATACATGCTCGCTGGTTAAACATAGCACTTCAAAGCTCCATTGCCAGCTAATCTACATCATCCAGAGGAATGAGCAGTCTGATATGAGAAACAAATCCCCCAAGGAAGCCTAAGATAAAGGGAACGCCTGCACACCTAAAAAGAAACTGCATGGCCTGATGATCCACCATGCCAGGATCAAATGCTTAGAGAAGGACAAAATGGTTCAGTGCATGGGAACTACTCCTGTTGAGATGCAGAAACACACCTGCATGGGGTCAGCAAACTCCCGATCTTTCTTTTTGACAGCCGTATCCTCTAGGTAGCAGGGCTCTCAGCCACAAAGGCATACACTTTTGCCTCGGAAGTAACTGCACAGAACATACCCACACCCATACTTATTTTGGAAGGAGATGGTGTCGAGAGAGAGATTGGAGGAGTCCAGATAATCATAGTGATCACTATGGATGACGGGCGAATTCACCGAAGCTTCTTTTTGAAGGAATGGTTAATGCTAATATAAAAATGTTAGGCAATATTTTATTACCTCTGTCAGTTTCTATTTCTATAATGCACAGTAAATTATCATACTGTAGTTTTCTGACCGCCTACTTCAAAACAAACCTACGCAAAACACCTCATACCCCATAATCCAGCATATTAAGTGTTAAGACCGATTGTCACCAGTATTCATTGAAACCATCTTTCTGCAGTGTTTTTTGCAGAATGGTTTTTCAGGCTCTTTAAGAAGCCTTTTATGAAAGCAATTATGATCACAGAATCATAATATTGTACATAATATTATAATGGCACACAAAAAGGTAGGAAGAGGAGCCGGTGATTTTGACAGATTTTTAACTGGAAATCTACTTCACTAACCAGCTGCTTGGACATAAAAACTATCCAACTGTACAAGAATTAACTAGAGATGTACCGATGCCAGTATCGGTATCGGCTCTGATACTGCCTAAAACGCTGGTATCGGTATCGGGAAGTACTGGAGTTGCACCGATCCGATACCACGTAATAAAGCCCTGAAGAAAATCTATGTTAAAGTAGTTTATTAATGTTCTTTTTCCGTTATAACTGACTGTCAAACTGCATAATAAAAGAAAGTTCTGTGGCATTCATGTTGTGTTTGTTCATGTTGTACAAAGAGTTTAACCTGAGCCAGACAGACAACAAAGATAGAAATAATATCACATCCATAGTATACAGTTGTTAAAACATAATAAAATGTATGACACACTGGTATCGGATCAGTACTCTGTATCGTTTAGTTCGGTATAGTTAAGGTATCAGAATCTGTATCGGGAAGCAAAAAATGGTATCTGGCCATCTCTAGAATTAACCCGAATATTAGCGTTGGTCTTGGAGAATCTTAAGGTGATGTAAAGCAGAGGTCTACAAGTGGATCGAAAACAACCCTAAAGGGTGCTTATCCAACACATACCAGGCAGATACTGAAGCTTTCATCAGCATTCATGCTGGATAGTTTTCAGTTTGACAGGTGACATTGTAGATTAATGGACTCGAAGGTGCCAGGGGACGTGGAGTAGTTGATCATAGGAGCCTGTTCTCTATCTAAACATCACTGTGGTTAATGAAACTGAAAACAACAGTCTCTGTTAGGCTGTCCACTTGACTCTGTCTATCTCAAAGTACCTTACCTGCACTATGACCTGTTGTCATATAATGGCTGGAATAATGGATGGTAGTGGTGGACGCTGGCCAAGCAGGTTGTATGCTTTTATTGTAATGTAATACTTTAATCCCAAATCTAATAAAAACAAAAACCTTTAGTGCCACCATTTGAAAAGCCGTTTTTCAAATTGCATATAAATAAAGAAATATTTCCTCTACATGGTATTTCTCGCACTATAAGGCAACACTTGATGAGCTTGGTGAGATTTAAAAAGTGATGTTAAGATTGCAGACTGTGTATGCACCTCCACAGGACCAGTGCTATGTTTAAAGGCACCCCAAGGGAGCTCGGTCAGTAAGAATTGCATCCTTCTCACATGTTCATCCTCTACACTACTGATCTGGAAATAACCAGCTTCAAGATCAGAAGGCCCTTCTCATCACCTGTGTGATCACTGAACGAGACTAATTCTCTTTGACCCTGCATCTTTTTGTAGTGCAGCTAAAACAATTTGATGGATCCTTGTGTGAGACACTCACCTTATCATGACCTGATTAGTGGTAGGTCATCATTGGCTGCCACATTTTGTAAGACAACTCAAGTGCCCAGGTCAGCTGACTTCAGTAATTTCAATATTGTCCCATCAAGTCTTTTTCACAAAAGGCATTTTTTCATGTCACAGTAAGAAAATGCACAGGGGTACATGCTAATAATGGCTGAATTCCATTTAGCTGCTTCGGTTTAAGGGTCCTCGTATTGTGCATCCATCTTTATTAGTAACAACTGCTCTAAAATGTGTGTTGGCCTGAAGGTTAGAGAAGCAAGCTTGGGACTGGGTCGTCAGTTTCATCCTCCGACTGGCAGGATAAATATGGTGGAAAAGTAAAGCAGCAGCGCTTGGCCCTACCATTTTACCACTACTGACGTTCCCTTGAGCAAGGCCCTTAACCCCAACTGCTCTACTCAATGCAAAAGAGAGGCTTCCCCTCAGTGAAATGCCCTTTAAAGGTCCCATGGCATGAAAACTTTACTTCATGAGGTTTTTTAACATTAATATGCATTCCCCCAGCCTGCCTATGGTCCCCCAGTGGCTAGAAATGGCGACAGGTGTAAACCGAGCCCTGGGTATCCTGCTCTTACTTTGAGAAAATGAAAGCTCAAATGGGCCGATCTGGAATCTTCCCTTTATGACGTCATAAGGAGCAAGGTTACCTCCCCTTTCTCTGCTTTGCCCGCCCAGAGTATTTGGCCCGCCCATGAGAAAGAGAAACATCATGGCTTGCAAACGAACGAGGCATGGCAGTTGGTCAAGGCAACACCCCCACCCTCCACCTTGCCCCCCTCTCTCCTCCTCAATAGCATTTTAAAGCTACAGACACAGAAACGGCACATCCTAAGGAAAGCTCATTGTTGGACTGGCTCTAGTGGCTGTAATTCTTCACCAAGGCTGAATTTCAGGAAAGAGACTTCAGATACAGGATTAGGGGACCACTAAGGCCTCATAGGACCTTTAATTAATAAAATAAAAAAATAAATACCTACTACAACTTTTCCTACTACAAAACAATCAAAATGTCTCCTGTGAGAAGGGCCCCTTATGAATCCATGCAACACTAGATAAAAGAACTGATGTGGATCACCCCAAAAACAAGCATAAAGAGACACCCAGTACCACAGTGCATGTCACTAAAAGAAGGCCAAGAAAGGCAACGCAAGACTTACTACACTTACAACTTTTAGTTCTATATGTCAAAACATGTCACACAGTACATCATGCTTAAAAAACATTGCCTAATGTTTTTGATATATTGCCTTCATCATGGTGGTGCAATGTGCTTTTAGTGTGTGTGTGTGTGTGTGTGTGTGTTTTCTCAAAGTTTAGAAAAAGTCATTATGCCAAAAGAGCATGCATTGTAGTCCATAAACCAACACAGAGCACATTTACCCTCTGCCATACAAAGCCTCTTAATCCATACATTAAAAATGTCTAATCCTTTCTCTTTGAGAACAATCAATAAAGTATGTTAGCATCTCAGAAACGAAAAACTGGAGTGCTATCAAAACGTTGTTTTTAAAAGAAAAGGATTCTCTCAGCAAACAAAGTTGCTATTTGGAGTCGAAGGCTGGAGGCATGTAGAAAACACAAAGGGGAAATCCTAAGTAACCAGAGTTCTGAGCTGACACACATGCTGAAAAAGACTACCGCTGAAACGTGGGTGTCAGCCATGCTTGAATTAAAGCTTTTTACCACACTCAGAACTCTTGAGTGCCTCATAGTCATCTGTCTTAATTGTATGTTGAATGTATGTCAATGTAATTATAAGCATCTCTCTTTGTCCTTGACACAAATCATCATTTTTGGAACTGTTGACCTCTATGTTAACCTATGTTGTACTTTGAGTGAATGCTGGCAGGCAATTTGAATATGCTCATCCTGATTGGCTGGGGTTGGACCTTGAGTTTCATCAGAAAGCTCCAACTGTGTTCATAGATGTCTGCTAACAATGTGTAACCACTATTACAGGATATAACAAACAGAGTCCCGAATCTCAACACCAGAAATCTCGCGCAATCAAAAGTGACTTTAAAGTATACAAACATGGCGATGACGGAAGCCATGGCTGGGCTTCTGCAGGAGGACGGTGCTCATATAGAGGTTACCCGCTGATAATTCCGCTGTCCCTGTCCCCAACAAGACTAGACTGAATCCTCTACTGTCATATATATATCAGATTGTAAGTATTGTGTTAGTTTTTTATTTTTTTTTACCTCACACCATAAGAAAATCTGGCAAAATAATCTTTAGAATCATCAAAAATCTGGGCTTTCTGATGATTGTCAGAGGAGGGAAATCGGGCCCAAAATCAGCTTGATTCTTGTGTGGTGTGTGCGCTGCATACGGTGTAGGAACAAGGACTCACAACAAGTGTGTAGCAGGTATAAGGTGCAGTAACAAAGACTCGCAACAATACATTGAAAACATTTCAAATTCTAAATGAGCCTTTTAAGGCTTGTATTGTCGAAGGGTCCTTGTATTAACAAATGAAAACAGTAGAGCAATTTAGTCATTTTGAGCTAGAGACTCCGAAAGTAGATGTCAAAACAAAGCCATAGCCCTGAGACACTGAGACGTTTTTGCGATTAATGTGTTGGACTCTGCACTTAAGGACAGTTTGCTCAACCATGTGAGAAATGGTCCAGTAATCAACTTGGTTTTAGCCCTTGTTTGGTCTTACAACTCCTGAAAAAGTGTCTCTTTGTTTTTTTAGATGTTCGACCGCCTTTACCAGGGACTCAACTCTCCAAAAGATATTGGCTTCTACTCTACTATTTCACGCTGGGCAGGTAGCATACAATAAGATCAGTGTGGGAGCTTTTGAGAAGCGTTTGAGCTGGGTGCAGCTGCCCACGGTTTTATGAGTGTCAGTGAGAGCCGGAGGGACAACCAGACGGGCTGGTGAACCAAAACAATTAGCTGAAAGCAGCTCAGAGCGGCAGACTGGGCTATTCATTCTCCAGATCAGCAGCACTAATAACCCTTTTACACAGTCGTTTGATTTAGTGTTGATATGAAGAATATTGCTTAATGGCGTTTTAATTTGCAGTCCAAGAACGTTTTTATTTTACCTTATGTCACATTATTTATTATATAGAGATGTAATTAAAGACGCTGAGATAGTTTCATCCTTTTAAGGCTCATCAACAAGAAAAGTCAGATCCATGACAAGGGATGTTTAAATAGCTAAATGATCCTGTTCCTCATTAAAATATGGGAAAACCAGGGCCTGGAATTAACCTTGCAGTATATTTAACCTGTTATACGGTATTACCATGCAGATCTACTTCTTGGTTCATTGACAAAGTCTAACAGTGATACTAAGAGGCTCCTTTCTCCATTAACACCCACTCCTCTTGAAAGTCAAGTAGGATAAGCTGGAAATTACACAAACCGTTATCCCTTGCTCACCACCATGTTTTGGACTGGAATTGAATAGAAAGGGCTAAATGCAATGCTAAAGGCAATTTTACCTCCGACAAGCCTCTTACAGCGCTTCATAGAAAACACAATAGGAGATTTTGAGAGATTTTCACACCAAAATCACTCGGTCAATAATCACCGGCGACAGTACAAATATGAAGTTGAAGTGCCTTGGCATTTTTAACCCATACAAGCCAACCTATTCATTTGAGTAGGATGTTCGAATTACTTTCTACATGTTCTTTGTATCGGTTTCTTTGAAGGAACGCATCAGCCTTGGTGTTGATGTAGAAAGAAAGGACATGAAGATTCCAGTGGCTTAATTACTTACTGCCCCAGTTACCCTTACCGTTTTGAGAATACAGAAAGACAATAGCCATAATTCATCAGTACAGTATTTTTCAGGCTCTGCTATGCTAGAGCGTGGATCCAGCGAGGAGCATGAACATGAGGCAACCTCAGTCCTCCATACCAGCCCCTGACTCTCATATTTTTCATAAAGCTGTTATAATTAAAAGTAGCGCAGTGCCCGATTAAAAACATGCCTGTTCGTATCGGGCCGATTGCATGGCCAGTGTATTGCTGCTTGCAGCATACCCGAGAACTGCTCATCCAAATAACTTCACACACTGCTCGACATAGTTGCATGATATACCCAAGTCGTGGCTACTCACGGTGAGAACGGCTATAGATTTATTATGTTTAGATATAAAAAATATTGAATTGTTACTATTCTAACTCATTGAAATAACTTCCAGAAGGCCCCCAAAGCACTTAATAAACATGGAACTCAACCGTATGCTACTGACTTACTGTGTACTTCTACTTCAGAGGAAAGCATTGTTCTGCTACATTTACCTGACAGAGGAATGTTACTGGTTACGACGCAGATTCAGATTTTTACTCAGAATACAACAATTAAAATATGATGCGTTGGATATAAAATACATTAAACTATCCAGCATTATTAGAGTTGAAAGCTCCACTTTGAACAGTTGTGAAGTACATTTAAGTGCATCGGGCTGATGATGCCTCTTTCAATCTTCACTCATTTTCTGCCTTCTGTTTTAAGTGGTGAATTTACAGCTCACAGCAACTTCATGATATGGTCTCGGGCTTTTTGTTTGATATCCAGTGTCGGCAAACGTCGTTGGCATCACGAAAGCTATTGAGGTTTCTCTTAGTGAATGTAAGTTGGGCTTTTATTGTGAATGGTAAAGGTGGAAGAAGTGAAGCTAGCGGTGTGCCTTGCTGTTATCAAAAGTGTGTCCTGGTACACTGGTCTTGTTCCACGTTGGTTCAGATTACGGAGCCTCTGTGTTTTGTTTCATCACCCTCAGCTACAGCAGTTTCCACACATTATGGTAACATTGCACACAGCTGCAAATCCAGACCCAGGGGGAGTCTGGGCGAGACGGAGGCAGCTGCCCGGAGGAAGAAAGGCTTTGCCCGGTCAGGCACCGAGATAACGTTATCTTCTGCCTTCTGCTTAGAAGTGCTGAATTTACTGTACAGTTGACCGCAACTTGATACGATTTATAGCCTCTGGCTTATGTTTGGTATCTAATGTCGGCAATGAAATAAGTTTAGCGTAGTGTTAGCTATTTTATTGAGTTTCCTCGTTTATTTAAGTTGGGCTTTTATTGTGAAGGGTATCAGGAAGAAGTGAAGCTGTAGTTATACCCTGCCATTGACAATATGGGAGTTAATAAAAGTGTGTTGGCCGTCTTGGATCACGCTGGTTCAGATTACGGAGCCTCTGTGTTTTATTTTATTAATACCCTCGGCAGTTATCCTTAGTAGTTGGCACGTATGCGCTTAAAGGGCTAACTTGGCTTGTTTATTTTTACGTGATTGCATTTGTCACCCTAAACATCCCACCAAACCCCGTTCAAAAATCGGTCCGTTTAATAAATGATGATGAAAAAACTGGTTGCTTGATACTTTATATGTAAAAAAAGAAAGAATGGTCGGAATATTTGGTATATCCAGCAGCAAAAGTGAACTGCTGTTTATTCACACAAATGCATGTTGAAACAAAGTCCACAGTTGCTTCCCATGTTTACTTATGCTGTGCTGTGTGTGTGTGTGTGTGTGTGTGTGTGTGTGTGTGACGTCTTTTTGTTATTGTTCTTTTGCGCATGCAGATCTGGTCATGCGGGTCACATGAGCCAGACAGCCGGACGGACAGATTGACGGACTGAGACTCCTTCCTTTTTATAGATGAAATTAGAAAGGCTGCTGCAAAGCAGCAGGTCTGTGACCTTCTGAATACATCAGTCTGTCACCTCGACACCCAGCAGACACTGTATAATCACGTGGTCTGGCAGTCTTCTCCACAATCATTCTCACTATTTCCTTTTCAAGGTGGCTGTTAGCCATAATGTGGCAGCATCTGGATTCCAGATGGATCTTGTTTCAGAGAATGCCTTAATCGTAACACCCTAGATGTCTTCTGGCCACTTCATACATTGGTCCTTTCTGGGGCATCACAAATGAACTGTTATGTGCAGAGTGCCCTAATTTCAGCTGTAAATAAAATGGGCTATAATTGGAAGAACACAAAAGGAAACATGAGAAAAATAAACCAGAAGAGACCAAAGGCTTCAGATGCAGGTAACTAAATTAATTCTCTATCATTTGTTACTTACATAAGGCTTAATGAACTCAACCGAAAAGGAACATGGGAACAAAACAGTCTGCTTCCATTTAAATATAGTTATTTATGTCTCCCTTGAATTAACCACAAATGTTGCCGATAGTCACATCCAACATGTGATTCGTCAGCTTGTCTATTATTCCATTTGAACTGGGAAGAAAACTTAAATCCTGCTGTAAGCACATTATCGTGGCTTTGATGATACCCATTTGATCCTACTGTGAGAAAATTGGCTATTGTTCAGTGTTATGTATTCCGCTATGTCACAGAATATTAAGCATATGACAGCGTGGAACAAAGCACTGTGAAAAAAAGAACAGCAGCACTGCTTTGATTGTGCCTGGCTGTTTTTTTTTTGGACTGACGTACAGAACAGGCTCCATTTGTTTTTATAGTATGTGTGTGAATTTTCTTAATTATTTTACTAGAATTATAATTGTATTACTAGTACTGGTGAAAAGACTATACACAATGTGTCAGTTGCTAGAATCGTAATATATTAGCTCACTAAGAGAACCTTTTTGAGCTCATTTTCCCTGAGATGGTGTGTGTGTGTGTGTGTGTGTGTGTGTGTGTGTGTGTGTGTGTGTGTGTGTGTGTGTGTGTGTATGTGTGTGTGTGTGTGTGATGTGCCTATTTTTCAAGTATATACTGTAGGTAAGAACCTCTCTCTGGATCCTACAGATTCCACAAGCTTACTTTGCTTTAATGTTTATAGATAATGTAAATATATTAGCATGGACTGTTGCATGCACACACCCAACTTTATATTATTGTTATTCTGGGGGCCACTGAGCTGTCGTGTGCCACATACAGGTACCTAATCAATAGGCATTTGAACTAAGAACATCTCAAAGTATGTTTGCCATTTAACCCATTAGGCTACTCGTATTTGCAGCTGCCCTGTATGTATTTGGGCAGCTGCAAATATGAGTAGCCTAATAGCCTAGCCTGACCCTTCGGTTCCCCTCTGTGTTTTAGCTCACTGTTTTGGTTACACAGCCTGCAACTTCACCATTTTGGTTTGGTTTCATCGGCGTTGATTCCAGCCACAGCAGGCAGCTGTTTTCAGTGTAAAAAAAAATAGGCGAAGTTGGTGTCTAGCTGGTGAACATAAAGTAGCATTTAGTAGCTAAAGAGACGGATATTCAGGAGTTGGTGAAGAGCAAAAATGGAGCTAAAAAGAGTGAATATTGGATTTATATTTATCGGGGCGAAAAATGATTCCAATTTAATGCTTGTTGTAGATGTTATAGTATATGCTGAATGTGTGAATAGGTTACTTTTTGGCATCAAACCTGCCACATCTTTATACAGTGATAATATGTCAGTGTTTGTTTGTTTGTTAACTGCATACATCATTTGAGTTAAATATTGTGGTAATGCAAAATTGTATACTATTTTTATATATATATATATATATTGTAATGTGAATTGTATACTTTCCAGTCCTGACATACAGCCGTAATATGCGCATAAATGGCGCATAAGTTGTATAATTAACAACTTGTGCTGATATTGCGTTTACATTTACACACACTGGGAAACGTATAGACATGCAAACGGAGCAAACTGAACACATATACTGACAATGGGTAGATTGTAGAAAAACAGTTTGCCCACTAGCAATGAAATAGTTTTATTCACTCCTTTTGTTCACCAGATGTAAATAGAAATAAACATGCCTCGCTTATTGCAGTCCGTTGAAATTGCGTTGAGTGCTTTGAAGCGACAGACGTATGCGCACAGTGACCCGCATTAATAACTGCAAAGAAAAACATTCCAATCAGCTGTCATAACCTGATTACAGGACCCCAATTAAGTGTTTTGTCTAGCTCATAAAGCCTCGACGTGAGGAGCAGACCCTTCACTCAGAGACTGTCAGGGGTCTGTGACTTGCAGAGGCTGTTACTGCACTGTGAAAAACGGAGAGGAAGAGTCCCCTCATCGCGGTCTGCCTGCTTAAGCATTGATTATAAAAGCCATGATTTAAAGAAATGCAAATATAACGAGCAATAGAAAAATCAAAGTATGAGAGATTGATTATTTGGCCTGCATAAATACTCATTGGGCATCTTCTCCCCATCTCCACCACCACTGCCACCTATCCAAACTTAACCTGTGGCAAATCAAACACCTGCATAGGATCACCCATACCCACTGGAATTGGCCAACAGCAAAAAAGCTGCTGAGAATGAATGAGTAAGTGTGACTCTAGATGAGTTTACTGGCATTTGAAGGAACACAGATGTTAATCAGGGCAGATTAAGAAGCAACAACGACCACCCTGGCAAATCACTCGGGGAGAAACACAAAACAGACACTCTGCTGCTCAGCCTCACACCTTTTTAGCGATGTTATAAAAAAGGCAGGACATAGGTGTGTTTGCATGCATCCATGCACACTCATAACATTCACAGTATATACCTGTATTTATATAGACACCATGAACAAATATCTAAGCTACATTCTCTACAGTCAGATGTTGCACACCATATGTGTTTGTGTGTGTGTTCCAAACACAGCACAAACCCAGATTGCATAGCACACAGCAAAATGAAACCCATCTGGATGACAAAGCACAAATAAGATCTGAAGCCCTCCTCAGTGAATAATACTCCCTCTTTCCATCCCTTTCATTTGCCCACGATACACAATTTTATTCCTGACATTAATTTGCTCCCTGGCGATCCCCTGGCCCCACCACTGCACCACAATAAATTTGATCCAATGCCTCAGTGCTCAAACCTACCATAGAGACAGAGTACTTACCAGGACTGTCATGCAGAGAATTCTAATTCAGGCAGCTCCATGTTGCCAAGGAAATTCAAAATGCCTCCGAAAGCATGGAGACAGGGATGCAGGATACAAGACAGCCTGGATTCAAATGGGAAAGAGGGATCTACACAGCGATGAGAACCCCTTGTCGGAGGGGCATTTGAGAAATGCCTTCGTTCTCTCCAGATGCGCTAAATCCGGCAGCACTGATAGGCTGACATGTAAACACACAGGCGGCTCGGCTGGCTCACACACGCTCACATACATGCTGCACCTAGCAGAGACGGAGAGGGGAAGAGGGAGGGGCAGCTGATGAGAGAGGTGGAAGGAGGAGCTGCAGTGTACTGGGAGAATGAGAGGCACAGGCTGCGAGGGGAGTTGAGAAGAAATGGAGAGAAATGTTCTCTTGATTGCACTGGCAGCATCCCCCTCTGATTTTTGTTTACTGTAGTTTTCCTATTTATGGAAGGATTGGAATGATCTGGTTGACTGGAAAACAAGCTGCTGCGCGTGAGAGAGGGAGAACACTCTGTGTGTGTGTGTGTGTGTGTGTGTGTGTGGTGACAGAAGAAAAGAGGTTAGAGAGGGAGAAATATGAACGTGCAAATAAAGCAGGGGGATGAAGATGAGGGGGAAAAAAAGTGAAGGGGAGTTATGAAGGGGAGGAGGGAGTAATGAAACTACAGGGATATAGAGCAAATGAAATTCAATTTCTGCAGTATGCAAACCTTTGCTGGTAATGACAAGCAACTTAAGACTGTGGTGGATAGGGATGGATAAGTACTTTCTGTTTATAAAGATTTCTTGCCAGAGTTGAGGATTACCGCCACCCATAGTGCAAAGTGAGGTAATCATCACACAAATTCACCTTTGCTGTGAGGAGTAGGGACTGGGGATGAGAAGCAGAGGCTTAACGCTGCTAATGGGTATATAGGGCTGGCACACACATGCTGGCAATGCCAAGGAAGCTTCACAGTCAGGGAGTGTTTATGGGAGATTAGGGGGCTGAGAATTTAGTGCAGTGGTGGTGGACACGAAGGGCTCCTGGCCACAGAATGAACTGTGACAAATGTTGTAAGGCTTAGAAAAAGACATGTACATTTTATTTTATACATTTCATTTTATTTATATTTTTTTTTTATATCAAAGAGATTTATTTTTCTTAAATGCATTTAATTCATTTTAGACCGAGTTGTGATATACCTTATACAATAAAGCCCATCCTGCTTTTGTACTAAATCTGTTAGACAAACAGCAGTACACAGAGCTGAAGACAGCCAATGGTGGCACATCTCTGCTGTACAATAAAACATACAGAGGGGAGGGAATTATTCAGGCAGTTGGAAAAGGGAAGCACTCTACACCAATACAACATAAAAGATATTTATGGTTCATTTCGCCAACTAGAAGCTAATCTAAAAGAGATGATTTATGCCTAATGGAAGAAATAAAACCAGATGAAATGTGAGTGAGTGGAATTTGAATGGATGACGCCAAGTATAAGAACCGCCCGACATGGAGCAGGATGAATTCATCTAATTTTTTACATTTTGAATTGTACTGCGCCCACTATGGCCACTTAGAAAAGATTGGACAGCTGATTCATGACACCTTCATTTACATACGGTGGTGCTATGAATTTTCTTATTTCTGTGATAGCAGATGAGGGCCGAAGAATCCGTGTGAAGAAACTTATGATTAGTGGCTGTATTTGTTCGTAAGATTTGTGACTGAATCAGTTAGAAAAATGTGTTTGTATTGTGATGTTAAATAATTTAATCTCAACTATGTAACATAATTTAATCCCAACTACTGTATGTATATAGTTGAATTTGTTAAAAAAGCAAGCACTTTTACAATGCAACTTTCTACTTTTTTTTAGAATAGCACAAAAGTAGAACAGAGCTAGGAGTTACTTTCTTGAGGAGAGCCTGCTTATCATTGATTCTGAAAACGTGACATACTCATTTTCTAACGTACCGTAGGCACCAGGGACGCAATTCTTTTGGACCTTACCTTGGGGATCATTTACGCCTATACAAGTGTTCTAGTCTGCCGTTGAGTGCCGAAGAACGCCTACCAGCGTGGAAGTACAGTGAATAGACTCTCATTGCTGTGCACTCTAACTGCAGTAAGCCTCTGGCTTTACCGTATGTCTACGGCAACAGCTTTCACAAGTTCACTTAGGACTCCCATACCACACGTATGTATCTATGTATATCATTAGTTAAAGGTCCAATATGTAATATATGTACTGTAATAAATCCCAAAATGACCCCAATGCGTCATCAGATATTAAGGAAACATGCTAAGTTGAAATACTATCTTTTCTGACAACAATGCTAATGCCAGTATTTTCTCCTTTTGAAATTTTTCGTTCTGTGACTGAATTTCTGTTTGTGTTTTGGCCTGTGTGTTATCAACTGCCCAGTTTGACAGCCAGGCCGGGTTGCCAGATATAACGTTACCTGTAAAAACATAAACCCAGCGCGCTACAGCTGTAACGTTAGTACAGCCATAAAAGTAGCAAACAAACTAACAGGATCAATGGAGATAGATTCTACCTGACCTAAAAAAAAAAAACTGCCGTGTTTCTAACAGTTGCGTGACCAGAGACATACGGCCATTTTATGTCATTTCAACATTTGTGTACTCACATTGAATTATATAGCTAGAGTACCAGAGTTGGTTTCTCGCAAAAACAATTGAGACACCGCTATGCTAACCCTGTTACCGGAGGACCAGGCAAGCGGGCCACGACTGTTTACGTCTAGCCTGTTATTTAAGTCAAGAGAGGGAGGCTGTAAATCGGAAAGAGAGGACCGTGAGTTTGCAGTGTTTAGCGATTGTTACCGCAATTCTAAGCCAATAGTGTGTTCAGTTGTGTGGAGAGGACGACAAGGTAGTGTTATTTTTAGCGGTTCCTACCGTAATTCTAAGCCGAGGAAGTGCGTATGTTCGTCCGATGGAGAGGACAGCGAGGTTGTTGTGTTTTTAACGTTTCTTACCGTAATTCTAAGCCTAAAAAGTGTGTGTCAGTTAGGTAGAGAGCTCCCAGTGAGCACAGGCTTTCATGACCGTCAATATAGCCAGCATCTAACGTTAGCTACTCCGCTGTGCTGTAAAGTAATGTCTGGCTATGTGAGACAAGCGTCTAGCAACATTGTTGTGGATGCTCAGCCTGGCAACCAACGTGAATTTTGAGTCTGGGGAGGAGGGGGCGGGGGAGACGACTCGCTCCAGTATTTTGAATTTGTACTGCAGTAACTATTTTAAACACTAGCTGTCAGTATTACATATTACAACTTCAATGTATCGCCATGGAAGTAAATCTGTTTCATCGGATTTTGAAATTAAAAAGCCATTGAATTTCTAGCACTGCACATTGAAATTATGTATCTGAATTTTTTGCCTCTAAATTTTAATCTTCAAATTTTCAACAACAAATTTTCACCTTTATTTTTCTAAGTTCATAAATTCAGAATCCAAAATTAAACAGAAATAATTCAATGTACCAAATTCAGATGCAAAATGTAATGTTGAAAATTCAGTGTGAACATCCGGGAACCCAAGGAAAAGCAATCGATTCTAGAATCTAGATCGGTAGTTTGCCATTGCCGCTGCAGCCAACAACTATTTTGTCTATTTCACCACTAAATCCACTTCAGAGACTTTTTTTATGTGAGAAATTAACTTTGTATAGTTTGAATATGGGCAGTTTTACAAAAATTGATTTTGCTCCTATGTTGTCGGACTTGAGAAGCTCCAGTCTGACGTGACAGCCAGCTTGGTAGCGGCTGTCCACTTGTGTTCAGATCACCAAAATGTATTTTAAAACCAAGTGTAAACGGGGGGGGGTCATAAAGTCATGTTTTCACAGTGATAAGAAGGCTGGCTAATGAGTGCAAATCCAGGAGAAATTCTTAAGAACATAGTGTCTTGCCAAGACATTCACTCACATGTCCCTAACACTTCAGTGAAGAGTTGTAAAGTAGGTGAACAGTGGTGGTATGAGGCAGAGAGGGAGAGATTAAGTAATTTGTGTCACGTGTATCACAGGGTTCTTAAAGATGGTAAAAACACAAATTTCACTTGCTTACAAGACCAATGCAGTTTTATTTGGTTGTGGTTGATTATCGGTGTCAAAGCACAGATAAACACAAGGATAGCCCTCACAGGACTTTTCAGTATTCTGATAAAGCAAATGAAACGGCGGTAGATATTGGTGCTAAATTATTTAGTTTTTGGCAGATGGTGACTAAGTGTGTGAAGAATGGAAACGATGCAGCTGGTTGAAAGGATGATGGATGATTGGCAGCCAGATATGCACAAAGTAACGAGGCTGATGTTTTTCAATGTTTAATTAACTGTATCTCAAGACAGTCACATAAAGCATTGATCATTAAACCGTATCACTGAAGTGTAAAGTATGGACGGACAGGAGGCATAAGATCAAAATGGTATTTATGTTTCAATTAAACGGTCACGGCCTATTGTCTGGGTAAAGGCAACAGAACATTTTCAAAGAGCCCTGACAGGTCATCCATTTGGATGAATACATTTGTCCCCAAAAGAACTGTAAAATTAACATTTGACAGCTGTCCCAAAGACCATGGCAGTAAATATTTCATTAGCTGACACCTTTGTTCAGGGCACACATTAATTATGACTGACATGACATTATTTGATCAGAATAAATTGTTGCATGTCTATTATTCTCACCATTTTGCTTATATTTGAATTCATATTCATAATAAAATGTACTGTGACTCACTAAGATACGTGTTCTATATCAGGACAGCCATTACTCCAGATGACATATTTGGTATATCTATTAGGCGTTCGCACTACAATCTATTGAACAACTGTACACAAAAACATGTTACATTTTTAGTTCATCTATTGTTGTGAAAGTTCTGCTTACACTTGTAATATTCATAAAAACTTAAATATTGGATGAGAAAGTCCTTTATCCTGAAGTCAAACTTTTCAAATATAAATGTGAACAGAACTGTAATATAAATGGTCAAACAATGAACAAAACCCACCTTTTTTGAGCCAAAATAAAATCTGCAGGGTACCTTTTGTTGAAATAAGTCATAAGCTTCTCTTTTGTTGCCCAAAATTAATAAAAGAGCACCACCATGTGGATGAGTGTAGTAATGACAATTGTTTTATTATAGTCTGTATTTCTGTCTTAATTTCTGTATTTACGCTTTTTCTTTGCACATGTTTTCCAGCATTTTGTTGCTTTTTGTTTTTGTGAATAAGTTAATTTACCTGCAGCTGCTTGCCATGGGCCTGGAGCCAAACAGAACCAGAATGGGAGCCTTTACATCCAAAACAAAACAGATTACAGCTTAAACCCACATTCTCACTATGCTAAAAGTAGTTTAACATTTACATTATTTGCTGGACACTTGCAGGAGGAGAATCACACAGTTGATTTAGCAACAGTGCTATCATTAATTATCATTTTAAAACAATCATATGAGCTGCAAAGCGGACACAAAAAAACAAGTCCACGTCACTGCAAATATTATCACATGCAGCTAAGGATTTTTTTTTCTTCTGCAGGGACAGGTGCAGTTTTATTCAGTGAATAACTCTCAGAACAGGGAAACCAGACAGCTCCCTCTGTCTTGATGCTAACTGCTGGGTGAATGTCAAAGAACAGCCTACGGTATGTGTGTCTACTTGAGCGTGACATATCTGCTGAAGATGTTTTTTTTTTTATCATTTTCTGCTGCAGTGAGGGAATATGAAGAAGAAAGAGAACACCTGCCCCTGAAATTACAGAGAATGCCATTCAGCACAGAACTGATTGTGTTCAAAGTGTGTATAATTGTGTAAGCTGTGAACCATGCCAACCTTCCATGCTTGGCAGTCATGCACCATTTCCTGTGACCTTGCTTTACATGAAGTGATTTTGTATATTTTCAATCATTTCACTCTCCATTTTATCAGAATATATAACGTGTTAGGCTCTTTAGGGCCTCATTCACCAGTATCTTCCTAAGTTTTCTCTTTAAATTTGTTCTTAAGAAAGTCCCTAAGAAAAGTCGGATTCATGACGTTCTTAAACACCAGAATTGTTCGCGCCTGTGTTCTTACCGTGCGTTCATGGACATCGGAAAAACGTTTTTCCAAGTGAAAACATCACCATTCACGCAACTTCCTGTGGGAATCAGATGTGGGAAACTCGGGCTGGATTTTGCCAAGGGGGTAAGCTTCGCTTCAGAACTCGAACCTCCTATGGCGCCATTTTGATGCTACCTGGCCATCACCTCCCGTTCCACTGACTAGCATTCATTTTGACCTCACTTTGACAGCGAATACCTTTACATATGAAGCGTTTAAAGACTATTTGTCCATTGTTTAGTTCTAAAGAAACACGACAATGTATAAAAGGCTCAATTACCTTGTATCTCACGTTATGGCTCCGTAGCAGCACGATTGTGTCACATAGTAGAGGAATTACTGTATAGTCCAGGATAAGCTTGCAGGCAGTTTCGACTTACATGAGCTGTTAAGGTTTAATTACTAATGTTAACTAGCATTTTAGTTAGCAATACTTAGCCTTTGCCTATGTTATCTCCTTACATATACCTACGCTCTCCGTCTCTGAAAGATTGGGAATGATTGAGATTTCTCTTGGCACAGCTACCAGAAGACTTACAACTTTCAGACACGTTGCTCACGTCACATTTACGTTGTCTCTCTCAGTTGGAGGCTGCGCAGTAAAGCTGGCGATCACTGGAAAAGTGCTTCTAATATCCTTCACTTGTCTCCGTCCAGAGCAACGGGATCTGTTGGTCCATTCTTATATACTGTCTATGGATTTTGCTAACCGAGTTTCCCAGTTGGTGACGCGTTGTTGACAACTGACGTTTGATGTAGGCGACTTTGGAACATATTTCAATGACAATAAACTGTTTATTGTGGACAAATGCCTCTGCAAGAAACATACACAGACATAACACGTTTAGAATTATTCATAAATAGGCCCAGGTATAAAAAAAAAAACACATTATCCCTGTCTTTTCCCGTTGGTTGTCCTGCAGATAACACAAACACACACCTGTCCATGTGCTGTTTGGATGCTCGTATAAGAAAACAGCAGCAAATCTTTTGTTATTGTGGCCTCCATGTTTTCACACACCTGATGCTCTAGGCTACGGCCAACCGTTAGTGGCAGTCATGCAAAAAGTTGTTATGCCAAACGCCAATATAACGGAAAAAGAAGAACACGCATCCCGAGTAGGGGTGGGATCGGGCCGAATTTTTCTGTCCGAGCCCGGCCCGCGTCCAACAGAATCGTGACCGAACCTGGCCCGAGCCCGACAGGCATCAAGAGATTTATGTCCGAGCCCGACCCGGACCGATCTCATTTTTCTCATACTAATGACACATGTAGGCTACGTGTGTTTGTGTGGAAAGCTTTTAAGCAACTGTAAGGAAGGCATTCAAATGTCAACAGATTAGCGCATCAGCACAGCGAGCACGCAAACGGGGCAACAAGCGCACGTTAAAACAGGCGCACACAAGAGGCCCAATCATATAATTGAAATAAAATTAACATATGCCTAGACAACTATGTGGATATACTTCCACACAGTAGACTTTCCTTCATTTTCGGTGGTTTTAAAATCTCCTAAGGCCAACTTCTTTTTAACATCTTCCATCGTTGCGCTCTGAGCGCTCAGTGCACTGCGGCATGCAGTCTGCCTGATATGCACGTGTTTCTGAACACAGGAAGACGGATGTTTAAATTTATTTTAATCACAAAAATGAACCTTGGCATCAAGTGAAACAGGCCCATTACATAATAAGCTGTTTAAAATTTTAAATGTCCAATGCCTTAGGCTACCGTGCTGATGTGACCGTCCGAGCCTGGCCCGAACCCGTTCTAAATATCCGTCCGAAATCGGGACCCGTCGGGCTCGGGTTGGGTATCCTAGCCTTAATCCCGACCAGCGTGAACGCAAAAAAACAACGTAACCACGGGGGCGGTCCCTGTTATTCCGAGGTGGCATGAACGCGCCATGAGGATTGATGAATCCCACGTCTTCGTAACTGAAAGCGCGTGCCAGTTGTTCCTAATTAGCATAAGATAACGCCCCGCAAATTCCCATATAAGGACATGACGCTTCCTGTGCATCTCCTGGGAAGCAGGAGACTGCGATAGAGCTGGTTCTCGGAGTCGCATATGACTTGTACATTGCAGTGGTGGAGGAAGTACTGAATCTCAGTACTTAAGTAAAAGTACAAATAACCAGAGACATATTTACTTCAGTAAAAGTATATGTCCACTACCACAAAAAAGGTCTGGCTTTTAAAAGAAGTTCCTATCCTAACCAGCATAAAAAGGAAATGTGTTGTTAGAATCGAAATGTGGTTGGTTTTATTCATGGATGTCTTTTAAGATGGTTTTATTTTCTATAACCATGGGAGCGTAAGCAAATAAAGTGTTTGAAGCAGGGGAAATGGGGAGATGTGAAGAGGTCGAGCCAAATAAATAAGATATGAACGCGTCTTACGCAGCCTGGCGGAGAAATAAATGACGCTGTGGAGAGAAATAGATGGCAACTATGATTTAAAAACTGGAATAATAAAAAAAACATTTTCGCTTTTACCGGAGGCTGTATTACCGAGGGTCAGCGGCGCTGCGCCCGGGCTCTGGAGCAACGGAGCCGGCTCGGATCGGCAGTGCCCCTTATATACAGTATCTATGGCAACCAAACTTCACTGGTGAGACAAACGTGTAACGGTCAGGAAAAGTTTTGGCAGGGGGGAAACTGATCAGAAAATGTAACGGAACATTGTAGAAATGTAGTGGAGTAGAAAGTATAGATAATTGCTGCAAAATGTAACAAAGTAAAAGTCAAAAGTAGGCTATGCACTATTGAGTCTACTTTAGTAAAGTACAGATACGTGAAAAATGTACAGTAATGAAGTATTTGTACTTTGTTACATTCCACCACTGCATTTTGGCCCTATAAATAGCACGATCAATCACCATATCAATCACCAAATAACAGGATTTAATCAGTTTAATTGATGATGTAAATTGCAGTGTTAGTGTTTTTTTGCATACTATGATTTTTTTGTCAACAAATGATCAGAAATACATTACAGTACAATGCTATCATTGTAAACGACTGTAGAATTAAATAAAATGCAGTAACCAATTATTTGGAGCAAATTGTCATCACTCAAATGTGCGTAAGAGTGCTCTTGAGTGTTCATAGATTTTGTTCTTAGCCAAGAACAAATCCAAGTTAAGAAAACATTAGTGAATGTCAATATATTCGTAAAAAGTGCGTAAGTGGGGTTTAAGAACACATTTCTTCGTAAGAACGGTTGGTGAATGAGGCCCATTGTGCTTAGATTTATGCCATTTGAGATCCACCAAGGTTCCTACGTTTAAGTAAATTATTTTTCACACACACACACACACACACATTATTATGTATTGGTTGGTGTTTTACGAAGTTTTCTTCAAATCGAGCACAATCTGAAATACAAATGATTCTCTTCGTTTTTCAGTCATGAAAAAGGTATGGGCATTGTACATCTGGGTCTACTTGCAGGTGTCAGTTGTAGATGGGGGATTCAGAGAAATCTGCAGGAACTCCAAGGATGCCACATTAATCATAAGCACCTCTTCAGTTCTTGTATCACAATACATATTTATATTTGAGAAATAAACAAATATAAAAACAGATGTATACTGTATGTGTATATACTGTAATAGTACAAGTTCATTCTCAAGATGACATTTCATACTTTACATTTACATTTAAATTACATAATTTACGTATTTTCCCATCACACAATAATTTCAATCTTGAAGTGTTCTTTTCTTATAGCTCACTGCTGTCATTAGGCATGGGCCAGTATGAGATTCTGACAGCATGATAACCTTCAGCAAAAATATCATGGCTTCACGTTATAACGGTATTGCAATCACATCTATAAATGTATTTTTTTATTGTCTGGGTAAATGTTTTTTTTTTTCTCCATTGAACACAATGTATTTTATTTTTGAACACTGCACGCTTGCAGGGAGAGGGATTTCTAAACAGCACTTTTTATTTTTGAAGCCTCATGAAAAACAGCTCATACCTTAGCAACGGTATGACAGAACATTTTAGTGGATTTAAATCCGTGACTTTTTTCAAACCGCGGTATACCTTGAAACCGGGCACCAGCCCTATGCCTAGCTGTCAGTACTATCGCTGTGTTCCCCAGTACTAGCACAGTGTGCGCACCATGTAAGTTTATAATCAAAAACAATGTTAATATGCCTTAATTTTATCATAATAAATGAAGTGTACTGTATGGAGAGTGGACAAAAAAGCTGATAAAAAACAGCTCATGACAACAAAAGCTTTTAGAAAATCCGTCGATTCACTCTAATACAATTTTTATATTGTTTATTGCAGGAATTATTCACATTTTCTGGCTTATCAGAATATTTAAAAGTCCTAAAATTCTCAAAATAGATGATATAGAATTGATGGCATGTCATGTATGTTCTTCCTATAACTTGTCTGCGTATAACTAAATGTTAAGAGCCTGTGGTGAAGTGATACATATTGCTGCACTGAACTCTGTTTTACCCTACTTTTCTTTGCTCCAAAACTTCCCACCAGGTTTTAGATCTTGTGATTGGGGAGCAGCTTCCTGGTGCTCGTCAAACCACTGCTGAGTTTGCATAGCAGTTTCTATAGGGCCTTACCATCTTTGAGTAAGGGAATATTGTGAGGTGTGCACAATACTCATTTCTCTTCATTCTTTGGTTATTAGATGGCCATTAAAAGTAATCAGTGTCCTAATGATTCCCATTAGTCCCCTTGACTGTATGACCATAGTAGGACACAATTACAGATATATCCTCTGCTGAAGGCAAGGGCAGTCCTACATGGATTATAAGTAAGTAATCAAATGTTTGTAACAGTTTTGGAACAAAAATAAAGACACGGCAGAAACTGACATTAAAAGGGTCAGCGTCAGGTTCAGTTGGTAAGTTTCATGACTAATAACTGTCATATTTGCTCAAACTGTCATTATATACTGAAAGTAGTGCATGAGACACGAGTGGTCATTAACACTGTGTTAGAGACTCACTGGTTCTGATTGGTTGTTTATCTTGCAAATTACATAAGGGGGGGGACAGGAACATGCTTTTTTCCCCAAAGATAATCTGGCATGTACTACTCTCTGGATAAGTGACAGTTTAAGCAAATATGACAAACTTTTTTTTTTTTTTTTTATAAAATGTAGCTACTTGTTTTTATTTTAAAGCTATAGTGCACAACTATTATATTTGAATGAACGTCCGTTACGTTCAAGCCATTGCCAAACAAGTTTATACAAAGCTAATTAAGCCTATCAGAGCCACAAAACTCTCTCTGTATTTCTCAGCATGGCTGGGCTTACAAAATGGTGTAGTCCGCCGACTTTCACACACAGCAGCTTGAGTGATGTGTTTTACGTCACCGCTGAGAGAGGACGGTTCAGCTTTGGAGACGAAGAGGAAAAGCAAATTACTAGATAATTATCTCTACTGAAGAGTCCTTGTTTTGTTTTTTAATCCGTGACGGGATAAATGCTACTAGCAACATGGGGGAGACTGAAGCTAAGCTCTATTGCTTTATTAGAGAGGGGAGCTTTTCTAAATTGCATTTTAATATTTTCTTTATTTAAATTACTGTCAGTCATATATAGCCCGCTGTCAGGTACAGTACACTCAATGTGTCAATCAGTACATAGTATACAGTAATGCTATCGCACACAGTGTTGCATGCAGACAATATAAAGAAATACAAAAACAAGACTAAGAGTCTCCACCCCGCAGGTGAAAAAGAATTCTATGCAAAATATACTTTATTAAAGTGTACTAAGTATATTTTCTACATTTTGTACTATTTTTGTCAAATCCAAGTATAGTTAAGTGTATTCAATTATGTATTAACTTCAACTTAACATCTATTTGACTACACTTCAAGTGTAAATGGTATACTAACATTTTTTTAAACTTCAAGTGCACTAAAATACACTAATGAAAATCAAGATTCATGAGCAATTAAGCACACTTAAAGTACAATTGCATTGTATCGCCATTCTAATGTAAATACATTTAAAAAGGCATTGCAGCGCAACTTCTAGTTGTTTAAGTACATTTTGTGCATACTGCTATCATACTTATTACTATAAACTATGTTAATTTAGTATGCCTCTGTAATATTTCAAGTGATCTACAACTATATATACAATATAGTTAGGAAGTTACTTCCTAACTATATTTAGTGCTTTTAAAGTGTCCCATTATGACAATAATAATAGTAGTAATTTGAAGTGAAGTTCAATTACAACCTAAACATCATAGACACGTATTTTCAGTGCAGTGTTATTATAGTGTAAGGTAGAAACAAATTGAAGTATAGTTCATCTGCACTTTTATCCCCATTTTTTTATACTTAAGCATTAATGTTGCTATTAAACTACAAGTATATTACAATTCAGTTCAAGTGCATTACATCAACATATTACAAATTGCATTTCAGAAAAGGATCTTTATTATTGACACAAAACTAACACACAAAAGCAGATATTGGCAAAAGCAGGAACCTTGAACAGTCGACTTTCTCTGAAATGCCGGGAAGAGAACAATGGCGAACAACTTCCTACACATGCACATCTAGCTCTGACATGAATTACTAGAGGCCTTGAAGCTCTCATTGTTGCACTGGCCCGGATCTCTGCCACCTCGGTGTTGGGGAATCGCTCCCTCACTGCATCTGTGAAAACAGGAAAGAGACATGGGCATGAATTAAAACAAGATAGACAATGTATAACATTGAAATACAAGCATTGATAATAATGGATTTGTCAATCAATCATGACAATGGATATGGATTCATAATTATGACATTACTCAGGGTTCGTACACATTTCCAAGGTCAAATTCAAGCACTTTTCAAGCACTTTCAAGGTCCATTTTAAAGCTTTTTCCAGCACCTTACACCACCGTAAAATATATACCAATACATAGTCAAAATTATTATTTAGTGTTTTTTTGTCACATTAAAAGACATAATACTATAAACAGCCAAAATTGTGTTTCGTAATAGCAGAAGGATCAGGTTCACTTCACTAACCCTGAATTATCACCTTCTCTTCATAGTTCCTAACATAACATACAGTAAGACAGCTATGGAGAGGAGCACTGAGTGGGAGGATCTGAGCCAAATGACATGCAGCTGGCTCATTCTGGGTCAAAATCCAGGAAAAAAGGTGGTGCACCCTCTTAGATTTTGCTCAAAGTTTATGCTACCCTTAATGTCCTATCACACTTTTTTTTCCAAATCTAGGGCATGCTGTATAAACTTGTAATGGTTCAGTCATATTGACATGTTTGTCTTCCAACCTACAAAGTTTGTGCTGCCTATGAATTAATGTCCAAATATTGCTTCCCAGATAATGTGATTTTCAGGCTGTAAAACTGAAGTAATTTCATGGGCTAAAAATATGAAGACATAGGATTTGAACATAAATATTTTACAGGCCTTGGTTTTGGGACACATTCTTGATATAGACAAGGTTTGAACAAAATCTGAGACAGTGCAACAACAACCTGTAATTCCATTTTAACCCAGAATTATTATTATTATATTATTAATATAATTATTAATATTATATTAATTGAAAAAAAAAAACATGTACTTCATTACCAAGACATATATTTATCTACTGGAATAGAGCAGTGTAAATATTGCATAAGGCCATCCTCAACTTTACAGTAGGCTACTTGTATGACACTCCATCTGACACGATTTCTGTTCAGCAACCAACGATTGTTGTTATGCACCGGGCTAACGTTTGCAGGTTTTAATTTGCAGGTAGTAACGTTACAGTTATTGTGATGTAACTTTGGCTATGTTCACAGCATATTCCACAAATGAACGTGCCATAACAGACATGCAATACTAACATTACATTACATTATCACACCAAGTACTCTCACTTAGCTAGCCTGTGAATTCCTAGCTAGCTAGAAGTTACTAGCGTAGCTAAACAAATAGGCGCTAACTGGCGCTAATGTGTACAGCAGGCTACTTCAGTTGGCTTACTTGAAACTTACTTCATATGACTCGAGAGCACAGACTCGCCCATTGTGAAAAGCTGCACGTCTTTTTTTGCAGACTTTACAAGAGGCAACTCATAGGGTTTGTCCCCGTTTAATCCCTAATTATTTTTCATCTTCCAGCCGACGTTTATTGAAACGACAACCTGTCAGCAGCCACGCCAAGACCCGCCCTTCAATACCATTTATTGCCTAGGTGTCCATGATGCTTACGCAAGGTAGCGTAACCGTGACCAATCGGCTATCCTAACCTTAACCAATCGAGCTGCTTCCTAGGGCGGGTCTTGGCGTGGTGGCAGATTGTGTCAATACACTTTCGATTAGTAGGCTACAGTAAATTACAAAATTTCCACTAAAAGTATTTGCATTTTAGCATATTTTATGACCGTACTTTGATATGCTAATAAAAGTACACTTATATTTTAGTGCACTTTGTTTACAGTGTACTAAGATTAGATTAGATTAGATTACTGATGAAGTGAAATCAGTGTACACTTTAAAAAATTATACTAACTCTGTATTACAAATAAATGTACTTACTATAAGTACACTAAATTACCACTATACATTTTTGTATTTTAACATATTTTATGAAAGTACTCTGATATGCCACTAAAAATACACTTGTTTTAGAGTGTACTGTATAAAGTGTACAGAAGTCACACTTCTAATGAAGGGAGATCATAGTACACTTTAAGAAAGTATACTAACAATTAATTTCCAAAACATATACTTCCCATAAGTAAACTGATTTGCCACTCTAAGTATGTCAAATTGAATACACTTAAAAAAAATAAACTTCTATACAATTTAAAATACATTAACAAAAAAGTACACTTTCAAAAAGTACATTTAAAAAATTATTTGATTACTGGTAAATTAGTATACTTACTTTTTGGACTCTGAAGTTGAACTTAATTACATCTATTTTGAAGTATACTTTTAAAAAGTACATATTAAATACTTGTTTTATACTTCATGTACTTCATTCATATTTCTAATACACTAAAGTATACTACTTTTTTACCTGGGCCGTGATAGATGGATGGATAGATGCTCTAACATACTGATGTTTACCAGGTATAATGTTTTACTTAGTTCAGCACCCTTAGCATGCTAACGTGCTAAATAGCACTATACAAAGTATAGCTGAAGCTGATGGGAATGCCATTAGTTTTTCAGGTATTTAGTCCTAAACTAAAGCTTCTGGCAAAGTGTTGAGCTGCTGATGGTGCTACATTAGAAGTTAAGGGAATTACCAAAGTTATTACAATTCACCCTGAGGGTAAGATGTAAGTCTGAACCAAATTGCATGGTGTCCGTGAAAATTGTTTTTGATGCATTGCATTCAAAACCACAAATGTCAACCTCAAGTTGGCACTACTGGAAATAACAGGGAATCACCATAGCAAGTAGTCAACCGCAAGTCGTCCTCTGACACCAGGTATATCCCTGCAAATTTGTTTCTGGACCAAAATGGACCAATGCCACTTCACAAAGTGAAATAAATAGTATTAAATACATCTACCAGACAGCACAGTAGCTTAATGGCTTCTTCGACCTGTGCTCTGCAGACTGTTGGCACGTCTTATTGCCTGAGAACAATTTATGTATAATATGGTAGTGCAAGTGTCTAAGGCAATTCACATATTCAGAGTCTCTCATGCCTGTACTACGAATCAAGATCAACATGCCCTGGATTTCTTTGTTACCCGGCTTCACCTAACCTAACAACCGCGGTCCCGCATAACCTGTGTCACGACGGTGGTTATCAACTAGTTCAATCAACCAAGGGTTTCCCAATCCAGCGACGCGTGCTTTCACATAAAAGAGGCGGTTTTCGCACAGTATGACAAATCGTAAACATCTACCAGAGCCGCATATTTTATATAAGAAGAGCAAACTATAATTCTACATAAATATGAAGAACACAGACACGGTTTTACAGGCAAAACGCAATACAGTCGCTGCTTCCTAAAACAGGAGGAAAGCTGGAAAAAAAATAGCAGACGCTGTAGATGTGTAAATCTCAAGACTTATCAATATCACTTCCCCATTGGTCAGGACCAAGATCTGACCATAATTACACTTGTGCTTTCCATAAACTGCTGCTGCTTCACCCTATTATTTCAGTTGCAACCCTGGCAGGGGGAAGCGATCATGAGAGCAAATACAATATATAAAAACATAATTCAAACCGATGTGCGCATTGGCAACACACGGCTCAACAAGCCGATAAATAGCCTATACGTAATTCCCTCTGCTGAAAATCTATATCTTTCATAAAGATACCCATAAGGGAATCTTAATGTTGTCGGTCTCTAAATGTTTAAACTTTTCTGAGCGCACCTCTCTCTCTCTCCGTGCACCGAGCTCCACCGGATCTTCTAAGAACCCTGGGTTGAACCTGAAGTTACCTCGTTAACGCCAAATCTTGCTTCGTAGTACAGGCCTCTGGTTAGTCTTTTGTCAACTAGATGTAAGAAAATGTGGTAATTGTTTGGTTGGTTATCATATTGATACCCATCTTCCACACACATACAAGTGATATATTTGAATTGCATATGTTCGGAACATTTCTGGTTAGAACTAATACGTTTCATTTTGTATTTCCCTAGGGTCTGGACACTACACCCTGTGGTGGATGTTTTCCTTGAAGCAGCAGGGTTTAGTGATATCCATGATAAAATCAAAACGAATAACGACTGTTTGAGAATTAAACCAAAGTTTGGTCTTTGAGTATTTATTTACATTTGCAAATGGAGAAATACAGTTTCACAAGTACCGCAGCACGTCTGAAAAAGTCTTCCTAACCTAAAATCTAAACATCCACACATCATATAGTGAATAACCTCTGTTAAGCCACCCCTCTAAATGTATCTTTTAGCATGGCCATAGTTGATCACCTTCCCCTCTGCTCCTGTTCTTTTCATTAGTCTAAACAACAGTTTTATCTCAGGAGACAGAAACCTACGTAGTTCTCACTGTCGTAAACAGTCATCGGCCTTCTCCACTTCTATCTAAGCAAAAAGACAACAATGTGAGGAGCTTCAGGCTAGTAAAACTAAATAACTCTACTAGGCTATAGTTGACGGCTGCAGCTGTTCCCCTCTCTGGTGCTTTAAAAGTCTACAGGAAGGAGCAGGATTATGTGGAGGTTTAAAACAATCTTTAAACAAATGGTTAATATCTTTAAACAAATGGTTAAAATAAAATTTGCCACCACAACCCAACTATAAAGATCACGGCCAATTAAAATGTTTTGCAGATTTTTATATTAAAGCGCATGATTACAGTCTGGTTACTGACTAATTACGTGATAAACCCTCTACAGAGACTAGTTTACAACACTGAACCATGTAGTTGTAAGAAAAGGCACCTCACACACTTAGGAAAGTATTGGCTCGTGGTCCATGAGCTGAACGGAGATTTAACAAAGTTGAGTGTTTTGATGAAGTGGGGCAGGACTGCTGACTTCTTCTTTTCGGTCTACTTAGTTGGAACAAAGAGCTTTTGTAATGCCTCATCACTCTTAAAGAGCATGGCTGAAGTAAAGCTCACACACACACACACACCACCATCAATATCTGACGCCAGCTGAATTACATGGCAGCTGCTTCAGGCTACTTGCTCTTAAGTATTTCACTCCCCACATCAGCACATGGACCTGTGACTGCTCCACAGAGCCATGGTAGGGCCCTGCCTCCCTTTAGAACAGTTCAGTTATGTGGGACCCTGGAGGACCAAGCCCAAATTTACTTGGACCTGTCACAGTTACAGAGCAGCAGGTTGTCAGGACAGCCAGACCTATGCTGGACTGTCCTCCACATCTCCTTAATAGGGAATTTAAGTTTCTTCCCTTTGGCATCACACCTAGTCGAGCAGGGTGAGAAACTAGTTTTCCACGCTTTGAATGTGCTTAGCTCTGGTCAATGTCTTTTATACAAAATAATCCGGATTCTGCTGTCAACAATGTTTATTTATAGGTTGTTCCACCAATGGATCATTTTAGTTGTGTCTTGGTTTATGTGTCACATGCATGTTTTGTTTATATTTAATAAGCCGTAGGTGCAAGGAGAATTTGTCCATTTGAGACAAAGGCAAATGATGGAACTGTGCTGCTGCTACATGCAGGTATTTGGATTTCTCATCTTATTCATTCAGCAGCATACAGCATTGTCTAGTCACAATGGTGTACTGTAAAGCATCCTGAAAACACATTACCACGCTCCCCATTCAAATGTTCTTACTTGTTAGGCTAATTAGACTAAAAATCTTTCTTTTTGCAGTCAGTTTCATTATTCGTTATCTTTGGGTCCAGTTGAAATGGCCTGCAGAGGACAAGCTTATTCAGTTCATATTTTTCACTTTCACGTATTATAATGAGCTTTTATTACAGAAACATATATTTTTTAAATATTTGTGAAGATTAAAGACCCCTTAACTCATTTACTATTACAAAAGTAACGTTTATTCATACAGCACCTTTAAAACTGCTTCACAAGGGAAAAATAAGATTTAAAAACGAAACTAAGAAACTAAAATTAAATACAGTCAGACAGATAAAAGCACATAATGAATGACTAGGAGGGGTACACCCTGGACAGGTCTCCAGTCTGTCATAGGACTAACATATAGACACAATCAGATTACCAGATTCACACCCACAGGCAATCCTCCATTCAAAGTTTTAACAGATAAAAAGTTATGTTAACAGCTAAATATGTTAAAATCAGTTGTCATTAACATTATATTGATGTATTAACCTGCAAGCAGCATTTCAGTTTTGTCACTGGTCCATGTGGCACTGAGTCTAACTGCTTAATATACTCCATATTTTATGGGCTTATCATATATTTTAAATGCAACAGCTTAATCTGCAAAGTCACTAGTATCTTCATCATAATCAGCTAAAAATAATGGATGGAATTGAAAAGGATACTAGTTGCATTAAATTGGTGTTTTACCTTTAGGATAATATACAAAGAGCATATTGCCTACTTTACAATATAAAACAGCTCTGCACAAAACTGTTAAAACTAAAAATAATTTATATAGTTTATATCATTAACATTGGCACATAAGCTCTACGTATTATTTAGCAAACATTAGCAGATGCTAGTCATTTAGCACCCATAAGCCCAGAACATTAGGTATTAGACTGCAAGCCTAGCTTAGCCTAACCGCAAACACTTATTGCGAAGTGAACCATTTTGGTCCCATTGGCATTTTTGTCTTTCAGCTTGTCTTTGAAGAAAGCTCCCAGTAGAGAGACTCAGTCTGCCCTCTGCCAACGTGACATCATGACTTCGCATAAACATACACGCCACTTTCCAAAGCGGGTTATCTGTACGCATTTTGAGCTATCCGCGTGTATGACTACGCGTATACAGCGGACGGGTTGCAGACTGATCTCAATAAGTGGCGTATGTATGACACGCCAATTTGTATGCCATTTTGGCGTGTTATCAAGATGCATAAACGCTTTTTGGACGGTTGGGTTTAGGAAAACAATAACAGGGTTGGGTTTAGGAAAAGAAGAAAGCGATGGTTGGGTTTAGTAAACGTGACTTGTTGAATACGTTCCCTGGTCTCCTGGGTGAAAGTCCTGTGTTGTTTCACCCATCCACCAACCTCCCTACGTGGATTTTCGGCCTTTCATACTACTCGCTATGGCGTAATGAATTGACACGCAATCGCAAGGTAATGGAAGTCAATGGAGGCCAAACGGCGTTGATAAACACGCTAAAAAGCGATTGTGCGTCTTGATTACACGCCAAAATGGCATACGAATTGCCGTGTCATACTTACGCCACTTATTGAGATCAGTCTACCTCTGCGCTGCCATCGGCAACAGGATCTGACAAAAACAATTACAAGTTAAAGTCACCACAGCACATTAACTCAGTTCTGCTGGTTAGAACTGTTGGCTCCAATCAGCTGAGTCTTTATCTTCCCTTCTAGCTGTGCAGCTGCAGTTTGTCAGTCTTTATCATTTTGTCAAGCAGTGCGGCTGGCTCAAAGATGCACAGATAAACCTGCATGTCTGTCCCCCTGGCTTGTCCTGTGGCTGGCTGAGTGGAACTCAGTGTTAAATGTTGCAGCCTGACCTCTACCTGCAGATATTCATGTAAATCCCTTTTAGATAGATCTTTATTGTCATTGCTTATATTTACACCACGAAACATAGTTGGAGAAATCTAGTTTGAAGCATTAAAATACAATATAAAATAAATATATGCACCCACCTTACACCCACACACCTCACTCATGACCACATACACATTACTCATACTATAAATACACTTATTACTCATGGTATAAATAAATACTTAATATAACAATAGAAATATAGGGAGCAGCAAATACAAAAGTTATTGCCATCAGTTATTGCATTAGGCCCTTTTGTGTGTTGCCTGTACCTCCTGTGGTCCGATCAGTTACAGTTTTTGACCCCTCTTGCTCCTCTTCACTGTTCTCAGACTTCACTAAGTATGGATGGATTTCTAACACTGCCATTTAGGGCTGAACGATTAATTGCATTTACAATAATATCGCGATATGTTAAAATGCAATTTCCTAATTGCAAAGGCTGCGATTTGGTCATGTGCCTCGCGAGAGCAAATCAGTCTGCACTGCGCAGAGAAAGCATCAACTTAGCACGCTAACGCTATGCCGTACCTTGAGCAGAATTCTGTCATTCAAACAACTCTGAGTTGTAGTTTCAAACTTTTACAGCCATTTTAATAAAATTAAGGGTTTTATTCGGGCTTGAGTCCATACATGCAGTTAATGGATACAGCCATGCAGAACTGAAGGCTCAGTTAGCAACGATTAGCTCTGATTAGCGGTTATTTCCAGTTAGCTAGCTCTGTTATAAAGATATGGAGTGGAGGAGACTGCTGCGGGGAGGGGTAACAACCAGACTCTGATAAATGACGTTCGGGGAGATTTTACAGCAGCGTAGTTGCGTTGTGTCAACGGTTTTATTAGTAAATCCCACAACAAGACCAGCAGCAGCATGCTACTACTAACGTTACGATAGCCTCTCTGTCTCGGAGTGCAACTTTGACGCTGTCATGCACCAATTTCATGAGGGGAGGGAGGGGCTGGAAGCAGCTCATCTGCGTGCACTCTAAAAAAAAAAAAAATAAAAACGCCATTGTATATACTGTATATACTATATTTTTACTTATTTAACTGTCTAGTAAAGTTCAAAGACAGTGTTTAGAAAGTGCAATCCACGTTTACATATGGTTATTATAGTAAATAATAATTAATCGAAATACGAAGTGTGGTAAAGCCACATATTTGTTTTTATATTTCTGCAATCTGCACTTTAGTTTGTGTGATTTGTTTCTGACTTTCATATGAATGTTTACACCAAAGATGTCATTCATATAAATTCATGCATCACCTAATTTCATCATCACACACAGGCCTGGCTTCCAGGAAAGAACAGTTTGTTTAATCTATCTAATCTTGTGTTGTTCATACTATACAATGATTTATTGCTTGTCTTTGTTGAATAATACAGAAGACAAAGAGCTTAAAAAATAATCGCATATTAAATCGCAATCGCAATATTTTTGAAAAGAAATCGCAATTAGATTTTTTGGAAAATCATTCAGCCCTACTGCCGTTCATCCCAACAAGTTTTCTTGTCAATGTTTCTCTACGGTGACTGCACTCTTTGAGATATTGCAGCTAATGATGCGTTTAAAAAAAAAAATACAGTTGGAGAGTTGTCAGATTCCATAAATGTATGTTAGCACTTACCTTAAATTCAATGTTTGGGTGCTGTTCCAAGTTGGATAACCCAACTCAACTTTCAACATCTTGTCCACATAATGAGGAAAGAGTTGTGCAAAAACACAATCTCCTTTTTTTTTTTTAAATAGCTCAGTATTAATACAGTAGTATAATATGTGGTATATTATTCTACACAGTTGCCATTTTATATCTCAATCCACTTAACATCAGATGTTTTATCCAATTTTTAATTCTGTTCTTTCTTGGTTATGACTTTTCACACACAAATCATTCCAATCATAGCATACAGCTAAAACATTCTGTCAATAACACAAATGCTTGTTCCTGGACGTTGCTCAAATCAGTGAAAAAATTAACAATTTTAATAATTTCAATGTTTTTAACTGATAGGAAAAGGGTCTTGTGTTTCCCAATCTGCATTTAGGGCTTTAGTTATACAGTAGATTGATAATGTTAAAACTATGTAGTATAATTATTATATAATGGATTTTGAGGTCAGGAGAAGAAAGGAAAAAACAAATCTCTATTCACTTCAAACATTTTATTTACAATATAAAGCCTGTATCCCTGCCTGGTAGTGTATGCAATATAACAGCAGTATGCCGTTAATACTACTGTCTCTGCATTTTGTTTATCCAGGTCATGCAGCAGCAGCAGCAGCAGCAGCTGTGTAACAGAAGCAACCATGCAAGGTCTTAAAGATGCCTCACTACCTATTTGAGAGGGTTCAGCAGTTTGAGAATAAAAAGAAAACTACACAACAATAACGATAAAACGCACACCAGGATGCATTTTAGAATACATTTAATTTACAAAAGTGTATTTTTCTCCCCACCCAGGTTGTAGCTTTATTGCATCTTGTAGTTTTATCTTACCACAGTGAAATATGTTTCCTAAGGTTTGTTGCTTTGGTCAGTCTAGTCATTACTTGCAATTAAAGGAGCGACCTGAAGATGGAAGTAAAAATCCACCAGTGAGTTTGAAAAGGCAAACTGCCTCTTGAGTTATGAGCGTTGTTAATCCTTTCACCTCAGACAATTCCGTTGGTATTCTCGTAGAACTTCACTGTTCCCTCCCTTGTAGAGTGGTGACACCCACCCATGTGATGGCACAGCAGTGTGAACACCATAACAATTACGTGGAAAGAATGAGAAGTTGAGTTATTTATTTTCTCTTTTTGGCTCATACAATGGTTCTACCAAGAAAGACACCTCATTTCAGTGCAAAGTAGGTGCTCAAATCGATATTTATGCATTCACAAATTCAATCTCTCACAATTCTCCGTCTATGGAACAATTCCAATTTATATTTTGTAGCGTGACAGATGAGAATATTGGCATCGGTTTGTTTTTTTACATTTTGAAATTGAAACTGCAAGTTAATGTTATAATATGCAAATTCAAAAGCCGCTATCCACAGGATATACAAGGATTAAACCAAAACAGGTGATGTATTTTGACAGATGCAAAACATATTTTAATGAGTTTTCAAGGTAAACATTCATCAAGACTACATGATGCTATAAAGTTTTTGTAAACCTTGTGCCTAACACTCCTGTCACCTTTTTATATAGGCTCTTGTGGCAGAACTGATGACCATTTGAGAACAATGATCTTCATAAACAGTAATTCACCTATATAGCCCAGTATGTCCTGTGGGGTCATCCTGTAAAGGCCAGACCGACTTCACTGAGAGGAAGAGTGGGTAAAATGGTGAAAATCTGTCTCAGGAAATGGTCATGTAATGGTACACAACCAATCAAAACATAGAGCACACATATACTGAAACATAAAACCTGGGGGTGACCGACCACATGGCAAAGCTGCTGATCTTGCAGAAGCTAGAAATCTCTGTTTATAGATCTGCAAATAAATAGATTATTTGCCTGGAGCTATGGCACATATACAGCACAGTAAGTACCGAGTTACTCATCTCTGTATTCTTTTCAAGGCCATAATGCATGAAATAAATGTTTTTTTTTATACCTCAGTGGAACAATGCAACCACATAACTGTTGTTAAACATTCACTGTTACAACTCAGAGTGTAACTCTAGTTGGCCTTGGCATGTAACAATTATTAAATAATTGTCTAACCCCAATTTTTTTTAAAAAAAAAATGTTTTTTTTTAAAACACCACAAAAAAAATAAATAATTTTTTTTAAAAAATAAAGGGTTTTTTTTAATTTTTTTTTTTTTTTAAACCCTTTTTTCGTTCCCCCGGCCCCCGCATCACCAAACAATATCGTTAGCTAGCCTATGACACTATGGATTCCTACCAGAGGACGCCCCGCCCGCAGTTGCAAGTCCAGTTGGCTTTCCAACGTTAAAAATCCACCGAAGCACCTTTACATTGGTTTAAGTAATCTAGTTAGCCCGTCTGTGGTGTTTAATCTACTATGGTGCTTTGTTTAATTAGTAACATTACCGTAAATGACGACACTGTAGCAGAGATGGCCGTCATTCATTGACATTGTTATACTTCCACTCAGGGATTTGTGCTTTTATTTTTCTAAACTGTACAGAAGAACTTGTTTGCTAACTTTTGCTAAGTTCCTAAGGGGTATGACTGTTGATGGTAAATTTGGATTTTGTTTAGATGTGCCAAATTGTTGGAGGACAGTAGGTGACAGTAGCTCAGTCTGTAGGGTGGAGTTGGTTTGGGAACCGGAGGGTCGCTGGTTCAAGTCCCCGTACGGACCAAAGTACGGAGTGTGGATTGGTAGCTGGAGAGATGCCAGTTCACCTCCTGGGCACTGCCAAGGTGCTCTTGAGCAAAGCACTGTACCCACCCACCCCTCCCCCCCAACCGCTCAGGGCGCTGGTCCAGCACTGGCGGCCGACTCACTCTGACATCTCTCCATTTGTGCATGAATAGGTTCTGTGTGTGTGTGTGTGTGTGTGTGTGTGTGTGTGTGTGTGTGTGTATTTCAGGCCTGTGTGTAGGCTGTGAACCTGCGCATCTGGGTCACATAACAGTGATTTATAACAACAGATGTATCCTGGGATTCATTTAAACTTTGATTTGTTTGAAAAAGTACTAACTAAATAAAAAAATTTCACTAAAGGAGAATTATATTGTTAATCGCAATTATTTCTGAGACAATTAATTGTCCAGCAAAATTTGGAATTGTTACAGGCCTAGTCTTTACATTGTTAAAGTACTTTACATGTATGTATTTTTGACCTTCCAGAAGACAAACATACTGCTGTATGATAAATTATCCATCGCACTCTCCTATATATTCATCCTACACTTGTGAAAAGCAGGTTACATATTCTGTTTTCCTTGTTATTATCCAGTCATTGTCAATCAAAATGGTCCTTCCTTCATAAAAAATGTTTTTCCTACATCTGTTATCATTACGTTTTGGCTACATAACTTTCATTCCGAAAAAATGAGATGCATGTAATGCTGCTGATGTAGGACTTTGAGCTTATTCTGCTGTGCGTTGCTCTGAATAAGATTATCAGCTGAAGCTCTGAAATGTAAAGTATAATCAGCACTGAATTGATTATACATACAGTAATTAACTTAATTAATAATAGTCTTCTTATAATAATCACTTGGGTGAATAATTTGCAGACATTGCGAGCTGTTTAGCAGTTTTGGCGTTCACTCAGAGGATGCAGGGTAAGAGGCTCACTGGCTAACAACCCCACAGAATCACAATAAACTGAGGCACAATCCCACACAAATGCTTGTCTCCAGTGGCAGCATCACCATGGTTTAAGGCCAAAGCTCTGCTCCGGGTGGTCTTGCTGGAACATTACAATGCATTGCAGTCAACAAAGCTTGACTACAGTGACTGAGGTTGTCCTTGCTGGTTTGAATTGTGCAGGGTTTAAAATGGCCTGTACTGTGTTATTACAGTCATGCAAATCCATCGCTGCTCTGCCGCTAAACATCCTGCCGATGTCTTATTGCTGAAAGTGGGTGCTCTGGTGTCTTACAACAGCATAATGTGGGTGTCCTGCAGGTTACGGGCTTTAAGGCATCTTGCTTCTGATTGTAGGTGTCCTGCCTCTGACTTTGGTTGTTCTACCATTGTAGCCTCCCTGGTCGGATGTCCATTTTTAGCTGTGCTGTGGGTATTGGCACTGATGTTATGGGGCTGTTGCCTCACAGTCAAAATGCTTATGAAATTGATCCAATTTGCACTGGTTTTGATTTCAAGATTCAATGTGAATACCAGCATCATTTGTATTTTTGAAATAACTTCTAATAATTAGAGCCCGACCGATAAAGGATTTTTAAGGCCGATATAGATACAAATATTTGGTGTTTTAAAAATCCGATATTCCGATATATACATAATTTTTTTTTTTTATCCAGAAACGCGTAACAAAACAGATTTCCCTAACGTTAGTTATTTGTAGTTATTTATGAGTCCTCACTAAAATAATATGATAATGCAGTTTAAAAATGAACTGGTTTGTTTTATTGTCAACAGAACAGAGGAACATCAAAATATATTAAAGTTCTGATAAATAAAATATAAATAAAAAAAATACAAACTTAAGATATGAAACGTAAAGGGTTAAACACGAGTGTTGCCAACAGGGACGTTGTAGAGCGCCCTCTGGTGGACAAACTATGCAACGCCAACACTCATAACACGATTGAATGGTGTTTTGTCCGTTTTTATTTCATTTTTTAAAAATTATAAATTATAAATTTATTATTATAAATGCCAATACCGATAGTTTGGAAAATGCCTAATACCGACCGATAATATCGGCCCGCCGATATATCGGTTGGGCTCTATTAATTATGAAATAATTCTACCTCCTGAACTCATATTTCTCTTTTTCGCACCAAGTAAAATGTAATCCTAAATACTCATCACAGTAGATTGAGACATCATCACATTATCAATAAAGTGTTATTCCAACACCCAAACTAAAGCTATATGACCTTATATTGACTGAAATATTCAAAGATATATTATAATGGCTGCTCTCTTACATCGGCTGGAAATTAATAAATAGTAGATGTTTGAGCAGCGTTAGGCACATTGTTCCCTTTAATCCAGCCTAACGTGTTTGGTAACTCAGCCTCTTCTGTGGGTTGAGCCAGTGCTTTGAACATGTTTGCATTTTGTCTTTATGTGTTAAATATGTGATTTGTATTGTTCACTTTGTGTCCATTACTTCCTTCTGATTCAGTTCCTTTTGATATTAGATGTACATGCTTTTTTTCTTCTTTTTTTTTTTTTTTTTTGCTCCTCAGCAGCAGCACATTAAAATGAATTACCGTCTTCCTTAAAAAAGCCTTTCACATGTGTGCTTCACTACTACCTCTTGTTCATCAATAGATGACTACTGACACTCACAGCAGTTGTATTTGTCTTTATTGACATTACGTTTTTTTTTGTTTTTTTTTTCCAGTATCTCTATTCATTTGTTCTAAACGTGTGTTAAAGATTCCAGACATGATGCTCAGTTTATTTCAGCTTCAGTTCTGTGAAAGCACATTTCCATACTCCTGCACTGAGAGAATGAACCAACTGACAGGGAACTGCCTTAAGCTTTTTTTTTGTTTTCTCTTTCCACACAATGTTGAATGGCACTGTAGATGTTGAGAATGGAAATTTATGCAAGGGCATGCTGGATTTTATCTCTCTCCTTGTGCAAACCCTCTGTAAACATACATAATACACTATGGAGATTTCACCACGTGCTAACATATCTTCTTGAGCTTACAGTAATATTCATGTAGAGGGAAAGCAGAAGAGGAACGAGGAGCATCTTTTTAGAAAGCAAACAGCAACGTTGCTGACATGCCATTATTTAGCTCGGAATCAGGATATCTTGACTTACTCAGGCAACTGTCAGTCAATATCACTAACCTTGGATATGTAATTGCAGACAAGTGGGAAAAGTTGCCTGCTGGGACCGTTGTAGCCTGAAGGGAAAGACAAGAGCTTGAGACCAGAAGGCTAAAAAAACAAGTTTCTGGACGAGAGAAATGTGGACTAAAGCAGTGATTGATTCATACTGTGCAATCCCCGAGAACCAGTATCTACAGTGAGCGCTCTTTAGCAAGATATATAACCCAGTCTGCCCAGTGCAGCCATAGTGGAAAATAGTACTGGCCTTTTTTTGTCAGCTCTATTGGTGAATGTGCTTTAAATGTTTCAAATGTGAGGCAGGTTGTTGCTAAATCGAAGCATCTACCGAAAAAACAAAGTTGCTGAAAACACCTTTTATGGATAAATAAAGATTTAAAAAAGAAAACAGACATACTTGTGGCCCTTTATGCTGGATTCAGCTGAAAAATATACTGTATGGCTTCAAAGACTTGCTGGCTGCCTATTTTGACAGCTGGTATGGCAAGCTCTGCCTTTTCCTTACTTATAAAATCTTATAAAGTCCTCCACACATGGATACTTCTATTCTTGTCAGGACATTAACTAACATATTGCATTCTATAGCACCTAACCCCAAACGTAACACTGACAGTTAGACAATGTATTTACATATATAGCACATTTAAGACATTTGTCTTTAGCACATTTTGTACACAGTTGCAGTTTTATAGTACTTTTGAAATTGCATAATAAAATAAATAGGACATGATGAAAAGTGTTAAATAAAGTGCTGTGCAAAAGTCTTAGGCAGGTGTGAAAAAATGCTGTAAACTAAGAATGTTTTCAAAAATATAAATGATTGTTTCTTTTTATCAATTTACAAAATGCAAAGTGAGCCAACAAAAGAAAAATCTAAATCACATCAATATTTGGTGTCACTACCCTTTGCCTTCAAACCAACATCAATTCTTATAGGTACTTGCAAAAAGTCAGGGATTTTGTAGGATTGTAGTCAGGTGTATGATCAACCAATTATAGTATATAGGTAGTTATACTGCATCAGCAAGGTCTCTCCCAGACAAATATTTCAAAGCAGACTGGTGTTTCAAGATGTGCTTTTAAAGCTCTTTTGAAAAAGCACAAAGAAACGGGTAACGTTGAGGAGCTCAGTGGTGTTTTTTACCCCCAACGGCTCCTTCCAGGCAGCGCTGCTACCGCTGCCTTCAAGGCACCTGACCCTAACCTTAACCTTAACCCTACCATAATCATAACCATCGCCTAATCGACTTCAAGGCAGTGCTGCGACCGTTGACTTCAAGGCACCTAACCCTAACCTTAACCCTAACCCTAACCATAACCAGTGCCTAATCCTAATGCCTTCCAGGCAGTGTTGCCTGGAAGGAGCCGTTAGGGGCAAAAAACACTGATAAACCGTTGAGGATCGTAGACGCAGTGGTCGGCCAAGGAAACTTAGTGCAGTAGATGAAAAACACATCAAGCTTATTTCTCTTCGAAATCGGAAGATGTCCAGCAGTGCCATCAGCTCAGAACTGGCAGAAACCAGTGGGACCCAGGTACACCCATCTATTGTCTGGAGAGGTCTGGCCAGAAGTGGTCTTCACGGAAGAGTTGCAGCCAAAAAGCCGTACCTCCGACATAGAAACAAGGCCAAGCGACTCAACTATGCACGAAAACATAGGAACTGGGGTGCAGAAATGGCAGCAGGTGCTCTGGACTGATGAGTAAACATTTGAAACATTTGGCTGTAGCAGAAGGCAGGTTGTTCGCCGAAGGGCTGGAGAGCGGTACAACAATGAGGCAACAGTGAAGCATGGTGGAGGTTTCTTGCAAGATTCGGGCTGCATTTCTGCAAATGGAGTTGGAGATTTGGTCAGGATTAATGGTGTCCTCAATGCTGAGAAATACAGGCAGATACTTATCCGTCATGCAATACCATCAGGGAGGCATATGAGATGTTTGGAACAACCTACCTGCCGAGTTCCTTCAAAAACTTTGTGCCAGTGTACCTAGAAGAATTGATGCTGTCTTGAAGGCAAACAGTGGTCACACCAAATATTGATTTGATTTAGATCATGTTCATTCACTGCATTTTGTTAATTGATGAAAATAAAGTATTAACACTTCCATTTTTGAAAGCATTCTTAGTTTACAGCATTTTTTTCATACCTGCCTAAAGCTTTTGCACACTACTGTATATTAAAACATTATCAATTATAACATGCCTAACCCCAACCTTTACACTGACCTTAACCTAGTTCAAACCTTAAGACTAAAACTAAGTCCCTAAAACTTAAAGTGGTCCTTGGAACGATAGAAGCCTGATTGTGCTGCTTAAATATAACTTTCATCATTCTTTCTGCAGTGACCACCGTGGGAATAAAAAGCTGAGATATTAACTTTATAATTTTACTTCCTAGCCAAAATGTTGAAAATTGCCTGCACACGATTTTTTTTTTGTTGCATCACTCCGTGGATGTTTACGACTTACAGGCATTAACAAATGATTAGAGGAAGTTTGAGAAGAAAAATATGCACTTATAATATTTCTTTTATGCCTTACGGATTTACTTTGTGTATGCAACATACTCAGCTGGAATACTGTGATTCACTGTGGTTCAGATTGTAGGGAGGCAACTGGAATCGCTTGACATGTGATTTTGTGTGTTTTGGAAATATAAAAGAATTAGTATGTCCATTGCCCAAGTGGCGCAGAGCAATGGGATCTGTTCTGTTTGCAAAGCTGCTTTAAGGACGGAAAACATACAATGAAAAGTCCCCTGATGTTGTACACAAACGATGGGCTTACAAAAATGTGTTTTCATGCAGAATACAACATTGAACAGTGCATGGCTCTGACTAAATCGAAGCATCCCAATTAGCATGATCAAAATTCAAATGACGCATTCGTAAACAAAATGAACAAATCAATTGATGTGACATTCAGGCTTAGCTATGGGGATTTATCCAAATGTAATCTTGCATTATATCAACAATTCATGCTCGTTTAATGGTAATTATTCTTCATTTTGAGAAGATGCTCAGCACGTTGGCTCAGAGCACTGGGACTACAAGTTTCTGGCTGATGTGAGACATGATTGAGACGGATTACGGAGGTCCACTGAGGACGCTCTCCCCGGTTACCAAGGCATGCTGCGGTCTAGCTGACTCATTACAACTGGTCACCATGGGTTTTCATGCATGAACTTCTAATTAGACCAAATAAATGGGTGGGAATCTTTCAGTACAGAAAGGGGGATACTGCTGGGGTACAAAAGACTCCAAACTCTATTAAACCTTTAATGGAAATCATTTATCATGCCTATGGTGTGTGACCTCCACCTTTTGTATGGACTGCTTAACATTCTACCTGTATTACATGGCTTGGAGTCTCACTTGGAACACCCTCTCAGTCCTCAGCATTTTGTTCTTGAGCTATTCTTACTTTCATGAGGTTAACCTCACATTTCAAAGCGATCGCAGGGCAAGTGAGGCCAGGGGTATGCTGTATGTCTTACTTTACAAAACTGGATTTTACTCTTTAGGAACAAATAATGCAATAATGTGAGAAAAGATCCACATCGTTCGTACAATAAATGGATTATTTTTTATAAATTTAAATTTTTTTTGGGGGGGGCGCTTCTTGGCAAACTTTTTATGAAGTGTGATCTTGCTAGCAAGGTTGTTTTTGTGCCCCACAGACTGATATCCTATTTTGTAGAGGTGGGGGATGACTACATATAACCCAAACCGCTATAAATTTGCCTGCCGTAAGACATTTTGCCATACCATGTACCAACTGTATACGGTGGTAACTATTTGTGGGTGTATTAGGGCCATTGTTGGCAATGTTATGGGCAGTCCATAATGGCAATATTGGATTTTATATAATTTCTGCATCAGTGTGAGGACGTTTCAAGATTTGGCTGATATTTAAGTCCCTGAATTAGTCCAAAACAGACATTTCCAATCTGGTTGTTTTATCCAGAATTAGTTCTCAATTAAATTGGCCTCATGTCTATATCACAATATATTGTACATTAACATCACCATATAAAATTACATATACTCTAATAGAGGATTTTATCCAAATTCCCCAATCTTACTATCTTGGGATTTATTTTAAATCAATATATTTTTTTTACAATATTGTATTTCTTTATATATTTACAATATTGATCATCTTTGTTGAATGTAATGGCTAACGAGTTATAATTCCCACTTCTTCTTCAGTAAAAACTAACGCTCTTTCTTTTAGTATTTTATTAGTTTCGGTTCAGTTTTGTGAGATGACAGTTTTTCGATTTTTGCTGTTAAAAATACTCATTTCAAGTTTTTACTTAAGACAGCTACTTAAAGCTACATTGTGTAAGAATTTCTCCCATCTAGCGGTGAAATTGTATATGACAACCAACTCAATATTACTTTCTAGCCCTTCCTCCTACGGTGGCCAAACCCGAAATTAGCTCTCTCCATCGTTTACACGCAGCTGTTCTAGCCACTCCAATATTAACTTTGGTCTTGTTGCTTTGTCGTTTTAATTCTCTTTTTCGCTTCCCTGGCGAGTAATCTCCCCCTTGCATTCGTCACGGTGCCAATAGGTCTAAGAGGGCGAAAGGCGGAGGTATGTCCCTCTTTGGCTAATGTATTTTAAAGATGGAGGCGCTACATGGCTGTCGTCATTCGAGCGAGTTGCTCCTATGTATTCTGAATGATTCTGAATGGCAGATTCTACGCTTACGAGAATACTTTGATTAGTTGGTGGAAGTAATTACACATGAATATTTGTGAAAGAACAAAGAACAAAGTTTTTCTTTTGCTAAGAATCAACTCTTACACATTGTAGGTTTATGTTTAGCCAATTGTAGCTCAATTAAAAAATGTACATTAGTTCACTTTTAATTGGACATGTCTTTTTTCTGGAAAGCAAAGGAAAAACAAGCCTAATAAAAAAAAAGGCAAATTAATATAGTACTTGGCATCACACTTTCTGTTCAATTACGTTGGGTACTTCAAGGTAATAGCTTTTTTTTTTTTTCGTTGTTCATTTGCTGATAACCTAACCTTGACCTCTGTTTAAAATACACAGCTTCATCACTACTTACACTTTAAATCTATTAGTGTCTTGCCTTAACTGAACTGTGACTTTGCTGCTACTGAACTGTTAACCCCTTTAGTGTTTCCTTTCCTTTAGTTTTTCTCTTTCAGCTGAATGTTTTGCTGTATCTCCACCTATCAGACTGCAGGTAGTAAACAATGAAATGAATGGAGAGGTGTATTGTTGGAGGAACAACCGGCACCAAACCATGGCAAGAATGCCTCTCACCAATAGCTGAAGATGCACGGGCACTGACATCATATCACTCCCACATCTCCCTCTCTTGATTTCAGCCCCACCCGCTCCTTTCCATTAGCAAGTCGGTCCGTGTCCCTGTGTTATTTAAAGCCAGAGATCCTCCCTCTCGCCGAGCCACTGTGTTGCATCTGTCTGCCTCGCTGCTTGTGTGTCTGGGTGCGTGTGTGTGTGTATGAGAGTGCGCTAAAAAACCCAGCAGCCAGTGGGAGAGCTAGAGAGTCGGGGAGAGAGACACGGGGGGGAAAGGCAAAAAGCATCTGAGAAGGGAAAAGGAACGGGAGTGTGAGACAGCTATGAAATTCATCCAAGCTATTTGCTTACTGCTTCTCTGTCCAGCTTTGAGCCTCAACACCAGGTAAGAGATAAATGACAGAAGAGGTTGTTTTCTTTTCAGTTTCACCCGGATAGAGACTCTGGGACAAAAAGAGGGGGGGGGGGGTATAGGTTCAAAGCGTGCAATGGGCAATCTTACATTACTAATCTTTAGGTCTGTTCAGTCCTGCCAAATGCTGAAGCCTTAATTTGTCCGGGCACAGGCTCTCTGTGTGCTAATCATGTTGAAGACTGAAAGACTTGAAAGGAGGACGGAAGAGCTTTTCTGTTGAACTAGGCTATTATCTTTGTTAGTTCTGGGCAGGCTGAGAGACAGTTGTCCTTTTGTCAGGGTAATTCACTGAATGCGATGCCTCCTGAATAGTAGTGACATTGCTTTTTGGGACTTTTGGTGCCTGATGGTTTGGAAGGGAACAAGTTGAAGTCAGGGGAACTGAGCGAAAGGACAAGGCTACTTGTGTTGCAGTGTCTTGAAAAAGAGCAGATGTGTCTGTGTGTCTCTCTCTCTGTATATTTAAATATATGTGTGTGTGTGTGTGTGCGCGACGTAAGGCTTTGGAAGAAGCTGAAGGAAGAGTGCTGGGCAAGAAGAATGCATAAGAGGGAAATGTGTGGACAGGGGGAGTTGTGATGATTAATTAAATCATTGATAAAATCATCCTTCTTTCTGCCAGTGCCTGACACCACTGCCTTAATGAGAGCCGTTAGAAGAAATTCAAGGCTTTTGACTATACCATGGAGACATCACACGCAGAAAGGCATGCATTATAAGAATTGCCTTTCCCTTGTCTCCTCAGTGGCCAAAAAACATTTTCACACTGTTGTCATCTTTTTTTTTTTTTTTTTTTTTTTTTGAATGCAGTTGCTGAGGAATGTGTTGCACATGGAGAACAATGCCTTTGAACGCTGTTTTTGATGTTAACTAAGTAGGGAAATGCCAAAAACATTTTGTGCTGCGTGGCCAAGCACCTACCTTTAAACTGCTCTTTAATGTTTTATGTAAAGCACTTTGAATCGCCTTGTTGCAGAAATGTGCTATACAAATAAAGCTGCCTTGCTTTGCCTTGCCTTACGTCACTATGCAAGTTATTTATTTTGCCTCAGGAATGAATGAAGATAGAGATTTGTAAAGAAAGAAGTCAAGGTTTGCCAAGCTACATCTTACATATTTGTCGATACCAGATAGGTACGCTGATGATGTATGGGTCGTATAACTAGAGGCTGTATTGATGTATTAACCTCTTAGCATTAAGTAGTCAGCAAATGAACTACTAACACACCCTTCAACACACCTACAATTTTAATGCTCACGAATGCATAAATAACCTTCAGGCAACAGCTTTTGGAAACATTCAATCTTTTTTATCACCGTCTTATTTGTCTGATTGTGTATACAGATAGACGTGTTAAGCTGTTTTTGTTTTTTTTAAGCTAAGAAACTACTAATGCGCTTGTTTAAGTTTGCTTTATTAAACAGTTTGTGTCTCAAGATTTATTTTTAAATGGTGTTTGTCATCAGCCTTAGAGGGTGATCTTTTGGGTGCTAATTGGAGAGGGAGGCATTACCGTGGTAATCTGTCAGGTCAGCACAGATTGTATACGACCTCTTGAGGGGGAATGTCATGAAAAGTAATTACCAGAACACATAGATGTAATCAGTGTTTTATTAGTTTGTTTCTAAACTCATCTCAGAAGGCTGGGTTTTGTTAAAGGCAGAGGAATAAGAAAATAAAAACTAAATGTGTGCCAGGTACTAAATGTCTGTAAAGCCATATCTCGTTGCTTTGCCTACAGGAAGCACACACTTTGACCAGCTAATCTTAAACTGCTGTAATTGGAAGAAGAAAAAAAATACGATTGGAGTGAATTTAAATAATAAATCGGCTCTGGGTACAAGTTAGTGAAACAAGACATGGTACACGCAGGGTCTTTTTAGATCACTTCATCTGTTGATTGAAATCCATAGTCATTTTTGAGGCTGTAAATTGGGGTATACTATATATACCGTGTGTGTGTGTGTGTATGTATATATATATATCTGAACTCAAGGTCTTCTACTGTAGCTTTTTCCAGAGTTTCTTCCTCAGTGAAGGGACTTTTCTCAGTTGTCATAATGTGACCTTTCGTATGTAAAGAAAAAGATTGTAATTGGACCTTGAGTTAAGCCTTTTTTTGTCAAACTACTGTTTATGAAATCAACAATGAACTTTTACACTCATACTGACAGGTGTTTTCATATATATATATAATATTTTATTTTTTATTTTATTTTAACATTTTTTACCAAGTGGCAAAATGGATTGGCTGGTAGCATGTGCCATGGTTTTACTCAGCTTCTCTCTGAGACTCAAGTCTTCAGATGCCCATGTCTTTACATTTGAATGGAAAGGACTTCAATAATGCATCTACAAAGAGAGCTAAATGTTATTTTTCTGTTGTCAATAAAAGGTCACCACTGAAGAGGGAAATTAGTTGATCCATAACACCTGTCCACTCCATCATTCCTCTTCCTGCAATGGTTGATATGTATTTTGTCACCCCATCAGATATACAGAATTAGCTATGCTTTAAATAGCCAGCAGTGATTAGCTAGTGTATTACAGTATCCTGCTATGTTGTCTTTTGATCTTAGTGCTGCCCTAGAGTGATTCTGCTGATGCAGTACTGTACCAGTTGGCAGTGATGCATTTGAAATCAAGCTCTTGAAATTGGTTTTATTATTACCGACATGGATTCATTCCGATTCTATGAAAAGCAGAACAGAATTTTAGACCTCTGCTCCTCTTTTTAATGTATTTCATTCAAAACTCAAAATATTTCAGAAGTATTCAGCTTTCTTTTTTCCCCGCTTTCTTTTCTGGTCATTAAAGCCACAAGCAAAGCCAGGGAACGCTGCTTTTGATGGAGCTGGTACTCAACCTTTTTTTGTTGTTGTTTTTCTTGAGTTGATTGGTTCCTCAAGCTCCTGTCATATTTGTGTTGTTATTCTTGGGGTCACGGGCCCACATGAGGCTTATCAATTGTGACATCCTCATTTTTTGTTGTAATAGTGTAACATTGAAGAGACTGACTGCAAGGTGTATCTGCAGCAGGAAAATGAATTGTGACTCGAGCTGTCTAGTCTATGTATTGCTCTGCCTCGCTTTGCTTGATTCACTATCATCACATCAGTGGTGCGTGAGAGAATCCATTTCATATGTTAACTGCAACCTCCATTGTGTGACCTGATAGAGTCGCCTTAAGGAATGAGAATTAATGAAATAGGGTACCTTTTCAATTTTTATGCATGACAGCAGCATTTTGTTCACCTTTTGGTCGACGCTTAATTCTGTTTTATAGCCTTCAAATCTAAACGGCATCTCGTGGGCTTACTCAGTGTGATTATGAATGCTAACACATAGATATACAAGAAGCATTCACATTTAACAGGAATTCACAGTTTTTGAACATTATAGAAAAACATTTCTTATTATCTCTGTTAAATATGTAAAATGAACTATTTTGGTCACAGTCCCTGCTCACATGAGAGCTTGATTGAGAAGGATTTGATTTTAATGAATTGAGTGGATTACTCGGGCCACATAATGGTGGTGCAGGGCTATGTGTCATTGCAGAAATCAATTGGTAGTCAGGCAGAACATAAGGCTGCATTGACACCAGTCCCATGAGATATGACTGTCCACCCCTGGGTCAGGGTCGGGAGGCCACTACAGTAAGGCTGCTCTTCTGAATTTGACTTGTTTTTTCCCCTCTCTATACAGATCAAAAGGCTCCACCTTTTTACACTTTCAAATATTCCCTTTCAGAGCATTTCTTGAAACATATTTGGCACATTTTCTTGACACCATCTTTGATGTCTCTTACCTTAGCAGACTTTTCTTGGAAACGGTGATATCTGGTGGGATCTCCACAACATCAAATATTTATGAGTATTTTGGACTGAAATTAAAAGGACTACAGAGAGCCTTAGATTATACACAGACTGTAGACACAGCCGTAGTGCTGACTATCTTGACATATGCCTGTGGATTGATCATATTGTAAATTAAATGTGTCAAATGAGTCTCTCTCTAATGTTACATGTGGTCAGATGTGAAAATGAAGATAGTTTATGAGATGGCATTTAATGATGGAGCCAGGTACGGTAAGGATTATAATAAATCCTACATGATGTTGTTGACCTTGGGAATTTAGCTCGTATGATAACCTTTTGTAATAACTAGGGGTGACACGATTCTCAAAATCCTCAATTCGACTACATTTTCGATTCTAAGGTCACGGTTTGATTCTCGATTTTTACTTAAATTTTTTTTTAAAGCACAGGTTGCTATGCCATTTTTAAACTAGACTTTTATATCTGACCTTTGTTCGCAAACTACATTGTCAAATTTAAAACATTTATTAACAACATAAAACCTGGCATCTAGTTTCTCTTTTGTAAATGGGCTGTATTTATATCAGCTCATTATTTATATATATACTTGCTCAAAGACACTTTGACATGGGACTGCAGGGCCAGGGATCAAACCACCAACCCTCCAATTGGCAGGAGACTGCTCTACCACTGAGCCACAGCTGTCCCATTGACTGCAGTCTTCTTCACTGAAGATGACATTCAAGTTCACAACCAAACAAACACAAAACAATAAAACAGAACATATACCACACAGATTAACTGCCATGTTAGTCGTGCTGCCAGTGGAAGAATATGGTACACGCACATAGCAGAGCTCGCAAACTGTGGCTTTTGCCATGCTATCTTTTGACTGGCTGTAGCTAAATTAGAGGTTGACTGACACAATATAAACCTGGCTGTGGAAAACACAGGTTTGATTTTACAAGGTATTGTTGCATTAATTGCAAAACATAGTAGTACTAACGTCACTTATGGCTACATGCAGGTAAAGAAAGGGAAGAGAAAACGTTTAGATCATACAACTGCCATGGCCGTCATTTACTGTCAGTTTTAAACAGATGAATTCCCTCTCGTAAATAGGAATGTCATATATTTTACGTATCTCCATTATTAATGCGAGCCCTTTGTTCAGTCGGGCGGCGACTCAGCTCTGCACCTGCGCACAGATGTATTGATGACCCAGTGGAGTGTCGCCTCTAATTGTTATAACCTCTTTGTTGCTACAGTAGCTTGTGGCGATTAGTTTATAGCTAACCGACACTAGGTCAACTGAGCTAGCTAACAGCTCAGCCGAGGAGGACGCCATTAATGTTTACATCTCGTGCTGTCACGAGCGCGAGCCTCTCGTCCATGAGTACGCTTCCTTCTGCTCAGCAATATGGTTGGCGGGTGTAGTTCAGTAGAAAGAAAGCAGTTCCTACATGAAACTGCTCACAACCAGGTCTGTGGAATATCTTGATTAATAGGGTCATTATTTCTGGAAATATAATATATAAATTTTATTTTTTGGCGATTTGAGTACCACAAGCCAAGTGCCATCTTAGTTGATTATATCCGAGAGAAGGCAGACATCTCCAACACTAGGCGACTCACACCAAAACAATCTAGATTGATACATAGCACTACAGGTAAGAGAAAACAATTGTATTATTGATTTTGGGGTGATCTGTCCTTCTGGTGTGGGAAACGGGCCACGCTATTTTACATTTCCTTGGATAGAGGATTTCATTGCGCAACTCTGGTCATGTAGCTGAAAGGTGCTGAGCTTCATATTAATTCATCACAAGAGCAGATGCCTTCTTTGTCTCAATCTTTCACGTTTGCTGAGTTGAAAACATTCCACAGATCATCATTTACATCCGATCGATACATTCTTCCAAGTGACAGTGAATGCATTCAAACAGGACGTACAGCAGTGGAGAGAAACTCCATATGATGTCTCATTAAATGAGTACTCGCAGGCTGAATTTTGTTTTGCTTTGCACTTTATGATGCCGAGATGAAACTCACAGAGTCAAGTTGTCCGCAAATATTGTCTCACATGTTGGGAAAGAGGGAACTAGAGGTCAAGTGTGGAGCAGATGTGGAATTAGACCTATACTATTGATCGGGGGGAGATGGTAATGTCAATCTATAAACTGATTGACTGCAAATGGTTAGCAGGGATAATGACTAAGTGGAAATAATCTGCCTCTTAGCTTTGGGCATGGTTTAGCACTTTAGTGATTAAAAAGCACCTATTGTGAACACGAGGCAAACCTAAGTAAGTATGGAGCGCAGAGCTCACCTATATTTTCTTTCTTTAAGTGGAGCTTGACTGTGTTGCCATTTGTCTCGATTGTTATTGAGTAAGAGCTCCATCATTCTAAATGAACTGGTGCTTTATTTATACTGAAAGTTACGTAGGGCCTGGCATGTTTGAACTGACACCCTTGTGTAAACAAATGCATTTTGCGGGGCAGATGTTTGGTGAAAAGTGGTTAAAGTGTCTGACGGGAGTGATGAGGCACCATAGGGCGCTCTAACACTAACCCGATAATCGGCCGTTGGACAGTCTGGCGAGGTCGGTGACTCAAGTCTGTTCAGTGTGTTCCGTGCCGTTGTCCGTTGGAGGGGCTGTCGGCCTTTATTTTGGCCGACCTGACATGTTCAGTCGGAGGCAGGGCAGTCGAGACTCACCCGTAAATGGTGAGCGGAATGAGCATGACTAGAGTCTCTCAAAATCTAATGAAAATCTTTTAAACTGACCTTTGTTGATCTGAAATGAAGACAGATTTCAGCAACTGCATGGCCTATTTCTCGCTTAAAATGTTTTCAGAAACATTTTTCAGTGAGCTATTTTAGTACAGTATGATATTGTATTCTGAACAAGCCGCCATGACAGTCTGGCTTTGAATTTCCGGAGAAAAAAAACCCATGTGACGCGTTCGTCCAATCAGCAGCCGGTTTTCATTTTTCAGGCGACAATTCAGATTAGTGCCGCCTGCTGTTATGGAGACATATTACATCTTGTCTCTTTGGTGTGTTCTGTGGCACCCTTTGGATCAACTCGGGGAGACTGATCAGTCCGACTGGCTTTTCTGCCGACGGTCGGCCGTCTGGTTGGTGTGTAACTGCTTTAACAATATGTGCATCTGTGCAAAGGCAACCTCTGAGTGACTTGTGCAGCAGTGATCTGTGTCACCATTGGGCTCATGCAACATAAAACATGTTGCGTTGAAAATAAAATTGGAACAATTTCGCATCCGCACTCTGTTTTTCATGCCATGAAATGACATCTACAGTAGCATAGACGCAAATTTAAATATGACTTTCAGGGGCATGTGGACTCCTCAAGATGAGAGAAAGTTATATTTTTTACAGCCCAGTAATGTCCTCAGCCCAAATCAGACTGTGAATGATAATTGAAATTCAAAGGACATGGCATAATGCTCACACCATGGCAACCACATTGGCCACATGGCAATAATGAAGTGAGCTACAACAAACAGAACCTTGGGTGGCTCCTACAAATGAGAAAGTAATTAAAAGGACCACGACCAGTGCGGGGGAAGAGTAGCCACACGTTTTATATTCAAAACCACATTTCAGGTACTGTGCTGTTGCACTCATTGCTCCCGGAAGCCATTTGAAATGACAGAAGTGTTTACTCTTTAAACACTGAAAGTGTGTGTCATAGATTACTTTATAGTGCTTCCTGGAACACAAATTGTTATCATTGAATAGCATCATCCTCTTATGTGGCATATGAGAAAATTTGTATTGGCTTGGTGTAAAAACAAGGACGTTTGGATGTCATGACTGAGGGAGTATTCACAAATTAATAGACATTAGCAGGCTGGTATCGTTTCATTATGTAATAAAGAGTATTGGTATTTTCCACGTCAAAAATATGAATGTAGAATTAAACGGCGAGTGTAATGTTGGCTTGACCTCTGCAATTAAAAATGCAGTAGGTTTCTGTCATATTCGCTGAAACTGACCCTATGTTCCAGTAGAACTACATAAAGCAGGTAATAAAAAATAAAATAATAATCCGGCTCCTCTGGCACCACCTACAGCCTGTAGTGCGATTTGCAAAAATCCACAGCTCCCTGTTCAGATCAACCAATCAGGGCCAGGGGGGGTGTCTAACTGCGTGTCAATCACTGCTCCTGCACATACATTCATTCTCCCTTGTGGGGGGAGAGGCTTCGGGTTTTAGCAGAAAGGAGGGGAGGGACTGAGAAGTTGTCGATGTTCAAATTCTTTGGGTAAGTCCTGGGTCTTCACAATCCTACCTACAGCACCTTTAAATGTATCTGACCTGCCATTAAGAAGGCTTAAAACAAAACTATCATTCTTCATAATTAAGAGACGTGCCTTATTACCAGTAAAGAAACTAGTCATATTGCTGCATACAGTATAGCACTGACAGATGGTTGCACTTCAGATCAACTGCAAATTTCAAATGATCTTAACCTGTGTGGTAATAGAAAACAGACAATATTAACAGTAATATTCAGTGGATAATGGATTCTGTAACACTGGCACTCTGGCAGCCTGCCAGCTGCTGTCAATCAAAAAAGGACACAGACATCCCTCCAGCTGAAATATTAGAAGTGCTCCTATTTGTCTCAAAGACCTTTTTCTTTCTTTAAATAATGAAAAAAAGCTAAATTATTTTTAATTGGACACGTCTTTTTTTTTATACCAATTTTATGAAATCCATTTTAACAAAAAGAAATGACAAAAGTAACACATTATGGCAAAAATCTTTTTTATTAATTTTTCAGCTCCTACTACATGAGCCCTGTCTCGTGAGTTTTTTCCTGCGAGCCTCTACGACGTGTAACGTTAGACAGCCAATCACAAGCTTTACTAGATCTTGGTAGAAGCATGCTGCATGCTTATTGGCTCACTGACGCTGAGGCGATTTACTCCTTGAGATATTGCAAATGGGTATTTATGGGGGGGGGGCGCTTATAAGCTCTTTTGCTTCTGCCCACTCCCTTTGAGCAGAATGGTTACTGCTCAAATAAACAAATAAACTCAAACTCGGTATTGAATCACAAGGTATTTTTTCGATACTCGTTACTTTAGAGGCAATTCAGTTGGTGCCCAAAAAGTATCTAATTCGGTACCCAGCCCTAATAAAGATGTTATGGCAAATATGCCAGAAAACAGATGCTAATTTACTCATAAACAGACACAGAGCAACATTAAGATTTATTTGTTTTTGGCCCCCTGAGAAATGTTTACTACCCTTTTGAGCTTTGGTTTGGTCTCTAATATCTGAAAACATATTTGGCTCTTTAACTTGCTAGATGTTCACTAGGTAGCCACATACTTTGCCTGCTGCAGTTTGCTGCTTGACAGGTAGCGTAGAGTTGGTTTTAAGAGCTTTTTTTGCTTAAAACTACTTTTTTTTTTTTATATATTACTGCTTCCTGCTGCAGCTGAGTTTGCTAGCTGGAAAACCAAAACAAAGAGCTGAAAGATGCTCTCTAGAGCAGCTGCAGAGTCGGGCAATAATTCTCTGTGGGCTTATCACTACAAGCACCACCCGTCACACTACACAAAGTCATTTGATCCATTGTTAATATGAAAATATTGATTAGTGCAGCTTTAAAATTGTCCAATTGTTCTCAAAACAATTATTAGTACTCTCTAGAGAATTTTCCACTTTCTGTTACTGCTCAAATTCTTGGTTTCTACTCGGTGTGATGCTGTGCAACCTCAAATTTTATATAGCTGCTGATTTAAGGAAGCTATAGTTTCGATGTGAATCTTTATCACTGTGTCAACCAGCGCTTTTTCCCACTCCTTTTCCGCTGTCATTATAGATATTAGTGTTCGGTTGTCACAGTCACTGTTATAATTGGCAGCCACTTAATTGCCATGTCCCTGTAAACATGCTGCTCGTATTCTGTTAGTGATGAGTCATTACTGGAAGCCTTGGCTTTTTGTTTTACAGTGACGTGTAAGATGTACAACCATAATAAACAAAAGCTGAGCACCATTCCTATCAACAGTTGTTGCCGGGTAGCTATTCCATTTGAAGCTAAAGGAGAATGTGTCCGTTATTAGTTATTATCATGTATACAGACTGAAATTGTATTTATCTTCCATGCTTTATATAGTATTTGTATTTTCTGACACCAGTTGTTCAGTTTAGACATTCATTTCTTGATGGTCTTTGAGTCCTGAAGACAGGTAACTTCTGAATCAGTTCACAACATCATAACACTAAGGCTGATTACTTTTAGGGCTAAACATTACAGATTAATGTGCTTAATCAATTATTTGCTTTGATTTGATTAATTACTTGGATCAATTGATTATTTGCTTGGCTTATAAAATGACAAAATAGTAAGAAATACCCTTCACATATTCCCAGAGTCCTCGGTGACCGTCCACCACCCAAATAGACTGAGTTTACAATGATATCCAACTGAGAAATCTGTAAGTCCTCATATTGGAGAAGTCGGAACAAGAGAATATTTGGTTAAAAAAATTATGATTAATCAATTTATAAATTCAACCTTAAAGTAGCTGTTAATTCATTCTTCTGTCGATCGATAATGAATCAATCATTGTAGTTTCAATTACTATTAAAGCTTAAGAAGTGCTATCAACTGAAAATCTGAGGCTGGGAAAAAAATCTAAATTTGATTTAATTCTGATCTAGCTCTAAGGTTCCAGTTCAGTAAGGTTAGCATTTTGAGGCCCTGATTCAATGATCACCTTAATTTAACCGGAGAGGAGTCTCTAAACAGACACTGTCTTTCCCAGAAATACATGCTTCACATTCACAAAGTTACATTCTTTTGCATGGTGAGCTGCCCTTCACAGATCACATGGTCTTCTATTGAACAGCTCCACTGAAGCAGTTACTACAGTGCTTGCTCATGACTACCTCTACAGTAGTTATCAGGGCCGCAACTTCCCCACCTTTATTTCCTCAGCCTTTCTTGGGATTTGGGATTAGGCTCTCAGTCACAGACTACAGTACTTCTTTAATCATTAAGTTGCCACCAGCAATCTATCCAATCCCCAATTTCAGTCTTTTCTGCAGTATAATTGGCTCACTATGGAACGAACCAAAGCGCTCAGAGGCTTTACACACAAAATATAATAGGGATCAGAGAATGTGGAGTTATTGGTTTTGGATTGAATAGAAGATGAGGATCATTAATAATACAGGTTTACACACGATGCTTAGATCATCTAAGAAAAACACAAGCGCTCATATTTTTTGTGTCACAGCGTTTGTCTGCGCTCTAGTTCTGTTGTTGCTGTCTGTTGAGACTGCTCTGTCTTGGAAAAGCTTTCTTTAGTAGCTGTTTTTTTTTCCGATATTTTTTCCCGTGGTTTAAAATATCTTCTGATTCATCTACATTTTGAAAGATGTCTGCCATTTGTTCATCTCTGAAAAGCATCCTTCACCCTTGTTTACTAAAAACTGGCATAACATTTTTTTTTTTCCTGAGCAATAACAAGCCAAATCTATGAAGTTAAGGGTAATGTAGGTTTAATCAAATCTACATTAGGTTAATGATTGGCTACGGCTTCCAAATTATAGCCGGTTGCGACACAGTCTCATGACTGGATTGCCTATTAACTGTTCAAGTGGAATTAAAGCAAAAAGACTTGTTACTTGTTGCTAACAACAAAACTTGCCTAGGGACACAATACCCCATGAATAAGTGGTCAGTAAACAAAGGGTAATGTGACGTAAAATCCATTCCAGCTAAAGTGCTGGCCATATTACCAGGAACACCTGTACATAATGTAGCCCAGTTAAACACCTGTGCTATTAATTCAGGGTCAAAGTCTTCAATGAATTCCATTTTTGTTTTTCAAATTACGCCCTAGGTCTCCTTTCAGAAGTGCGAGAGAAAAACATTTCTTTTGTATCCTTTTCCCACAGAGTTACAGACCACACACAGCTAAAGTGCTAAAGGGTATAACAATTTAGTATCTTTCTCCATATTTCCAGTCTATATCACAAATTTGGCAGGTTCAGATTCTCAAAACATCAAAACATGTTTAGCTTCATTTTCTTTAACCTCAATGGTATTTTGAGATTTTTTTCACTTCCAAATTTGATTTTTGACGAAGTACAAAAAAATAATCTCAACCAGTCAATGGGTAAAAAAGGCTGAATCACCCAAATTCCAAGTGTTTGTATGTTATGTTGTACGTACAGTATAAATACACAGGATGTTAAACTACAAGGACCACCTATTTATTTTCTACCAGATGCACACACACAGAGTTTCAGTAACAATCCAACATAAACTTTTCAACATTTCAACCTTCATGAAGGGAGGATTTAGTGTAGGACTGTTGTATTAGACTGCATTCATTTTAGCAAGGTGTCCCCAATACATTGCCAACTGAATGTATATTGGGATATAGTGTGTGTGTTCTGGAAATTAAACAAGCATTTGTAGATATCTTCTTTTTTTTGATCCAGGTAATCCGATGGCTGGAAGAATCTAGGTACTTTAGGACATTGATTCAAACCTTTTGTTAAGAAATAACCAGAGATTTTAGAGGAATAGATATTGTACCTTGGAAAAAACGGTCTGGCAGAGTTTGTGACGACTGACTCCTTTCTTTTTGTTTAAATCTAATCGTTGTTATATCACCCAACAGAGACACTTTTGTTAAAGGCAAGCGAACAAGCACCAAAAGCTGCTGCATACAGCTGTTGTGTGAACACAGCACAATATTGAGGGGCGTGGATATGCTTTCTTACTGCATTCAGGGGGCTCCATGTCCCCTCCCTCTGTAGGAAGCAGGCTGTTTGAAGCGAGCAGTACTGTATCAGATTAGTCTCTTGGTTTCTGAACTGTTATGGGCCATTTCAAGCTCTTCTGCGACAGTTGTCCCTTATGGGTTATTGCAGTTTAGACTGAAGCAAATTTGAAATTAATTTGGTGTAAAAACAGTGTAAGCCTTCGTTTAGGTACCATGTTGTTGAGTAATTGAGGACTGATCAGTGTTGAGAGCACCGATTGGATGAGCGGTCAGAATTTACTCCGCAGCTGTCAGAGGTCTTGAGGATAATTCAACAAAACATATTTGATGTGAGTTGCCCAATAGATTACTAAGCTTTTTTCCTCTAATATACAAACCGGCTACATTATCTTCAAAGGGACTCATTCTACTGTATACTGCATGTTTTTAGGGCCAAGTCAGGAAAAACGTGTCTGACAGAGATGTACTGTCAATATTCAAGGACATGCAAAACAAACATACAATACATTCGAGAGCTGAAATTGATTCCCAAAGATATCACACAGAGCTGCCAAACTGGTGCTCTGTTTTTCATTTCCTGTCTTTTATTAACCCCTCCGTATTTGTTCAGTGCTCTCTGCTGAGTATACTGTACATAATATCTCCTTCTTTTGGTGAAGGCTACATAAATCTGAATCCTTTATCAGCCGCCAGCACACCTCCTGGAAGACGCCCGGGCGGATTCTGTTATTTTTATCTAATCATTTCCTGAGCATATTCTGGTGTCAGGATCCATCCTGGCTGACAAGTGCTGGTTCCATTCGAGTCCCCTATCGCCCTGTTTTTCCAGTGTTTTGCCATGACACCTGACTGATAAGTGTGTTGTTCAGTGTGCATGTAGAAGTGGAAGGATTTCAGCAGTGACACACAGCATTTAGCACAGAGAAGCCATTCAGTATTGCCCATGGTGACAGTTTATCTCATAAATGTTTTTGTTTTGTATTTTGATTGAGGATTTCATGCCTGCAGACCTTAGCTTTTGATGGCACTTCTGAGGCTCCTGCTTATTCACTGCAGAAGAAAAATGGTGTCTTGAGGAAATGTGAAGAGTCATAGATGTCATTAATCCACAGGCTTCGGTCAAAGGTTTTGCCAATCGATTTGCATGAATTTGTGGCCACTGTGAAACTAATGCCAGGTTTAAATTACAGCTATATTTTCTGCTTTTGTTGATATTTAATTTTATTGTGCATTTATGGCATTAAATTAGCAATGTGCCATTTTTAACCGTTTGGCAATTCTCCAAACAGATTGAAAAATGCCCTCCTTTGTGAATCTGGCATTACAAAAAACATCCTATGGGACGCTGAGTCATAATTCTTGACCCTGAAACAGTGCTTTCTGGGTGATGTTTCTGGATAAAAGGGGTATTGTCACTTGCCAATCAATTTTTAGTGTCAGGTTTACTATGTGGCAACAAATGGAAACCCACTCATGCAGTTCACCTTCTTGCTGATTGCGTCTCTCTGATCAATCTATGTCTGTCCCTGAGATTTTTTGTTTTTGCCAAAGACAAGTGCAAAGTAAAGAGGAAGTCCAGAATATGGCCGTTCTTTGCTTTGTGTGTGTATGTATGTGCATTGAACCTCATCGCTGGGCACAGAGAGGGCAGCGAGAGAGTGTTATGTTGCTGAAGTCCACCACTCCCATTTGCCTGTCTGTCAGAAGTCTTGCTTGGCTGAGCTCCACACAGTGATGGTGTTGACAAAATGACAGGAGGGGGGCACACTCCGATGAATGTCAATTTCGCTGCATAGCTCCGTTTCCCCAGGAGCGCTGAAGCTCCCACACACCAAAACAGACAAGGGAGAGAGCTGTAGTTTATAAAAGGTAAGCCCCACAGAGTTGAAGATTTGCATAGAGCATACAGGGTCACATGCATGCTTAACAACATACACTACACATTCTCTGCTCCTATACAAGCATAATACGCATCCACGTAGAGTTAAATTATATCCCAGTAGCTGCAATTAGCTGTCTTATATAGAAAACATCACAATCAAAATGCTGCCTGACGTTGTGTCGCTATGACAAGGTGGTGGTGGTGGTGGTGTGTGTCTAAGCACAGATTCAGTGTCATTCGTTCAAACAGATCCTGTGTTCTCTGAGCTTTTCCTTGGCTTGCTTACTGTCCTGACTTGACTGGTGGGATTAGAGACGCATTCTAATGTGTCTCTAATCTTATAATCTGTCTAATAGGAGCGCAGTTACTCTAGAGCCCTTCATTATGTAAACACAAATCGAGTTGGGGGATTGTGGAGGTTTTTGGGGACATTTATTACCAGGGCCTGAAGTTAACTTTTTTTGGCCACCAGCCACTGTGGTAGGTGGATTTTAAAATCCACTAGCCACACAGCCTTTTTGCCAGCCATTTTTATTTTGGCCTTGTAAAAGAGAAATACAGGAAATGCATGAGCATCGTTCTCGAACTTGCTAAGAATACACATTTAAGTGCTGTGAAGTTACTACCGAAATCAATATAATTAATGAGAATTAGAATCTAGACTCTTAGAATATGTTTTTTTCATTTATTGATTTCCTCTGTCACAGACGGTTATCATATACTGACTGCTTCTCTGAGCCATACACACAACAGTCACTGCAGTACGTTTTCTGTACTACTGTTGTATATCAGCCACTACCAACGTGGCAAGTAAATTGACAGTTTCAACCGGCAATGGCTAAATTCACCCTCAACTGGCACGTGGTTGGGTGTTAATTTCAGGCACTGTTTATTACAGATCTGAATCTATGAGATTGACATTGGAATTCACAGAGCATTACTTTTTGTAAATGCATTAATCGTCTGTTGCATTCGCACGACTCACTTCAGATGTTAAGTAAGTTATACTAAACAACCTCCCTGGTGTGTTTTTTAAAATTAGCATTTGATGACAGGTGTTTGGATTAACACTGATTTAATGAGCTTTATGAAAGTCCCCGGAGGACAAATGTGGCGTCTGGGGATTACCTACTTCCATGATACTGTTAAAGACAAGGAAATAAAAAATCTATGCTCCAAATCCATTAAATGTATCCGTGCCCTTATCTGCACACCAGTTAATGACATGGACACAACACTAAAACATCACACCACCACTTTTACTACTGTGTAAGTGAAACCGATGCCTTTATTGTTGAGATGTGACTCTCACAATATGGGAGTATTAGATTCCTTTACAAGTTTTTGTAAAATGATTGCCATGATGGCATTCTTTATCTCGATGGCACGCTTAAATGGAAATGCATACACAAGGTTATTTACAAGGCCGCAGTCTCCAAGGTAGCCTAGATGTTCTGAGCAGTATTGCAGGAGCTGATTTTGATGGCAGCATTACGTTAAAGTAACTTTAATGTGCTTTTATTTTCACAATCCCCTTTTAATTGAAATGATTACATTAATACAAGCATGAATGCTTGATAATTTCTCTCTGTGGCATTTTTGTAGCACTAGCCAATCAATGTATTCATACTCTGCTAGCGCCTCTACAGGAAATAATGGAATGTATACAATGTATTCTCATGATTATAAGCTCTGGTTCGAACACAATCAAAATATTCTTTAAATAAGAACAACTTAATTGCTCACGCATCTGTTCAGCGAGGATATGGCTCTGCTGTGGTTAATGTTAGGGCAAACATAGCTTTAGAGTTTTGAAAAGACCACAATCATTGTACAAAACGATACATTTCCTGTGAGATCAGGCTCCTCTTCTAACAAAGCTGTATTGTCATATTGCGGCTTCCTTCAGCCAACATGACTTATTTTGGTTATTTCAAATGCACCATCTGTGAGCACCATTCATGACATTGCCACATTCAAACAATAAAACGCGAGCACTAACATAAAATATCTACCCTTCAACTTCAGACATATTCAACATTTGCGTTTGTTTTTATGCTCAAGCTAGCAACTTCTTGTACATTTAAAATATTTGAGAAAGATTGCCTAAATTACCAAAACCTTAAAGAAGTTTATACGCTTTCATTCCTTAAGTCCTTGTTACATCTAACTCCTTGACACAGTATGTGAGGAGACTATTTCATTTCCTCGCCTGCAGAGTGGCAACCTGAAGTATGCTTGAACGAGCAATGGATATTCATACAGTGTGTGCAGGGTGATGCATGATTCTCACTATGTTCAGGGGTCCGTTTCAGGAAGGAGGTTTAACAAACTCTGAGTCTAACCCTGAACTCTGAGTTGATTTACCCTGAGATGGGAAACTCTGAGTTTTCGGTTCCAGAACAGCTGATTTGAGTTGGTTCAATCAACTCAGAGTAGGTTCACTCAGAGTTAAGCGCGTGCACCACCACTATAAAATGGCAGCATGAATGGAGCCATGATACTGCGATTCACCATGGGATAACTACAAACAAACTGGTCGGCGGAAATACTCATGTGCACATACAGCGAGTTTGAACATACTGTATATTTTGTCAAAAAAGCAACTGCTGCAAAAGAGAGAGAATTTACGTGGGAGAAAAATTCTGCTCGAGTCCATGCGTAAGCTCTAATATAGTATATTAATTTCATATCGCAAGTATAATATTACTGGTGAAATGGTATTGAACCTATAAGCTATAAAAGTCCTAGGTCTACTAATCCCATTTTGAGGCTGCAGCACCATGTCATTAACAGAATTATAATTCATAATCTTTTATTTCAAAGGGTTTACATCATTCACCTAGCCTAGAAATCTAGACGCACCCTAGCGGCAGCAGCCAGGGTCAGTCTAGCAACTCTGTTGGCTTCCGCGCTGGAAAAACCAAATTCTGGTCAGGCCAATCACGTCGTGTATAGAGTCGGAGGGCGGGCTTAACATAAGGATGGCAGCGTTGCGACAATTCCGTGTGAATTCACTGCTACTTGAAAACAAAGAAAATGGCTGCTGCTGCTGGCGAACAACGGTCTTTCGAATCGTCTGGCTTGTCAGGCTACCAATCACCTGCAATACTGTGTAACTCCTTTTTAATGGCTATTACTGGTTTGTGTCCACGGAACACTTGAGCGAGTCAGATTCTTCTGACGGCGCTTTGCTACAGTGGCTTTACTAATATGCTCCGCATCACCAATGTTGTAAAGAAAACTGCTGTTTGCAAAGAAAATGTAATGCGACACAAAGAATGTGCTGGGATGTAGAGCATGTCCACGTTGGGTGCCATTAGTGATATGAAGACGTATAAGGTTATGTAGGCTACATAACGGATAGACTGGGAAGAAAAACGATACCGCTCAAATAGGTAGGCTGGTATCTGGAAATGAAAATGCATCTATAGTTGGGGCCTCAATATCATCTCCTGACGTATTTTTAACTCCCTGCGAAGTAATACAGCTTCTTCATCAACGGGATCGTCGACAAAAGGACATGCCATGTTTTGAGAAAAAAAACACCTCATCTCAGGGTTAACACACTGAGTTTTCACTAAACCTGCTTTCTGAAACGGGTCCCAGGAAGTTCAGTCTGTCACATAGAGACCCTAATAAGACTCATCACAAAGTCACGTGTTAGGACCCAATAATGTGTAGTTAGTGCGAATCTGCACTACAAAGCGCATTATGTCTGCCCACCTGCAGGCATTATGAATAATTTGCTCTGTTGCTAGAAGTGTTTTAATGTATTCATTCTGGTGAGCACATTATGCATGCTTGTTGTGTGAATCCCAAATTGAAAGAACCGGTTGGTGTTGTTTTCACAAAGAACTTTTGAGTAACGAAAAGAGATGCAGATGTCTCGTGGAGCATCTATCTCAAAAGTAATTATCAATAATAATAATAATAATAATAATAATAATTACATTAGATTATACAGTTAGAGTTCCAACGGTGAGTGGATTTGTTAGTCTGCTGAGTATGAATCAGCAACAGTTTTGATATCAATCAATCTAGAAGAAAAGTGCAGGTTCAATCTTCTCTAATATGAGTACGTTCTGGGTTTCGGACTCTCCTCTGATAGTAGATTGAATATTGTTTGGGTTTTGGACTGTTGGTTGGACAAAGCAAGACATCTGAACATGTCACCCTGGACTCTGGGAACTGAGAACCATTAATCTGTTATTTAAGAAAGTGAGCAGATTAATCAATAATGAAAATAACCGTTAGTTGCATTCTTTCAAGTTATTTCCCCCTTTTTAGAAAATGTCAGAGTACTACCTGTTTTGTTTTTTCTTGGTTGCTGCAATGCATTTAAACCAACCATACAAATGAAATCATTTGAAATTATAGAGAAACAAAGGCTCTTCGTGGGATCCAACACATAGTGTGTGAGAGACTGTTGAACAATGGCGTCGATCTGGAAACTTGACAGGTTTAAAAAGACACAAACAATGGACACCTGTGGGAGTTCAAAAATGTCCCTGCTCAACTTGACCTTGTCAGTATTCTCCTTATCAGGCTCAATCCAGACAAAGGGTCTGCAGTGTCACCTGCTGTGGGCATTGACTGCAACTCAGTGGGAGCAACTCTCAGTATGCCTGTCTTTCCTTGAATTGATGCTTAAAGAGCCAGTCCTTCAAATTCCCCCACTGCATTCAGATGTAGTTCATAGATAGAAGATTGATTAAAAAATACTTAGCGCGTCTGTACATTCTCTACAGAGGCTTTAACAATATAGTAGAACATACTCAGTGTTTACTATTAGAGAAACTAGAGTAGCAGTCACTGCAGCATATTGGAGTGTCCCATATCTCTGACTGTTCATCCCGTGAGTCTCTCAAAGCTTGTACAACTTACATTAATCCAACACCTCCCAACCTGAGTTGACAACAGGTTCCTCTGAATAAAGTGCTTGGCTGCACAGCGAGCTGAATCCAATTACTTAAATGGATAGGACTAATAATAAAATATTACTTCCAACCTAACCGGATTAACAATGATCGTGTGCTCTTGGGAATTTGAGCTGCCTTTCCATATAAACACCTTTTTTTATATATATACACAGCTTTTAAGCAAGTTTACTTCACTTATTCTGCTTTGTGTTCATGGACTGGAGGAGGGATAATAAATGCATGCTGGACAAACGAGGAGGTGGTGGGGGGGGATTGGTTGGAAGGCAGGGCTCTTTAAAAAGTCTGTTTATGTGCTTACTGCTGCAGCTCACTGTATAGCTGAATTAGAGTACATGCACGTCAGGTCAGCCAGGGAATGCTAAGCACAGGAAAATACAAGCAGTTTGTAGACTTCACGCCACAGAAAATGCAGATGAAAGAAAAGGGTAAGACACACTAAATCAGCAGCCAAGTCTCAACAGTGAGACACACTGTGCACAGGGCTCTGGTCTACTTAGGCTGATTGGTATCTCTTCATCTACTTCAATGTTCTCTTCCTGTGTGATTGTTTACACAAAACCCCAAGTACCATAGAAAGTACCCTTTCCTATTTGATTTTAGGGGCTGATACCAAATCCTGAAATTGATGCTTCAGCAGAAAAATTTTCATACTGGAGCTTACTCTTCCCTGAAAATACTGGATGGAGGAAGCCAATGATAGCAAGAGGGCCAAGTATGAAGACCTGGTGGACAAACGTCGCAACCAGTGTTGGGGCGTCCAGCTCTATCCAGTTAAAAAGGGGGATGTAGGAGCTTCGCAGGCAGGTCCCTCAGCAAAGTGCTTAGTTTAGCCATCAGAAGTTTCACTGAGGCAGCGGAAAGATCCTCTACACTGATTATGTGTTAAAAAGGAGCTTGGTTTCAACAGGCACTTAAAACTTTCTGCGACAGTCAGTACATTTACATGCACACCAATTTTCCACTATTATTCCGAATATGACAATAATCCAAGACAGGCTGTGTGTCGCAAGTCAGCCAACATGGTTGTGTTGGTCACTCTGGTATGAACAGCACGTCCAAGCTGATCCCACAAGTGTTCAGGATCGTTGGCAGGCCATTCCATCATATCCAATCCCACATTCTGGAGGTAGTCTCTGATAAACCCCGCCCTGTGGGGGCGAGCGTTGTCATCTTGGAGGATAGAGTTCGGCCCCAGACTGTGGAGATATGGGATTGCCACTAGTTGCGGAATCTCATCTCTATATCTCTCTGCATTGAGATTGCCTCCAATGATGATAAGCCTTGTTTTTCCAGTGAGGGAGATGCCGCCCCACACCATCACACTGCCTCCACCAAGAGGTGTTACTCTGTCGTTCTCCGCCTCTTCTCCACACTTTGACCCTACGATCTACCGTAGGCAGAATCATCCAATCCACCAAACACCAAACGAGTCAATGGCAAATATATATATATATATATATATATATATATATAAATATGAGCTGTTTTAAGCCACTGCAGAGGCTTCTGGGGGTATCATGGGCCTCATTTAAAGAAATGTCTGACAGGAGTCTATCACTTGGTAACATCACGGAGACTCCCGTTCTCACCAATCCTTTTCTCCAGCATGCAAGCCACATATCATGTTGCATTGCCTTTAACCCCAGTTTCATAGGACACATAATAGTTGCATCAGATCCTTTGTATTAGTTAATGGATATAAGCTCACAATGTTTATATGTTGTGGCAGCACTGAGAACTTGTTTTTGACAGGTAAAGGTAGTTTTGTGTGCACTGCAGAATCCTAACTGGAGTTCTTACTGCAGAGATACATGTTTGCCATTCCAGTCACAGCCTTCCATTGGGCGAACAGTTAAAGCAGATAGAGCGATACCTTAAGGAAGAAGTGCAGTAATTGTGGTAGAAGAGTGACCTCCTCAGTCCTCACGTTTGAATTTTTCAGATTTTAACTGATGTAGGGCACGCTATAATGGTAGACAGGTCAACTGGCAGATCTGGATTTTCAAAGTGACATGATTAAACTGTCAAAATGTCCCTTCACTGTACCTGTATTGATTGAACAGTTAAAATGATATGGATATTCTAATCAGCAGGTTGTTAGCGTCCACTTACTGCTTAGTCTCGCATTGCCAGACCTTCCTCCACAGCGCTGCGGAGGAGGGTCTGGATAGTCTACACAGCATTCCGGGATAGGAGAAAAGGGAGCTCTGGTTTATTGGCATTTCTTTAAAGCTACATTGTGAAAGAAGTTCTCCCATCTAGCGATGAAATTGTAAATGACAACCAACTGAATATTTTTTTCCAGCCCCTCCCATTCCGAGCACGTTTTAACTCCTACAGTGGCTGTATTATTCCAAGAAGTCCGACTTCGTCTGTGAGTGTTCCTTAATTCCTTAATAATAGTTTTACGTTTTTGTTATTTTGGTACCATTTCATTGCTAACATCAGCTATCAGGTTCCCAAATTGAATGCAAGCTAATGTTTGTAAAGTATCAGTGCTATCGTTATTCTGTATATTGTACGAGATTAATAGTGTAAGGCAATGTTTACAGCGTAGGCTACATATTTTTCTCCGAGTAGAATCAGAGATCAGTTGCTCTGACGGAGGTGCGAGGGAAATCTAAAGGAAGAGGGAAAGTTAAAGGGGTGATAGAATGCAAAACTGATTTTACCTTTAGTGGGTAACTAGGACATACATAGTACCTCTAAATCCCAATGACACCTCTTTTCTCTGCAAATCTCACAATTTGAAACTGCCTCTGAAAACGGGCAAATCTCAACAAGCCCCATAGTTGACGTCAACTATGGGGCTCCTCCTTATTTGGCTGTAGTCTCTCTCTTTGTCACACCCCAACATTTGCATAGGCTACACAACTGACCTGAGATCAGTTAGTCTTCTGACTCTAGGTCGGGCAGATCTCAGAAGTTGTATACATTGTTCATCAGCTATTTTACCATTCAATTCACTTCTGAGCCTTTTTTATGCGAGAAATCAACAATGTAGAGGTCAAATATGGGCCATTTTACAAAAATGTATGTCTAATTGCAAATTTTGTCCGACTGTGTGTCGGAGTTCAGCGGCCAGTGCTGCCTGTGTAGCTGCCTCGCCTGCTGTGAGCTTGATTGAGCTCCGTCAAGGCTGGCAGCCCACGGCACTCCATACCTGCGCAAAGTCATCGCTTTGTGGGTTAATGGACTACTAAACGCCGCTGCCCTGACAGAGCTCCAGGGCCTGCAGTTCCCCTCTTCCTAATGCCAGGTGTGTGCGAGTGAGAGTGCGGTCAGCGAGCTTGTTACGCCAGCAATCTCTTACCACAGATTCCAGTTAATCTTAAAATGTGTGTAATTATAATGTGTTGAGTTATTTAAACAAGCGATTGGGGAAATAAACGCTGCTTGTCCGCGAGTCTCATTGATAGAGCCTGCTGCTGGATGTAGCTCTATCAATGAGAGCTAGCTAGCCTCCTCTTAGAATTCCTCTGAAATTCACAAAAATGTATTAACTTGAAATCGGACACAATTGTTAGCTTTATAAGACCCTTAGGTAGATGTTGTATATGTGGCGTGACGAAATTCAAACTGTAAATATACTCGAATTACGCCGAAAATGAAGCTAACTATCCATGATTTGTAGCTAGCTACACATAGCTAGGATTGAAGGGACAGTCGCAGCTAACGAAACACCTAGTCTTCACAAATATTCATTAACTTGAAATCGGACACCGTTGTTAGCTTTATAAGACATTTAGTTAGATGTTGTATAAGTGGCGTGACATGTGTGTAACATGTGGTAAGATATTGCTGATGTAACAAGCTCGCTGACCGCGCTCTCACTCTCACACAACGGGCCATTTAGCTAGCAGGAAGATGGGAGTTGCAGGCCCTGGAACTCTGTCAGGGCAGCGGCGTTTGGTAGTCTCTGCTGTGGGCTGCCAGCCATGACGGAGCTCCAAGTACCTCATAGAAGGCCGGGGTCTATGAAGGAAGGCAGGCCGGGCGGCGAGGCAGCACCGGCAGCTGAACTCCGACACACAGTCTTATCAAATTTGCAATTAGCCATCAATTTTCGTAAAACGGCCCATATTTGAGCTTTATATAGTTGATTTCTCGCTTACAAAAGTCTCAGAAGTGAATTTAATAACGAAATAGCCCGACAAACAATGTATAACTTTGCAGTGTCTGAAATATGAGGCCTGCTGCCGAGTCTCCCATATGTTTCTATGTAATTTGCTCAAACCAATCAGCGCGTAGCTCATTCTGAATATTCATGAGCATACCATATTTGGAAGAAAAGCTCTTGTTCCAAATAGAGCCATATTCACAGGGTAGTTAAGGGCCTAATAAAATAGCATTTGGGCAATTTTCAGCCCAACCAATGTTACATACCCCATTAGGAGACCTTAAGGAACAGTGTAAAATACCCTATATAATCATTCTATCACCCCTTTAAAGAAAAACCAAAAGACAGAGCCGGCGGCAGTGGATCGGTGAGGCAAAGAAAAACTAAAGAGACACTCTCCAAAGATGACGAGGAGAGAGTGGAAGCCCTTCAAAGACAAACGAGAGAAGCAACGGAGGTTTGTGTTTTTAATATATTTCTTTGAGCAGTATGAACAATGTCAATGAAACCGAAATTAGCTCTTAGTATCTCCATCGTTTACACGCATCTGTTCTAGCTGTAGCCTAGTCTGTGTTACAACTGCACATGATGTGAGATGTCTGCCAGAGAAATCACGACACATATGATTACGTTTATGTTACAAGGTAGTAAAAGTATCCTAGACGTCGTTAGTGTTATTCACAACCATGCTATAGTTAGCCAAGCAACAATAGGATGAATTACCTGTCAAGAAGAAAGCAGGGAACTTTGGGATCCTTTTTAAAATCCTTGCTCCTCTTTCCATCTTGGAAAAGCCACGCCAATATTAACTTTGGTTTTGTTGCTTTGCCTGCCACGTTGTCGTTTTGATTCTCTTTTTAACTTCTTTGACGACTCCGTTACATGTCCTCGAAAATAGGCATGATCTTCCATCCTTCAACAGGCTTTCAAATCTGCCGGCAATCGATGAATAATCTCCCCCTAGTTTTCGTCACAGTGCCACTGGGTGTAAAAGCGTGAAAGGCGGCGGTATGTCCCTCTTTGGCTCTTAATGTATTTTAAAGATGGAGGCGCAACATGGCCGCCGTCATTTGAGCGACTCACTCGTATGTATTCTGAATGATTCTAAATGGCAGATTGTACGCGTACAAGAATACTTTGATTAATTGGTGGAAGTAATTACACATGAATGAGCACATATTTTTGAAAGAACAAAGGGTTTTTTGCTAATAATCAACTCAAAACATTACACAATGGAGCTTTAAACCAATCACAATTGTCATAGGTGGCGCGAAGTGCCGCATGGAGCCGGGGTGCCGCTGCAAAATAGCCTCGGGGAGGAACTTGTTTTGGTGGAACGTATACGTTCAAAGGTTGTTTTAGTCGTGCAACAGAAAACTCAGAATGGACAGATAGTCGCTGTCTGGATTTAACCTGCAGAGATGGGAAGAGCAGGTAACCATAGTTCTCATAAATCCATGTTGTTTAACATTACAACACAAAGAAAGCTCAAGGTAATGGACATTCGGCCGAAAAGAAGGACATACGGCGGAATTTCCGGCGGCAACGGAGGAATCCCGGAAGTGGAAGGTCGTGGATATAGACTACTTACAGCTGAACACACTAGCTGTCATGGTACTGTTAGAGTACTGTGTCTCACTTAAAAAAAACGAAAGTAACTTCAGATGCACCAAGTTTGATTATTCTTAGGAAATTCTGAATTACCAGCCGTTTACCAAAACGTCTCGATGATCTGAAGACAGCTATGATTGGGTGTAGCCAAAGCTCACAAAAAACACAGATATTCAACAGCGGTTAATATTTGCTCAGATTGTTTGAGGGAAGACAAATTCATCCTGCAATGTTGCATTTTTTTAATGCTATAACAAAACCATGTAACTTTAAGACTGGACAACATTGATCTGCTGGAAACATGAATGACATAAAAGTATGTACTGCACACATTTGTACAGAACTGACATTTGGTAGCTCCGAGATTCATTTAAGGACAGGGAGACAGTTTGAGGGAATAAATACCTGAGCCCCTGAAGTATGAAAGATATTTTAACAAGGAGAGGGAAATAAATAAAAGAACATGGTAACTTTAAGTCTATTAAAGATTTATCTGCCAGAAAGCAAAGGAATGTCTAAAGAAGCTGAAAGAAAGAGCACAACGCATTTCTGAGAAACCGAGAAAGTAGGAGATTTTTGGAAAGCTTTGAGGGGACAGAGAGGGGCAGTTCAGACAGTATGTGCACCTTTGTGTTTCAATATGAATACTAACTGCTCTTGTACATGTTTGATTATAAGGGTAGAAAACATTACATCATGACAACTTTATCAAAACAAACATACAGTGTAAAAAATATACAGAATGGATAATACCTTTTTATCTAGAAGAAAAAAAAAAAGTCCAAAACAGCCCATGAGTTAGTGTTTTTGGTCAAATCTAATGAATGTGAATATGGAATATGTGGTTCACGCATCACTCTTTTCAGATTTTCCCTCAGGCACCTGCAGCAGTCTCATGTGTCTGATGCCATGTTTTTTTTCCCCTTTTTTTTTCCCAAAAAAAACAACAATTGTTTTTTTTTTTTTTAAAAAAAAAATTTTATTGCTTCCTTTTTTTCTTTACCTAATTAAATAAAATAAATTTTTATTTTTTTTTTTTTTTTTTTTTTTTTTTTTTTTTTTTTTTTTTTTTTTTTTTTTTATTTTTTTCAACCCCAATAAAAAAAAAAAAAAAAAAAAAAAAAAAAAAAATTTTAATAAATAGGACTGCACCTCTGAATTTGCACCGCATATATAGATATAATATAAAATAAATTTTTTTTTTTAATTAATTAAAAAAATAATAAAGGCACTTCATTTCACTGTGAAATTTCAGTTGTATCTTGTCCTCTTACTTTTTTATGAGAGACAAAAACAATAAGTGAAATAAGTTAATTAACCTGCATATGAATTTTCAGAAATGGTTTCTGGCTAATTGCGGGAGTTAATCGAGTAGGGTGGAAGGCACGTTGTGTAAAATCACAATTTCTGTGGGATTTATGAAGATAACTTGTAAATGTTTGTAAATGTAAAAAAAACTGTAAATAAAATGTTATCCATAGTATGAAATCACAAAAAGAGTTATCTCAAGACACTTTACAGATAGAGTAGGTCTAGACCACACTGTATAATTTACAAAGACCCAACAATTCCAGTAATTCCCCCAAGAGCAAGCATTTAGTGCGACAGTGGCGAGGGAAAACTACCTTTTAGGGAGAAACCTCGGGTGGTGAGGAACCTCAGACAGTCCCAGGCTCTTGGTAGGCAGTGTCTGACGGTGCCGGTTGGGGGTGCGATGAACAGTGGCAATAATAGTCACAATAAAGATAATGGAACTATGACTAGAAATAGTAGTTGTAGTAGTTCATGGCGTAACAGGGCACAGCAGGGTGCATCAATGTTTTAAAGTCACACTGACGTTGCATTTTGAAGAAAATGTCGGTTACATAAAATTCTGAGTAAAATCATGGTTATATCTTAACACATTGTATTTATAAAAGTAAATGTGAAAGTCTTTGCTATATTTCATCTTTGCATGAGTCCACAAATCTGCCCTTTTCCATTGTTCAATTTACAAACCAGTAACCAGCATCTCTCTGGTGTCTTGCTTCAGTACTTTGAGTTATTCCTGCTTGAAACAGGGCTGGGTGGGTGGGTTGGACTCTAGCAAACAAAGGAAGTGAAGCCCACTTCAAAGTGTAGCTGGTGAGTATTGTTTGTGCATAATCTAGTGCTGTCACACCAGGGTGCAAATATTGTACACATACATGATTGTTAATGTGATGAGAGGGGCGGAGAGGGTGTTGAGAAATCGGCGATGGTATTATTGGCACAGTGTTAATCTACATCTTTCCTGGAAATAAAATGTTAAGAAATAAAACACAAGAAAATAAATATTTTGCGCATAATTTAGCTCTGATTGTTACAAGCAGGTGTTCATTCTGGTGTATATTCTGGTGAATATGCAAACAAAAATCATTTTTATTGTGACTTCAATGGAAAAGGTCGGTGCTGGATACGATGTGATTCATCACCAGCAGTATTGAAAAATCTGAGAGCCACAAATGCCAAGTGGGTCGTCCCGGACCACAAAGAATAGGCAGCATATTATTTCTGAGTTATGGGGTCTTTGATTTGTAACACACACCCAGCAGATAGTAGCAGTTGGGTGACAATGTAATCACATCAGTCATAAAGGGCCTACATCCTTTGATGCTGAATTTAAATGGTCAGGGGAAGGGCATACACATGTTGTATCTATGCAGATACTTTAATCTGTCTTCTTCCATCTTCAACCAGAGTAGAGTACTTATCTTTGTAGATACTAAACCAAAGTCTGTTATTGAATTGCTATTATTAAATCTTCATCGGGGCATACAAACATGAGGCAGCTGTATTGAAGTCCATTGAACAATCCAATGTGCTATGTACGCGACTATGGAATTGCTTCTAATTTAATTTTTTACTGTGTGAACAGCAGGACTGCCTATGCTTCACAGCATGCAAACAGGAAATGTCATGGTTCATGAATACAGCATGCCTGGCTGCCATGTGACCTGTGACTTCAGTTGCATCTTTCATTCAGTGCAGCTTTCATCAGCAAATCATGTCCAGATCCATTTATTCTGTACAAATATCTGATTCTAACAGATCTTCAAAACCACATATTGAAGTGGTCATGCACTGGGAGAGCAATCCCAAAAGCAATTGAGCCACAAAATACAGTACATATGACCAATATAAAAATCTAAAAAAGAAAGGCGAGAAAATATTATGGGGACACTTATAAATGAATACATCCAGTGGGCAAGGCACACCCCCCTTTTAATATTTTCGAGCAAAACTGAACTGCACTGAAACGATGTTGCTAGTATCGTCCAGGCATGTCCCTTAAGCAAGAACCCAGACTGACAATTAAATGGCCACATACTCAAAATAAGACATATGTGCTCCCTCCAGGGATGCGGAAGAATTTCTTTGAGCCAGTTTCTAGCCCACAAGGGTCCAGACTCTTCAGAGGATATCAGGGACTGCAGGACAGTGCCTGGCACTGCCAGTAAATGATGGAATAATCTGGAAACACAGCAGCCAATACTCTGGTCTGATGAGTATTTACCTACAGGGGGTATGCTCATCCTTTCCGTTTTATCTCAGCAAGCACATATGGTGCCCTGTTGCAGGCGCCTCCAACAGGAACGTCTGTTTTCCAGAGAATGCCTGCAGTTTGTTTAAACAGTTGTGTGCACTTGTTGTATGGCTATGCGGCGTCACACGAAAGAGAACTCTTGTCAGAATAGGGGATTTTTTTTTTTTTTAACTACTTTGGTCAAGGCGTGTCATGCTGGGATATTTACGCTGTGTGCGTTCCAGTCACAGCTACACAAACAATACATGGTCCCAATAAAGAACATTTTAAACGTCCCTAATCAATGGTTGCCACCCTCCTTGTCCTTCAGGCAGCAAGAACTCCGGTTGAGCCTACGTGAGCCACTCTACTTCATTCACTTAAGTATGCTTTTACCCCAACATCTAATGCGACAGCCACTCCTCAGGAGGGCATTGATTGCAGTGACCCCTATGGGAGTCAGGGGTACATATTTATGTGTCGGTAGACAGCTGTCCTCAAGAACAATGTAATGGAAGGCCACTGAGACATACAGTGACAGTAAATAGTTGCTCCTCCAGGGGCTTTGAACTGCCTGCATCATCACCTTCATCTCCTTACAAATTTTATATTCACTTTGAATTTGTTTATCAGCTTGACCTCGTAGTCCACCCATGGTTATTTAAATGTGCCCCCAGTCAATCGTATTTACATAATGAGATTTAAACCATGTCAAATGCAAGACAACAGTTCCAAAAATGCCTTTGTTTGAGGCGTCGGAGGTGAAGGGGGAATGTGTCAGATTTCTGGAAAGCATTCTGCATCTCATAATTGTAGCCACGTTAAAGACTAAAAATAATAACCGTGGCCCTTTGTGTGTCTTTTTTTTTAAAGGACATATTTTAAGCAAGGCATGTGTTCTGAGAGATTAAAAAACAAAACAAAGACAGCATGATATGAGAGTTAAATTAATTAAAATCAAAAATATGAAAATATGTATACTCAAGGTGTGTCCATTTGATAGCACATAATAGACAGATCGTCATCTTAAACTGCTTTGCAGCAAAGTAAAAGTGATAAAATCTCTTGCCAACTCAGTTCATTTTAAAACAATGCCAAAATAAACTGACATTTTAGCAGATGGAAAGCAGACTTTTGATGTTTATCTCAGCCGTCAGATAAAATCCCTTCATTTCTTGGAGGACAAATCTTCACCATATTGGTATGGCTCCATATTGGTGTGGCATTTACAATACATCAGATTCCCCTCTGCGCTTCAAAATGCCTCATGGATAAAAGGTCACACATAAGACACACACACACACACACACACACACACACACACACACACAAACGAACACACACCAAAACACATGAACACACACACAAACACACACGAACACACACACACACGGACACACACACCTGATTCACACAGGTGGGAAATCTGTCCCTCTGCTGTCCATTTTCAGCTGTACGAACTTGACAAATTAAATTCAACTTTGAAGTTATTAAAAGCATGACATTGCTTGAAGCTAATATTACAACTAACTGATAGCCATTTCCTCTTCATGGAGTTATTGTGAAATGCTCGTGTGAAATTTTACACCTATTGATGTTGTGTTACCCTCTGGTATTTAAGTCTCTGATCAGATTATTCACCTCTCAAATGATCTGCAGACTTACTGCAGACTGTCAGTGATGTACAGACCTGAGGACACATATGCACCATCACTATGGCAACCCTCAAATGTCCAAATAGCTTCACACTGAGGCACACTGAGTTTTTGTGTTACTCCTGTTTATGTTGGTGCCAATTACATGTATTTTGTCAGAGAAATATAGTCAATTTTGCAGTGACACACACCTGAATGCTAGCCTCGTTGTGACGATTCTTCACCTGTGATCATAACTTTTTGCAGGGATTTTGAGGTGGGGCAGGAACTATTAGCCTGGCTCTGCCCTCCCATGTACTTCCGCTCATTTATCATTTTCCTTCACTACTCCGTCTGGGTTTGAGGTATATTCTTGGGTTTTCTCCGGCCAAGTATTTGGAGGTTCAATCAGTGAACAGAGGGAGTGGCTGAGAACGATGACGTTGAGGATGCTAGAAAGATGCGAGTGAAGCCATTCGGTCCGTTGTGGAACGCTGCCGAATATCCAGAAGCAAAAGCCCGAGCACGAACAATCTTTGCTGAGTTTTGTTGGTGGACATGATGTTGTGGCCCTTCTCCTCTCGTTTTGGGCGGGAAAAGTTAGATTGTCCAGCTCGCTCTGTTAGTGGTGAAGGAGTTGGCTAAGGCTAACACTAGCGATGCTAATGCTAAATATAAGCCGACAGTTGTCGGTCTCCCCTCTTGTTGCACATGCGCATGACATACGTCACGACCAAACGTTAGCGATTGGATATGGCAGATCCAGAGTGGCTCTGGGCAGATCCAATAGTTTTAAACTTCAACAGAGAACCCGCCCTCAAGGAAGTTAACTCTTGTCAACGGAGAGTGGGCAGATTCTCTGTACAAATGAAACGTACCAGAGTCTGGTAGGACCAGGCTAAGCAACTATAGCACAGTAACAAAAACTGGTACTAGGTTCTTGCTGTTAATGCAGATTAAGTATCTAATGGTTTATTGGGTTCTTTGGAAAGTTCCGAAAAAGTAGTGGTCCCATTACAAAACAATGTGTAATGTAAGCTTAAATGACTTCTATGCATTTTACATTGTGTTGTGGATAGTGCTGCACCATTGCTTTATTCTTACTGTAAAGGAAAAGCCCTGAATGTATCCATTTATTGATGTGTTGATTTATTTGGTTGTAAAGCACACCAGTTTGTATAAAGGAGGTCAAGTCAAATATCTGCTTTGTGGGAAAGCCATGGTCACTTTAAATTGTACAGATATGAACATGAGGCTAAGGAGTAAGTACGTATTTAAAAAAGATAATGGAAAGATACATGATTTTGTTATTAACTTGGCAGTTTGCTAACTCTGCTTCAACAGATCACGACAAGATATGCAAAGCAAAATAATATATATAACACAAATTCAAAGTGATGTAAAGAAACAAAACTACAGCAACTTTTAATGAGATTAATGAAGCACGATACAGCAGTTGCCAATAACACTTTTGGCACTCCCACTTCTCAGACATTAATGGACTCAACAGTACTGAATATGTAGCCATAGATACATCTCTCTCTATTCTATTCCTGCAATATTTCTCACATCTGATGTGTTCTCAGAATTAGACACTTCATTTTTAAATGATGGACGATGACAACCTGTGAATGAAGCGTGGCTGATTTGCACTGTCAACTTAAGAAGTGGAACTCAAAGACTCTGACAGGTTGTCACTGAACAACGAACCCTCGGGCTGATGGATTTTTACTTCCATTCTCAAGTGGTCCCTCTGTCATGTACTGTAGCACCCTGCTATCTCTGACCTCCCTCCTCTAACATGCCTCCCATGGACTTCCTTCTTTTTGGAAGAATTTTTCAAAAAAAGCTTCATCTTGTACACGGGGGGCATTTGATATATACTAATCAAACTTGAATTATTTATATGTAATAAAGAATTAACCGTTCTTAAAGCTGCTTTTATCAACATGTTTCACCCAACTGCTTGCTTTGGTTGTACGGTCCGCAACTGAACTGTTTTGGTTCAGTCTCGCCGTTTCTCATCAACCGTGTTTTTTTGAAGAGTTTCACTACATCACACGTGTCAAACTCAAGGCCCGCGGCCCAAACCCGGCCCCTCGCAAATTTTTATCCAGGCAACAAATAAATTTTGATTCACAATAAATGATAGCCTGCCTTGTTGTGCGTCAAACCAAAAGGATGGGAAACAGTTTTTCAGACTGTAACTACGCAAAACTCAAAGCAGAATTTGGCAGATTTGCCGACTTTGAGTCTCATAAATTCCCTCAGACCCAGAGAGTTTGCAAGGTGTGTCGGGTAGCCTTTTAAAAATGTGACTAAATGACTAAACTCTATGATGGCTGGGGAACATTTTTCCTGACTTTTTTAGGGCTTTATGTGGACCAAACTGTAAGTGAGAACGCTATTTGAGACATGCAATAATACAGTCAAAGATATATGACTCTTTTGACTATATAAAAGCATGTCAATAAACTCTACACGTCTGGCCCTTGATGTGATTCTCATTTTCCAGTGTGGCCCTTAGTGAAATAGAGTTTGACATCACTGCACTACATAGAGGGACATTACGTCTCTTTTACCAGTTTCTGTAACTCAGTGTAATTATAATTTCTTTCTTTCTGAAAAAAGAAATGTTCATGAGGTTTTCTTTCCACATTCTAGAACAAACCAGTAACCAATACAGCACTTGCTATTAGAAATTGAAAGCTTCTAAGGCTACATTTACATTGCTACATTTTAATTTAAAAACAAATATCTTTTGCTATATTTACACCTCGCATTCACACTGCTCTGGCATTTCAGAGCCTCTAAACCGGAGACATTTGTTGACTTTGACAACATCAACGCTGACGTCAAAGTTTCTCCGCCTGATTGGGTCTTATCAGTCAGTACTTCTCGGCCTCTGAAAATAAGCTACTAAAGTTACCATGGCAACTACCAGCAACAGGCAGAATATACATGCTTGTCCCTCCCGTTTACCCCGGCACGTGCATGCCCAGTATACGATAATGTTGACGAGATATGCGGTTTGGCCGTGTTATTTTAAACGGAGATTAGTTCTTCTTCTACTGGAGCTTGTGTGCACGTGGATCGCTTTTGGCTCAAAACTCTGCTTAAAAACCAAAACGTAGCAATGTAAATGTAGCCTAAAGCTTTTAACAAAGTTAAACAATTACTTTGTGAGTGCTATGTCAGGCTTTATCCCAGCAATGTACATTTGGTGAGCCAGACTAGTTATTACAGACATGTCTGAGCTAACCACGACCCCTCGACTCGCAGATGGACGTCTAGGGCTTATAGGAAATCGTGTTCAGTAAAGGCCACTAAAAATGGAAATATTAAATAAACAATGATATTGGAATTGCTTTTTTTTAAAACTACAGAGCGTATAGGGGCATATCAAGCGAGCTACATACCATACTGTGCCTGGATTTTTAGTAATTAGCTTTTTTTGCAAATATAAATGGGATTTTGAACAAGGTTTTCTTACTCGTGGCACAGAACCTGGTTTCACTTCGGTCTGGTTTCACAATTGTGTTTTCACCCATATGTTGTGTGCCCTCTCCCAAAGAGTTTCCTGCTGTGAGACGACACAGTCCCCATATCTTGCAGAACACGACATCATCTTGCAATGACAGCTCAGAAAACACAAGTGTTTGAGTTTTTTCGTCAATACTTTGCAAATTGGAATTTCAACACAATTTTGAGCCTTTTTAAAACTAAAATTGTCTGCCCTTGTTAGTTCAGAAGTAAATGTGTATATAAAACAAATACGTGTATGTATGAGAGGTAAGGGGAAATGAATTAGTTATTAAAGACTTTATAGAGAAATTGTACTTTTAATATAATTTTCTTTTATTTATTTTTATTTCCGTATTAAGTTTTTAAATGTGGTTTAACCTATTTTTAATATTCAAGATAAACATTCATGCTTTAATAGATTTTGATTAAAAATGTAGGAAGTGAATAATGGACCTGCTGAGAAACCCTTGAACGGCTCTCTCATTTAGCCTCATAGTTGCTGACTTGTGAGTGTATGTTCTCAAATTAATTTGTATTTATGACTCTCTTACCCATCTGTCACTAGATTCGGATATGATGATAAATATCCATAGATAAATTAATCATTGTCAGTGGATGAAACGAAGCCAACAACAGCTTCAGGTATACAACAACAATTTGCTCCAACACAGAATGCTGTTATTAGCTCGCTTCAGCAGTTCAACTTGTATTCATGACCATGAGGCCTGTCTCTCAAAACAATAATACAGAACATACAGGTTTTTATTTTCGTCATATCTGACATATATAAAAACAAAAACTAAGCATGGTTGTACATGATTGGTTTAGCTTTTGTTTTTGCACAATTGTGTCCTTTATGTCCAACATTTTGCAGGCTTTATTCCATTGAATGTGTTTCAGGTGTCAAACAGTTAATATGGCAAATGTTCATTTTCCCATGCCAGGTTTCTCTTCACTGCCAGCAGATCAGTAATTGTGGAGAAACCAAGACTTGGGTGTGTAACACGATTGGAACAATATGAATCCTGTTCAGTGTGTTTTTCCCTTTGAAATTGTCCTTGCACCACATGAGACTGAATTTGTTTGGTATCTTGCTAAGAAGAAGAAAAGAGCATCGGCAAGAGTATGCCTTTTTTTTTTTTTTATTCCTCAGTGTACTGTTTTCCTTCTGTTAGCTAAGCAGCAGCTAACAAACAGATTGACCACAGTTTGACCTTCTCAGTGAAGTCATTACACAAGACAGAGGCTAAAAGTGATGTGATATAAAAGATTGGAAGCAAGGCAACTGGTTTTATAATGCCATTAGTAACACTTCAAATGATTGCAATCCCCTAAAACTGCATTGAAAGCCCAACGCAAAGACCAGTGGTTTTATTTCTGCTTGAGAACCACTCAATCTTCAAACATTTCTATTTTGAAAAAAAAGTCATAAAGTATTTGTTATCAATATATATGTATTTGTTATCAATATATATATATATATATATATATATATATATATATATATATATATATATATAGCCATCATAGCAAAGTAAATGCTATGAACTGTAATACTTGTGTGCTACTGGAAGAGGAACTATTACATTCAGTGGTCTACAGAGTCTATTCAGTGAAACTAGGCAAAACATATTGGCCTCAGTAGGACTATTTATTTCAGCAGTGCAGGTTTTAGACTTACTGGAGAAAATTCATCTTCTCAGATCCACATCTGTCTGTTTTTAGTAATTTTTATTTGTGCATTGGTTCACGGCTCTCTTTTGCCATATCACAGGGCAAATTAAGACCGAAGATAAACTGCAAGTCTGTGACAAACTTACAAAATATACTTAATTTAAAATAATTGTATGCATTTATCAGACGTAAAACTATCCTAATATGTTAATAACATGCATGAGAATGGATAATTATTGCTTAAAAAGTCATATGACAGAGTACACAATAAAAAATAGGCACACAACATATCATCAATCACATATTGTGGCTTTTGATTATGTGCTTATCATTAGCCTGAGTATTTCCCCCTCATTATTTATCTGTCTGCATGTCCTTGTCCTCCTCCCATACTGATGCTTGAGTATTTATGCTTTCCCTACTTGTATCCTCAGCGGATTGCGTTGTCCTAATTGGAAAGCTGAGTTAATTATCCCCTAGCCTCTACTTGGCACATCATCTAGACCTCCCAAGACAGACTGTACGGTTTGACTCATAATCCTGAGAGAGAAAAAAAAAAAAAATACTTACACTGGGGTTAAGAACGGGAGTGTGGGAGCACTCTGACCTGAATTGGGCCCCCGATTGATTGATATGGATTTGGGATGGAGAAATTAAGAGCATCCATCATAATTTCCAGCTGTCAGCATTCACAGGGGTTTCATAGAGCTAACTGGAAAGGCCTGCACTGGATTGCAGGTTTTCATTTTGCTTCCCTCAGGGTTTCACCAAAAAGCTACTCTTATGTTTGTTTTGTCTTAATGAAATCAAGTCACAGGATCAGAGGATTCTGCAGCCATCTGAAGCTGCATCGTTTTGCCTCGCACCTGGATTAGGAAATGTTTGGCTCTTTGCAGGAAATGTAATGGCACTTGAATTTCAAAGGTTATCACGAGAAAAGAAAAAAAAAAAGCTGAGAAGAAAAACACGGTGTTTGGTACACTGAACAGCAGTGGCCTCTGTTGTTATAGAATAAGTCACATTAAAGCAACAAGCAGTATTCAGCATAATGCACATATCTGCCATTACTCTTACCTCTAAGTATGTACAACATGTACTTTGTCTTTGATCAACATTGTAAAGCCATAAAACACCCACCAGCCGTGTGGGCTTTGTAAACCCGTGCATTTGTAACAAAATAATACTTTTAGTGACAATAAAATTGTGCAAAGAATGAGAAAAGCATCATTGGATTGATTGTGGCACAGTTTCTCTTGGGATGAATTGTATTCAATTTTCCAAAAATAACTGACATTATACATTTTATATTATAGATGATAGATCCTGGAGCAACTCCCTTGTGTGTGTTGACAAGACTGCATAAAGCAAAGCTTGTAAATGCTATTCTCTTCCAAGTCCTGTGCAATATGTCTGCCAAGACAGCTCCACTCCTCAAAATGAATGATATCCAAGAGTCATTCTAAAATATGAATGACATCTCAGACTTATTATAATTTAAAGGAGCTCCAAGATCATCTCTTACGATTTAACACGAGTTTTTTTTTTTTATGCACTCAAGAGACAGAGAGGCCGTTATAAATGTTGGTAACATAATTGTCAATTACTTTTTCTACAAATCTCTTCTTTTTTTTATTCTGTAGCCTTTAAACCTTTGGGGCTTCATGTGTGTTTGTTAAAGACAGAGCTTGTCCTGATCAAACATACTTAGAGAGAACAAACCAAATGATGCAATACAATATTCAAGAAAACACAACAGAAGAAAACAAAACAAGAGGCAGTTAAAATGTTGCTGTCAGTTAAAACACCATCGTAATTATAAGTGTTGGCAGTGTATTATTGCTGAAGATATTGATGTGTCAGAATCAGTTATCTCTGTCACAATATGCCCAACCTTCTCATCACAAATAAGTCTAAATGCCTCTTAGATTGATACTATTTCATAAGCTGCTGCTTCCTTCATCTTGTCCCTGGTGGCAGCTGATTACAACTTACCAAGTAGACTGAAGGTATCTTTAAATATCAGTAAAGTATCAGTAACATTTTAACTACAGGATCTATGGCTGATATAATAAAAATGTAGGGATGCAACCAGTAATTATTTTTTGTCATTGATTAACCTGCCGATTAATTAATTAAATTAATCATTTTAGCTCTAATTTGATTAAAGTTACAATCTCGAAGATCTCTGTTTCATTGTCGTTTTCATTTTCATTTTTTCATTTTTTATTTATTAAACAGGAAAAGATTAAAGACAATCGGGCCTGACTCAGTGTAAAACTGATTTTCAGCAGGTTCCTGCCATAGGGGCCATTGGCGGCCCCTATGGCAATAAGCAGTAAATGGTGTGTTTTTGGATCTAATTTCCCAGAGATCCAATGCTGTTTGGATCTTTGGGAAGGCTGTAGCATGAAACAGTTAATCATCTACTTGATACAGCCGCGGTAACGTTTAGGAGGAAATGCGACGCTACCAAGACACGGCCAAGTGGACCAATCACAGCTCAGTTATTGCGGTCTGCATCCCCCCCGAATTACATTTCTGGGAAGGTGCACATCAGGTTGCAGAGTAGGGTCAGTAAGTATGCGTACCAATGACGTTTAGATATATTTATAATGCAGAACTATAAATCAAGCGTAACTGTGCACCGCTTGTGATTTTTCTTTCCAGGTAAAGTCGCCACAGACACCCAGTTCGTTATGGGCCAAAGGCTCAATCACCATTACCTCGTTCGTTGATAGATAGCGACATAACAGAGATGTGTTTAAATGAAAAACATTGAGGTTATTACTTTAACATGCTTCGTTTTGTACTTTTTTTTTTAAATTCATTTTAATGTAATAGAAATTTGTGTACTGTACATTCTTTTGCCGATGCTTTTTTTTTTTTCATTTGCCTCTTCATCTCCTTATCATTCCTATTATAATTTTAGGGGGAAATGGTGAAACATAATCAATAACTTCTAAGTCAAGTGTGAAATTAATAGGTGTTTTTACACAAGATTATTATTTTTTCTTTTGCCTTTAAGAATTTGGGGGCATTTGGTTAAAGACAGGGCTTACCCTTGTGGAATCACACCAAATGATGCAACGCAATAACAAATTGAAACAGAGGGAAACAAAACAAATCAGGTAGCATATTCATGTAGTGAGAAACCTGTGTAGCCTAGCACCAACCTTGGACCCCCAGTGAAGAAATGAAATACAGTAACTTCAAAGAAAATCTTGCTGGAGGAAAAGGTGAAACACCTTGAACTGAGCAATAGGTGCTCTGAGCTTGTAGCAAAAACTGGATGTAAAGAATGGATGAGCTGTGAAAGTAAAACATTGTTAGGCCGCAGACACATTTCATGGCCCTTTACATTTGAAATCATTGCCTCTGTGCTCTTCAGTGAACGATTTTTCCCAGCTTCGAGGTTGAGGTTTTGATGTTGCACACCTCGGATAACTGTGATCAGATGCTCGGCGCCACTCAAAATGTGTATTGACTATTTGATAGTCTGTTGACTATCACCCAGACTCCAATGAAATCACATGCTTCAGCCTAGTTAAGAACCCTGCAGTCGAAGATCTCTTAATAGAGGAGTTCTGTTCAAGGAGCTGGAGAGATGCAGCAAAAGAGATACTTGATAGAGTGGCTGCTTTGGGAAACTGATGAGAATGACGAGATGCCTCGAATGTGATCGAAATACCAAATTGCCGGCTCAGTCTCCTGGCGATATGCAGATTTGTGTGAAAATTGGAACCTTGTAAGCTGACTGACCGAGTGATCCAGGTCTTGAATGAGCACTGCCTCCCATCTGTAACTCATGCACATCCACTATGTTATCATGCATGGCACTGCGGCCGGCTATGAATACCAAGTCAAATCCACAATGAACCTAAACACCTCACCTAAGAACTGCATTACCAAGGTGAAATGTTCACCGCCCTGGCCTAACCAATCCCTGAAATCAATCTGCCACAGGCAAGGCAAAGTATTTTCACAGGGGGATTCTTACCAAAGCAGTACTGCTATCTGCCTATGATGGTGGAGTGAGGCCTATAAGATAAGTCTCTTTTCAGATATGATAGTGCTTATAATAACAGTATTTGATCATATTAAACTGGTAATTTGCAGATGTTGTTTTTGTAATACAGTTTAATGCAGGGGTGTCAAACTCATTTTTGTTCATGGGCCAAATACCCCTAATTTGATCTCAAGTTGGCTAGAATAGTAAACCACTCCAGAAAGATCAGAAACGTTATCTGCCACAGGGTTTCTTGTCAGCTTGATGTTGGCAAATGCAAGTTGCTTCTACTACTACAACTTTCTGTAGGGAAAAAATAATGTTAGGGACCCTGGGGAGAGAGGAGTAATATTCCGAGAAGATTAAAGTCGTACATTTACGGAAAAGACTTGGATATTCTCTGAGATTAAAGTAGTACATTTGGAATTGGAATAACTTACTTCTCTGCAATTTTCTTTGCAAAGTCATCCAGTGAGCGGGCCGGTTCTGGCCCACGGCCGTATGTTTGACAACCCTGGTTTAATGATTTAATTTCAAACAAGAACGTCATTTTTTTTATTTTCGCGTTCCTGAATTGTATACTTACAACCTCTCGAAACCAAATGGATTGCAATTTAGTTAACTACTTTAATAAATGCAGGGCACTGTATGGGGAGCTTCCTACTTTCTCAAGCAATTCTAATTTGTCATTGTATAGTAAGTTCGCCAAAAGTTGGCAAAGACATTTTTAATCTTTCATTTTGTGCCATCTTACAATATCATATTAATACACAAAGTGGGTACCCAATATCCAACAAAAATGTACTTATCTTGTTCATTTCTTTTATAAATCTAGCCCCAAAAATCACGTTGAAATAATTAGATAATGCAGGAAGTACAGAAACTCAAAACATGTTTTATTTTTATGTTTTATTTAAGGAACAGAACTTTGCAGACTTAATATCTGTTTCCTGCTTACACTGTTTACTGGATAGCCCATATGTACAACCCCTCCCTCCCTCCTTCCCCCAGCATGGACTGAGGTCTAACTTAATAGTTGAACAATGGCTGCAACACTATTACTTCAAACTTCAAACCTCTAATATTGACTGTTGATTTGTGTCTATCCTACTGTCTACTTAATTCCCTTATAATGGCCATATTTAATGCTGTCTTTTTTTATTGCACTGCTATAGTTTTTTATATTACTATGTTTACATTATTCTCTTATATTATCCATATTTTATTTAATACTGGTATCTAGACTTTATCCTTGCACTATTGGACCTATTTGCACTACCACCATGACACACACTCTCATACTGAATCACACGGTTAGTCCCTGCCCCTTCACTGCAAGCGTCTCATGCTTATACATCCCTTAGTACATTCATGTGGATTTTTTCTTTTATTTAGTATTTTTTCTTTTATTGTCCATGCTATTCATGTGGATTTGCTTTTTTATCATCCTGTTTGTGATGTATGTGAATGTTGTGTGTCATGTCTTAAGCTACTGGGACCTTTAATTCCCCCTTGGGGATCAATAAAGTATCTATCTATCTATCTATCTATCTATCTATCTATCTATCTATCTATCTATCTATCTATCTATCTATCTATCTATCTATCTATCTATCTATCAAGATAACTAATCAACTCATCTACATTGACATAAGTCATTTAGAGAAAAAAACAAAATTTCTCTCCAGTTATGTTCCCCCAGTTATGGTTGTATTTGGAGTATTTATATTGTGACAAAACATAAATTACTGCAAAATTAGATAAATCAACACACAGTATCTCAAGTTGTTAAACTTTACACCCGGCTATCTTTCTTTATATCCAGCCTTCATGCCCCGAGTCTGTTTGACAAACTGTGATGAAGTTACATGGATGTAACATAAATTTCAGGGCAGCAACATGACGGCAGTTTATGACAGGATGGACATGACTGATGGTGCTTGTAGCCAGGCAGTACATGACAGTCTACCTGATTAATTAACACTGTGAGCTTGGAGTAAATGTAGGGATATTAACTGAATCTTTTTCATCTGTGCGTGTAAAAACCTGTGAAATGTGCGAGTAAAGGTAGGTGCAGTAGTAAGGGTATCGTGTGCATGTACTGTACATTTCAATTTACCTTTTTTCAAAGTGGCTTTTTCAAGATTAACTGCAAGCATTACTCAAACATGATTAGTAACCAGGAACCTTCAAGAGGCCCCAAATGTTCTTTTAATGTATAACAGATGAAGCAAACATTGATGCGCTTGCCAATTAATGAAATTACACTTAACATTCTGCCCCGACTTACCAGGTTTCCCACAAATCCTAAACTCCTTTCTTCCGACATAATTTGGTTTTGAACCCTGGCTAACGTTCCATGATTAGATTGCTTTATCGATTCTGCAGGAGCCGTGAAGGTCAGACTATCACTTGACTCACAGAGACTGACCTTCTGAGGAACTCTGGCTCAGACAGTTGTCTCTTTTCATTTGACAGGGGATCCTTTACAGCAGTTGATGTTTTTGGATATAAGATATACTTGTTTTGTCTTTTTGTTAAAAAATAAAGCATCTTATAGAAATTTGCAACACATATTAAATATAGGCACTCCACAGATTCTTACACATGAAGATCAGTTTCATATCCATTCTGTCAAAAAAGTTGTTTAATATCCTCTTTGGCTCCAAATGGAGCTTTCCAAAGTCTGAGAGATCAACACTAACAATGTCATCACAGTTATCTCAAATTGAGCTTGAGACTTTTATTTAACAGAAAGCCAGTTTGAAAGACATTTACTAGGCATGGAGGTCCTCACAAAAGAGGCCAATGATTAGCATTATCAACAATGTAGGACAGTATTTTGGGAGCTTACTAATGACTTAAGGTCTGGATATTGTCTCTGTTGCTTCACTGTTGACCATTCTTTGCTTTACTTTGTCTCTTGTGAGCGTCACAACTGACAGAGTGCCCCTTTAAATTGAATTGTGTTGCCTTTATGTTGTACTTTTGTGATAAAACAAATGGAATTATCTGGGAATTGCAGAGAGTAATACATGGTCAGCAAAACAGACTCAGTAATTTCTGTGAAAGTGCTCATATAATGCTAATTTTCAGGTTCGTAATTGTATTTAGAGGTCATATCAAAATAGATTTACATGGTTTGATTTCCAAAAAACAGCATATTTTTGTTGTACTGCACATTGCTGCAGCTCCTCTTTTCACCCTGTGTGTTGAGTTCTCTGTTTTAGCTACAGAGTGAGGCATCTCACTTCTGTACCATCTTTGTTGGGAGTCGCACATGTGCAGTAGCTAGGTAAGCATTGCTAGCTAGTCAGTTGCAGAGTATGAGGGCGTGCCATGCTAGCAGCTAGGCGAGCATTATAACGTGTCTTACAAAATGGCACACGTTCGTCACGGAAGTAAAGGCTGGACTACAATAGAGCTGTTTGGAGCAGTTTGTGTTTTCTTTTGGAGATGGTAAGTCCCTTTGGGGTGGACTTTGGGCTTTTTCACTTTGTAAACCTATAACCTGCACAAAAAGATATATAACACAACAAAAGAAAGGGAAAAAGTCAAAAAGCATAATATGAGCACTTTAAACATCTGTATCTATCTAAAGCTAATATTAGCCCCCATGCTGATCACACCAGACAATGTACGCCAGTAGTGGCAAAATCCTGGAGTATACGTAATAGAACTGAGTTAGCTTGCATTTCATTTGAAAGACTGGGACTATGTTGACTAATTGTCACTGATGTTTCATTAGGTTTGATATAATGTTGCTTGACGAAGTAAGGCTATGTTGAATGTAACTTTTTGTACATCTACAATATATACCCATGGCCTTGTCTCTGAAATAACATTTAGAATACATTAATATATCTCTTTAAAGAAACTAGATTTGTCAGGACTTACATTATTATTCATTACTGTATCCATAATAACATAATGTGATGTGTCCTTTGAACTAACAGACAAACTAACATTCAGATTCATGTCTTCCTCACATTTAACATTAGTTCTTGCATGCTGACATACTTAAGACTCTCGACCATTCGCTTCCTCATCAAGCGGGACGTGGGGAAAAATTGCTTCGAGCTTCCACTGCCATCTAAGGAAAGTCAGTCACCATTTCAAGGTTAATGGAAAATCACTTTGAGGGATTTGAGCAACGGGGGTTGCATTCGTGCAATGTCACACTAGCTGTTATAAAAGATTACCGCCCAGAGACAACAGACATTAAACAAAAAAAAGCCTTCATGTTCCTGCAAAGACTCTGATCACAGGAGCTCAATCCGGAGGTTCCAACAGTGTCACTTTATTGACCTTTCCCGAATGATTACATTTCCCCCAAGATTTCATTTAGTGACATGTGACAGTGCTGTGAGCCTTCGGACTGTCAGTGACATGAAATTATAATTTGCACTTTGCACTCAGTGTGTGAGGCTCATTTAGCTAATGGAATATCTGGTAGGAGGAACACGTGTGCATTTGTTGCATTAAAATAATGGAAATCAAACATGAGCTTCTTTGCATCAGTGTGATTGCATAGCAGTGCAGGTAACAGTCATACAGCTTATACATAAACATGTCACTCCTTTATTCTCTTATCTTCGTGGGTGTATTGCACTCTGACATGACCATATGACACCATCAAGTGAGACTGTTAAGGCGTGAATATATAGTTGATGTAATGAGAGAGAGGAATCAGCAGCAGATGCTCGCAAACGCAGGATCATCATGCATATAAGGTTAAAAAAAAAAGCTCTACTCGTTGGTCAGGCAGCTTTAACTCTTAGCCCAAACTCTGTAACAATGGCAGACAAGAAAATGGTAAAGTAAGGATAAGAAGGAAAAATAGGAAAGCAAGAAAATTAAGAAAATATAAATGAAAGGAAGTGAAAAATTGCCATCTATGTATAATACTTAGCTAATGAGCTAATGCAAGCAGCTGTGTAGACAGGTGGTTTACATCAGGAGTCAAAAAAGAAGAAGAAAAGGTGGGGCTTGACAGGTCTAAAATAACAGTCAGTACACAACAACAAGATACACAGAGAGAGAGACTATAGAGAACCTTTGACTGACATCCATTGTGTGTGTGTGTGTGTGTGTGTGTGTGTGTGTGTGTGTGTGTGTGTGTGTGTGTGTGTGTGTGTGTGTGTGTGTGTGTGTGTGTGTGTGTGTGGGGGGGTTAAGTTGTCAGTATAACCTCAAACTGCCATTCTAATGCATCAATGATTTTCATTAATATTTTTATTTCAGTTGAGTTTTACTCATTTAATTCAATTTCACAGTCTAATCTGACTTATAATGGTCATATTGGCAGGCCTTCTGTCAAGCCTCATAATTCAATTAAATTGTATTCATAGTATAAAATCATAATATTTATCTCAAGACACTTGACAGATACAGAGTATGTTTAGACCACACTCTATAATTTACAAAGACCCAACAATTCCAGTAATTCCACCAAGTGCAAGCATTTAGTGTGACAGTGGCGAGGAAAAACTTCCTTTTAGGGAGAAACCTCGGGTGGTGAGGAAAACTTAATTTTAGGGAGAAACCTCGGAACAGACCCAGGCTCTTGGTAGGCGGTGTCTGATGGTGCCGGTTGGGGGTGTGATGAACAGTGGCAATAATAGTCACAATAAAGATAATAGAACTATGACTAGAAATAGTAGTTGTAGTAGTTCATGGTGTAGCAGGGCGCTGAGCAGGACCACGGCGACAACTGCAAACATGATTTAGGTGCCACCCTAATCCAAGGAAAACTGCTGGGTGAAAAAAAAACAAAACACAAGGGCTCAGGGGAATAAGCTCCCCAGAGCTAGGTAAGTAACAAGCATTTCTGGGACATGGATGCACACAGATAGAAAGAGAGAGGAAAGAGGAGCTCAGTGTGTCAAAGGAAGTCCCCCGGCAGTCTAAAACTATAACAGCATAATTAAGAGCTGGTGCAAGGCAAACCTGAGCCAGTTCTATAAGGGTTGGTAGATGAATCTGACGACTATGAAGAAAAGCAGAGAAGAGAAGGGGTGCCGTGTCTGAAGCTATACACCCTCCCCCGCTGGTCTAGGCGAAACGCTGCAACTCCTCACTCCCTAACTATAAGCTTTATCAAAGAGGAGAGTTTTAAGTTTACTCTTAAATGTGGTGATGGTGTCTGCCTCCCAAACACAGATTGGGAGCTGGTTCCACAGGAGAGGAGCCTGATAGCTGCAGGCTCTGGCTCCCATTCTACTTATAGAGACTCTAGGAACCACAAGTAACTCTGCGTTCTGGGAGCGCAGTGCTCTAGTGGGACAATAAGGTACTATGAGCTCTTCAATATATGATGGTGCTTGACCATTTAGAGCTTTGTAGGTCAGGAGAAGGATTTTAAATTCAATCCTGGATTTTACAGGAAGCCAGTGTCATGTAGTGGTGAAAAATGGATCACATTTAAGCCTGCTTGGTATGGAGGAGTCAATTTCATTACCTGGGGCACACATTTAAAAATTACTGTTACTACTACTACAACAACAATTACTACTTCTACTACTACGACTCATAATAAAAATAATCCTGATTTGTGTAAGACTTATATTTTATACTTATATATTTTTTCAATTTCGTATGATATTGTATCTAATAACAGTTTAAAGGTGGGATATTTAATATTTAATTTATTTATTTCGTCTGTTAAGTGATAACAAAATTAATCAGCAACCATTTTATAATCAATGAATCGTGTACGTAATTTTTTAAGCAAAGCCAAAAAGAACAGGTACTCAAATTTAAGTTTGATAGGCATATTTAAATGATAAATGTAAAAAACAAATGTAAAAAAAAACCCGGAAAGATGAATTGATTCTGAAAATAATCTTCTGTTCTTTTGGCTTTGACTTCCTTAGTACTAACCAGTCACATTTTGTTGTGTATTTCATTTTGAAAACATTAAATGGTTGATATCACCATAGAGCAACACACTACAAAGACTCAAAGAGTTGGAGAGGCAAAGACAATAACTCCCATTTCAGCAGGCTGAATTATCATTTAAAGGTAAGAGTGATGTGTGTGTGCGTTTGCGGCCAACAGTCTTATCTCATGAGTGGTTTTTGATGAAAGCAGACAGATACATAACTCAGTGCCTGTCTTCGTGAGCGTCCCATGATGCCACATCCCGGGGTGAAAGCCTCCGTTTTAAATCCGCTGTGCTAAACAAGCGTGCACCGTGTCTCTTTGCCTGATGTAGTCATCTGCTCTCTGGCTGTGGACATTCAGAAACTATTTGAAGGCCAGTGGCTCAAATGAAAGAAAGGGCAACGCACACAGGCCCAGAGCTGTAAAATCTATATACAGTTCATTCTAGATATGCCGTGGAATCTTCTTTACCACACTGCAGGGGATATTTTTATGGATAACCTGCTGCTTTTCAGGAATAGTGACAGTGTCATATAGTCAGAGATGTATTAATAATGAAGTAGAACTACTTCACTACTGTACTTAAGTACTAAAAGGCTGTATCTGTACTCTACTGGAGTATTGTTTTTTTTTCTCCTACTTCCACTTTTACTTGAGTAAATGTTTTCAATTAGTTTAATACTTTTACTCCGATGCATTTCTTTTGTGCTGCATCGTTACTCATTACTGTTGTGAATTCCTCACGCTACGGAGACTGTGTAGGTTACAGTGTGTGTAGTTACGGCTACGTTAGTTACGTAAGAAATCCCGAGATTGCGTCATGTTTCTTTTCATCACGGCGGTTGCCTGTTCAGAAGTCAGAGACCATGTAAGTTTGTACTCTTTCTATTTAGCTATTGTTGCAGCAGATAAAACTGTTCCTGAGTTGTTTCAGTCTGCAATGATTACTGAATGTTAACCGTTTTACCCTGTGATGTGTAGCTGCTATTATCTGTATTTTGCTAGCTTGCTAACTTTCCACTGTTCATCACCTGTTACTAGCTAGTGTGTGATACGTTTTTTTGGGCTTTAATCATTACTGTGCTGGAGAGGATGTTCATTTTACTTGCACAGTGTGATAATTGTACATTTTTTTCAGTATATTTCAGTATTTGTTAATAAGTGATTAATAACCCACTGTTACTGTGACATTAATGTACCTTTTTTGGGTTAATTTCAGAAACGTCCTTCATATATCCACCAATATACAGCTTGTGACTGCCTGTAATGCACCATCTTACTACCTGGTGACTTGTGCTCTCTGACAGGAGCCCTGGAGCAGTTTATACACATTATCCAGCATTCACAGGGTTAAAATCCCAACAGTTACAATTATAAAAATGTTACGAATCATTCCTTGTACTGCTGCTACAGCCAAAGGAATTGTGAGTGTCCTTTAGGCTAAACATTTGAAATAATATAAACAATATGATATTCAAACTTTTGACTGCTTTCTTTAATAACTACATAACACAATACTTGTACTTTTACTTTCAGTACTTGAGTAGTACATTTTAAAATAAACCACTTGCAATACTTAAGTACAAAAAATGTTGAATACTTTAGTACTTCCACTTAAGTGTGGTGCTTAAAGAGCACTTCAACTTCTACTCAAGTCACTTTTTTGATAGAGCACTTCTCTAGTACGTCTCTAGTACTTTATACATGTATGCATATAGTGCACTGACCACTGAGGAATGTCTACAACTATTATCTGTCATTTGAATTTGTCTCAAACTTTTTACAATGCATGCTGTATATTGTTGCCGTGCTAGCGGCATCGCTTCGGACATGTTGGTCTGTTGGTCAGTCTGTCAGTCGGTCCACCACTTTGGTCCAGACTAACCTATTTTAAGAAATATTGGACAGATTGCCATGACATTTTGTAAAGACATTCTCAGTCCCCAAAGGGTGAATCTTGTGTGATCTCCTGACTTATGTACAGCCACCAGCAGGTCGGGGTTTTCAGTTATCCTGGTAAATACTATCTCAACATCTACAAAATGGATTTGGACAACATGTTGTACAGCCATTCATGGTTTTCAGACAATGTGTCCAAATAACTTTGGTGAATCCCTGATTCTTAGCAAAAAACCCTTTGTTCTTTCACAAATATGTGCTCATTCATGTGTAATTACTTCCACCAACTAATCAAAGTATTCTCGTAAGCGTAGAATCTGCCATTTAGAATCATTCAGAATACATACGAGCGAGTAGCTCGAATGATGGCAGCCATGTTGCGCCTCCATTTTTAAAATGCATTAGCCAAAGAGGGACATACCTCCGCCTTTTGCCCTCTTAGACTCAGCAACCTGACGAATGCCAGGGGGAGATTACTCGTCAGGGAAGGGAAAAAGAGAATTAAAACGACAACGTGACAGGCAAAGCAACAAGACCAAAGTTAATATTGGAGTGGCTAGAACAGCTGTGTGTAAACGATGGAGATACTAAGAGCTAATTTCGGGTTTGGCCACCGTAGGAGTTAAAATGCGCTCGGAATGGGAAGAGCTAGAAAGTAATATTCAGTTGGTTGTCATGTACAATTTCACTGCTAGATGGGAGAAATTCTTACACAATGTAGCTTTACCTTTCATCTAACGCCGTCACCAGATCGAAATCTTAACTTGTCCAATACTTTGCTTCACAACAAATGCCTGCATAACTAGTAGTATTGTCATCAGCCTCACCTGTACTTTGAATTAGGTGCTTATAAACAAATGTTAGCATGCAAACATACTAAACTAAAATAGTGAACATGGTAAACATTATACCTGCTACACAACAGCATGTTACAACATTGTTATTGTGACCACGTTAGCAGGCTTACGATAGCATTTAGCGCATCCTCGCAGCTCGTGCTTAGTCTTGTTTCAATGTTTAGTTGTGTTCTAATTGGTTTACAAATGCAGATTTGATCAAACAGGTTGAATACGTTGTACCATAAAATATATATCAGGTCTGGTGTTGGACAAATATTAGAAACACCTCTATGTTTGCCTGATATCTGACAGAATCGTCAACTCGTTACACTCCCTATCCATCTCCAGTCTGACATTGCCTCCACTCTAACCAATCTCCGTCAGACTAGAAACCAACGTATGTGCCTGAATCTCACATCATTTTAAGTCGACACTGATGTGTAGCCATGCCAACATACTGGTTTTGCCAGGATTTTTCGAGTGGAGCGGAGGAAAGTAAAGCCCTGTGGTGCTCATTGGATCGATTTCTTTTTCAACAGAGAAACCGCCGTTTCATGTCATGATGCCAAACAAATCAGTCAACTCGGTAGAGTGGGTGGAGTCAAAGGTCTGGACCCAGGCGACCTCTGTGTACACAACACAATGCAATATACTGTACCAGCACCACAAACTGCAGCCCTTAAAGGTCCAATGACATGGTGCTTTTTGGATGTTTTTATATAGACCTTAGTGGTCCCCTAATACTGTATCTGAAGTCTCTTTCCCGAAATTCAGCCTTGGTGCAGAATTACAGACACTAGAGCCAGTCCCACAATGAGCTTTCCTTAGTATGTGCCATTTCTGTGTCTGTAGCTATTGAGGAGGAGAGAGGGGGGGGGCAAGGTGGAGGGTGGGGGTGTGGCCTTGACCAACTGCCACTTTTCTCGTTTGAAAGCCATGATGTCTCTCTCTCATGGGTTGGCCAACTTCTCTGGGCGGGCAAAGCAGAGAAAGGGATGGTAACCTCGCTTGTTATGACCTCATAACAAGCAAGATTCCAGAACAGCTCATCTGAGGTTTCATTTTCTCAAAGGCAGAGTAGGATACCCAGGGCTCGGTTTACACCTATCACCATTTCTAGCCAATTGGGGACCATAGGCAGGCTGGGGGAACTCATATTAGTGTTAAAAAACCTCATAAAATGAAATTTTCATGCCATGGGACCTTTTAAAATGACCATAAAGTTGAATCACCACCCCTAAAACAGTTGGCAAAACTATCTCACCACAAGGTCCATTATTAGCTGTTCTATAACTTTCAATCATAACCTTCCTCAGTAAATAAAGTTTACCCAGTTTGCATTGAATAATAGATTTCACATTTTCATTTTTCTGAGCATTTTAAGGACTTCTCTCAAGTCCGTGTTGGCTTAAAAGTTGAGACTGAGGTCAACTTTCAATCTTTTTAAAACAACTAAAAAAAACCTCTCTCCCACATAACTGAACATTAACCCTAAGACAAGAAGATGCATTGCAGGGTTGTTACATTACATGTAGCTAGGTGGTAACCCTAACCATTTTGTGGATGTCGGGTATAAGCAGAGCACAACTCAAGAAAAAAGAGCAACTGAAGCATAAACCAAATTAGGGCTTTATGTTTACTGCAGTAGATTATTTTACATGGGCAACTTTCAAGTCTTGGAGGTTGTTTTTCCAACTATAAAAGAATGACTGACAGCAAAACATTTCTTCTAAGAGGAGGAAAATGAGCCCTGATATCTAACTACTCTCTATATAGAACCAAGCAGGAATACAGAGGAGGGCACCAATTTGATACTCCCAATCTTACAAAAAAAAGCAGACTGTAGTATTCTTTAACTCGGTTCTGTAATAAGAGCGGTAATGAGACCAGAAAGACACTTCCTGTGAGTGATTTTCTTTTTTACCTGTCAGTATTATGCAGATTGCAAATCGGATATGCATCCCAGCATAGTCGGGGTTTAAAGACGCCTAGTAATCAACCAAAATAATAGCAGCAAGCCAGTCATTTTTGAAAAACAGGATAGCCTCCATAACCTTTGTAATCAGAACCTGGTCTGTTTGGGTTTCCTTTTCTGCCTCTTGTTTTTTTTAGCCTCCCTCTCTATCTTATTCTCTTTTAAAGTTGAATCCATTAAAAGGGTGATAGAATGATTATATAGGGTATTTCACATTGTTCCTTATGGTCTCCTAATGGGGTATGTAACATTGGTTGGGCTGAAAATGGCCTAGTTGATAATTTATTGGCCCTTATGCATCCCTGTGTTTTGGCCCTATTTGTAACAAGAGCTTTTCTTCCAAATATGGTATGGTTATGAATATTTAGATGAGCTGCGCACTGATTAGTTGAGCGAATCCCCCATACACACACATTAGAGACGCGCGCTGATTGGTTGAGAGAATCCCCTATACACACATATTAGAGACGCGCGCTGATTGGTTGAGCGAATCCCCCATACACACACATTAGAGAAGCGACAGAATCTCATATTCCAAAACACTGCAATGTTTCATTACCAAATTCACTTCTGAGACTTTTTTATGTGAGAAATCAACTATATAAAGCTCAAATATGGGCCGTTTTACGAAAATTGATGGCTAATTGCAAATTTGGTAAGACGTGTCGGACTTTAGAAGCTCCACACAGTCTGACGAGAAAGCGGCAGCCTGCTGGACTCCATATCCAGGGCAAAGTCACCCTTTGTGGATTACTGCACTACAGGGCTCCGTGGCCGGCTGCCGGCATAACTATAATATATTTACAGTTTGAATTTCGTCACAGCACTTATATCACAGCTACCCCAAGGTCTTACAAAGCTAACGTTGTGTCCGTTTTCAATGTAAGGCATTTTTATGAACGTCAGGCGTTTTGGTGGTTTTGGAAGAGCAGCTAGCTAGCTATATGTCCCATTCAATACAAAGGGAAAAGATCGCTGCTAGCTAGCTACACTTTTGGCATAACTATAGTAGCTATATTTACAGTATGAATTTCGTCACGGCACTTATATCACAGCTATCCCAAGGTCTTACAATGCTAACAATGGTGTCAGATTTCAATTTAATGAATTTTTGTGAACACTAGCTAGGGGTTCGTTAGCTGTGACTGTCCCTTCAATCCTAGCTATGTGTAGCTACAAATCACGGATAGTTAGCTTCATTTTCGGCATAATTCGAATATATTTACAGTTTGAATTTCATCACGCCACTTATACAACATCTACCTAAAGGTCTTATAAACCTAACAACGGTGTCCGATTTCAAGTTAATGAATATTTGTGAACTGTAAGGGTTTCGTTAGGTGCGACTGTCCCTTCAATCCTAGCTATGTGTAGCTACAAATCACGGATAGTTAGCTTCATTTTTGGCGTAATTCAAGTATATTTACAGTTTGAATTTCGTCACACCACTTATATAACCTCTACCCCAAGGTCTTATAAAGCTAACAATGGTGTCCGATTTCAATTTTATAATATTTTGTGAATTTCAGAGGAATTCTAAGAGGAGGCTAGGCGGCGAGGAAGCTACACAGGCAGCACCGGCCGCTGAACTCCGACACACAGTCGGAAAAAATTTGCAATTAGACATCAATTTTCGTAAAACGGCCCATATTTGACCTCTACATAGTTGATTTCTCGCATAAAAAAAGTCTCAGAAGTGAATGTAATGGTAAAATAGCAGATGAACAATGTATACAATTTCTGAGATCTGCCCGACCTAGATTCAGAAGACTAACTGATCTCAGGTCAGTTGTGTAGCCTATGCAAATGTTGGGGCGTGACAAAGAGAGAGACTAGAGCCAAATGAGGAGGAGCCGAGTTGACGTCAACTAGGCGGCTTGTTGAGATATGCCTGTTTTCAGAGGCAGTTTCAAATTGTGAGATTTGCAGAGGAAAGAGGTGTCAATGGGATTTAGAGGTTCTATGTATGTCTTACTTACCAGCCTTACTTCCAGCCTTCCCAGTATATTCATAGCACTAAACTGTCATTATTCAACTATGACAAGGTAAAATCGGTTTTGCATTCTATCACCCCTTTAATCAACCTACAGATTAATAGTTGGAAGTAATTTTCATAAACAAATGTCCCAGTTTCAGTTTTCTAATTGTGAATATTGGCTAGTCTTTTATGATATTAAACTAATTATGTTTGGGTTTTGGACAAAACAAGACATTTGGAGATTTTTGGTAATTGTGAGGGACATTTTATAGACCGAATGACAAAAAATGTATAAGCAGAATCATCTATAATGGCCATAATTTCTATCATATCTTAAATAAAATGATGTAGAATCTGCCACGCTTCTCTTTAATTGTTGACATTCAGGTAGAGTTTACAGGCTTCTGTATTTACTGTTCTGCTCTGTCAATTTTAAGGTCATGTTACTTATTTAAGAAATGGGATACCACACATCTGAACCAGGCCAGAGCAGTACTGGGATTTCACTTGTGATATCGTGCCCAGACAAGCTCCTCTGACTGTTTCCCTGTCACCTGTAGTTGTCTTCATCCAGATGGATAAAAGCACACTCCCTCTGGCCACTTCTCGCCTTTGCTTCACTCTCTTTTTACACCTGGCAATAGTCTCTTTCTGTAAGGGAATCACTTATGATGTGTTAAGGTGGTGAAACTAGAGCAATGCATTCTTCAGTGGCTTATGACAAGATGGGTTTGCCTTTGTGCTACCTTACACTGAAAATGAAGAGGAGTCATTTTTGTATTTGATGTTTGCACGGGAACATTTGCTTGCCACTGCACTGTTCTTAGCAGGAGCTGTGTTTGGGAGAGTATACGTGTGTTTTGTACTCTGTATATTCTGTATATTGTTCAATGTAAACATACAGTCTTAAGTCCACTATCTGAAAGCTATTGAATGTTGTAATCACAGATACCATAGTTTTATTTCAGGGACTCCTAATTTCTTGACATGTAGGCCTGGCTTATTTCTACTAAAAAGCTTTTGTTATCTCAATATAAAAAGATGTACTCAAGTGTTGTCTAAATCTACATCTTTTCTAATGAACAACACATTCAGGGACTACATTTTTTTTTTTGCAAGGATGCACACAGCTGACAGGCCTATAACTAGCACTAATCTAGATTTCACTTTTTTTTTTTTTCTTTCAGGGTAATTTACTGTACAGTTTGTCTACTGCAGTTTGGCAGGCAGTTTAAGGACACAGTAGTTGTTTATTGGCTTATTTAAATGAACTCCTAAGTAGCTGGAAATGCATAATCCTAGCCATCAGCATAATAATAAGATGGCAGGTTAACTAGCCAGGGTGAGACACATAATTACACACTGCATTGTGTGAACTCTGACACATTCAGTTTTCTAACTTTTTAAAAGATAAACATCTACAAGTACATGTTTTAATAGTCTTAGATCTCAGTTTATTTATGAAAAATGTGTCTGTTTTGAGGCACAATTATTTTGATAAGTTATTTATTAGCAGTACTTTTTTAATAAAAACTCACATAAAATATAAAAAAAAAAGTCAGTTGAAACTTCAGTCCACCTCTCTGCATTTCCAGACAACCTTAAAATGTCAGTATTAATTTAACAGTAATTTCAAAGTAACTCTTGACCTTGGAAAAAAAAATGGAAGAAAATCAACTCCTACATAATGGTACTTTAGACAAGTGATGACAACGGAGCCATCTCCATGGCAACTGACCCAACCCCATATCCCGATGAAAACCGTGTAATGCATTTGAAAACTCCTTGAGGAAATTGTTTTGTCGATTGTCTGTATTAAATGAATTTGTGAATAAACATATGTACTGTACATGGATATAGCACCATTAGTTGTAGATTATTGGCTACGTCCCGTTAATCCATTGATCACTCCCATTTAAGAGATCATTAAATGGATGTCTGACAGTGAACACCTGCGAGCTTACAAAGCTTTGTAATTTAAATCACAACTGCAAATACTAAAATACTTTGTTATCAAATATTTCAAGTACCTTTGACTGACATCCATTGTTTGTGTGTGTGTGTGTGTGTGTGTGTGTGTGTGTGTGTGTGTGTGTGTGTGTGTGTGTGTGTCCGTACGTGCGCATCCGCAGGGGGCAATTAGGCAGTTCACTTATTAATATTAATAGAAGATTAAAAATGACACAGACACACCTACTTTAACATGATGAGATTTCCACAGGAGGGGAGAAGCAAGATAAAAAAAAAAATATTAAAATGATTAATCAATGCTTTTTGTAAGAATCATATCGCATACTGTCTTCTTAGATCCCAATGATATCCTGTTAATGGAAATTACAGAAACCGCTGTGGGTGTTTTTCACTGCATCTTCAAATCAGCTGCAGAGTAAGTACGTTCCTACACCTCTCTTTAGCAAATGACAAACTATCTCTTTCTGATATACAGACATGCAGAGAACAGAGCTCCTCTAAGTGTGGTTGGTCAACAGCAACATGGCAGGGCTATCTGCTTGATTAATGCAACGTGGGCTCTCTCTCATTTTAACCTCTCACACAATAGGAGAGGCATTCAGTCATGATTGACATTGGTTTTTTTTTCTGTTTTAGTTGTCTGCTATTGTATTACAAGACTCAGATCAGTCCTTATTATGTAGAATTTATTATATTAATACTTTTGCTACATGGAAAGGGTGTACTTTGGCCAACAAGGCCAATGGTCAGTGTCATGCAGCTACAGCAACATTTTGGCCTGGAAATTCATTTTCAGTATTAAATGAAAACACATTTTTACACATGCAATTTAAAAACCTAACCGACTTGGAAAAGCTTGCCTTGGGTTTATATGCATACCCTTTTGTCAGCTCCCTTGAGGTTACAAATGTGCAAGACTGCATGGTCTGGACCTCATTGTAATCCATTAATATAAGAAATGAGCAGCTCCATGCATGTTGTTTATCATACACATTCCAAACCTTTCCAGCCTTCCCAGTATATTTATAGTTTCTGAAGATGCTTTTGTGAATTTATCCACCTATAGGTGTTTGTCATTATAGGGATTTCCTTTTTATTTTACAATAAGAACATGTTACTATTCATATACTAGTCATTATCAGTGTTGGCTGTATTTAAATCTTTTTGAACTTTGTCAATTTTACTAATTGTGTCTTTGAAGAAGGTTTGTTGGCATGGCTGGCCTTTTCATGTTTCCAGTGATTAAGACAAAAGGCAATATTGTACATTTACATTCATCCGGTGAGCGTGCAGCATTGAAGGCTTGTTCCTGGAATTAGCTATGAAATCCATCCCCTGACATATTTAAATATGATTTCATGCAAACTTCACTGGAAATTAACAGCTTAATTTCTCCTATACCAACTGTCCCTCATTACGATCTTTTTAATGCGTATTTGGTTCAGAGCAATGATACAGTATCCCCTCTTGTGTCACACTTTGTGATAAGATGCCATGCACGTTTGCACAAATGGTTAGTAAATGGAAACAGATCACTCAATAAGGTAGATTGGTCTGAAAGACGGAGACAGAATGAAATTGGGTGTGGGTGTGGGTGTGGGTGGGGTGGTCAAATGAGGGTCAACCACAAGGTTGCACATGTGAATTTTGTATCAACTGTATCCACCTCAGAACACATGTTATAGTCAAACCAGCAGCCGTGCTGTCCTCTGCTCAGACTGTCTCAAGGGGCCCAATCATTTGGTTAGTTTTTTATCCGAGCAGGCAGCTACACTGTTGCAATGTCTAGTATTTAATTAATAAAATGGATATGAACACCTGTGCAAGCATCCATTAGTGTGTCTCTTTAAAATCATGTGGTAGTTTTGCAAATTACATGTCATGTTCTACCGTGCTCTGAATTAGCCACTGGCGTGTACAACTGTCCAAACAATATTGTCTTTGGCACACTAAGGGTATAAAAAGACCTTTTTTTTTGAGTTTCAGCCTATTTTTGTCATCTATGCAACTCATTCATTTTTCACGTCTGCACTGTTAGTTGCGAGCTGGCTTGTGTGTATAAAGTCATGCAAATTACATGCTGAACACAACAAAATGTACTTACTTTAGCAATGCAGACCATATAACCTTTCTTCGGGAGAGACTGTCCATCAAGATCTATTTTAAAAGAGCGAAAAAACATGTTGGCTTTGAAAATTGTCTCCTCACAATATCACTTTGTGCCATGTGCTGTCATGTATTATGAAACAACTTTTGCAAACCATTTGCTGCAGCAATAACTTTAAATCAATGTAATACTTCACATCATGAAGAATGTACAGGGCTTAGTGTGTAACTGTGTGTACTACAAGACTGCACTGATGGCTGAATACCGGTATTATCCATTGCAACTTGAGCATTGACATCTAAACAAACCTTTCTGCTGACCCTCTCATGAAACTCAGTACTACTTTAAATCCAGAGACATTTAAAGTGTATGGGAACAACCATCACAGCAGCCAGAAACAAGATGAGAGTACTTTTCTTGCAATGACCACAGACGTAGTTTGATACCTCGATCAATTTCTCACCCATTTACAGAACCGATTATCAAAGCATCCTCCATTAATGGCTAGAAGACTTCTTTGTGTCCAACGGTCACTGGGTTGCATCCCATTAAGAAGCTGAGACCAAACATGAATCTCTTCTTCAACATGCTCAATTAGCCGAGCGCCTAATGGTGAGGTTCATCAAGCTACAATTAGGGATAGGCAATTCACAGCAAAAATACTATGCGATATTTACTGGTAACTAAACCAGCATTCTTTACAGATTACAGTCACAAAACTTGACGGATGTGTAGTTGACATCAAAATAAAGGCCCGGATCATAAATGGGTGTGGTCCGAGCAAGGGCGCTGGAAGAAGGGAAGTAGGAAGTAGGGAAGGATCTCCCCTACTTTACGGCCTTGGCCCATTTAGCGTCGCAGCTGGTGTGATCCCATCGCAAGATGGTTTCTAGTTCTTTATAACATGAAATATTCATTCTAAATAGGCAACTAAATAATTCAGACAGCAACAATCAAACTTGAAGTCTGGGGGAAGAACATCCTCAGTTTGTTATTTATCAAGCAGCTATTTGGCTTCCTTAAAAACTATATAGGACCAGATGTTTGTTACCTTAAAGGTTTACATAAATAAAATTTAGGAAAAAGAGAGCGCAAGCATTGCACTCTGTAGCAGAATTTACACTGAGATGATGTTTTGAAATCATATCGAGAGGACACAAAGTCGGATGAGTGCATTCCTACTGGTTGTAAAAGTAAACTCTTGAGTTTAACATCACTAGCTGTTGTTGAACTGAGTGTGGACTCTCTCATGTGTGCAAACTCAACAGTGTCATCGGTTTCTTCTGATCTGTATCATCACATCCTTCCTGCGAGTCTTCCTCATATTCTACATCAGCCTTTAGCATAAAAAACAGGAGGTGCAGTGTGTAGGAGCACACATTCGCTATCACTTAGTGGATATAGGGATAGATTAGCACAAGACTTCAGCATCTGAAGGCTTAATATGGGCTTGGACACCTACCACTTTAATAACTATGTTCTGTGTTGTTTTCTTTTTCCTGGTAAATACTGACTATCCACCAGTGGAACCTGACAATGTAATTTTAAATAAGGATTAATCATGGATGTTGTTTTGTTCTGTCTTTCTATTTGCCACTCTCCGTTGAGACTCCTTTACAAATTGCAGCGCTGGTGAGCTGGCAACATACTGCTCTCGCTCTTTGGAGACAAGTTGACAGGCTTATAGTCTACTAGTCCTGAATTAGAAAATGTTTTGACTTCAGGTTTATTAGTCATGCCTACAGAAGACAGTTTGATGTTGCCTATACAGTTTTCTGTAAAAACTGTCATCAACATGTTACTATTCATCAGTCATTATCAGTGTTGGCTGTATTTAAATCTTTTTGAACTTTGTCTTTGAGCTAAGGAGCATATAAAAGTGAAGAAAAAACATTTTATCATCAGAGTTGTTTGCTGTAGAATGCACCGTGTGTGTGTGTGTGTGTGTGTGTGTGTGTGTGTGTTTGTGGGGCTGTACAAGCCAACTGGCTTGAAAGTCACTTCACATAAAGCTAAATCAAATGTAATGTGTTGGGCAGTGGAACTTGAACTGTTGTTTATACTACATTATTTGTTTGACAAGTTAAAATCAGATGTGACATTTGATTTCACTTTAGTATCAGGATATCTTTCTGAAAGTTGTCTTGCATCCCCACACTGGCACTTTTTTTTACATACATAACAAAACACAAGATTTTGCCCAACAACAAAACAGAATTTACGAATAAGTCTGCAGTGCAATCGATGAAGTCACTCATTTTTACAGATACACTGAGGCCTCCTGAGAACCCAAACTCTGATTTAACAGTTTGACAGACTGATGAACAAAAGAATTCCCCTGAATATTTTCCTTTAATCTCTTTGATGGCAAAAACAGATATTTTTCAAATAAAATATGAGATGGTTTGATGCCATATTACCAGCTGGAGACAACATTCTTTGAAAATATGCAGTTTGAAAACTTGACTAAAGCAGTTAATGCACAGTCTTTAAGCAGACAAGTAACAGCTTTAAGATTTCACAGATTATATATATTCTATTCAATACTACATAACTATATATTATAGATTGGAAAATCAAATGACCTAAGGAAGTAAATGCCTTGATGTGCCTTGCAACAGATACCTTGCGGCCTCCACATAGATGCCTAAATATTTATTAGAGGAAATTTTAATCTGTGTTTTATGGACATTATTTTCGATTAATAATGAGGGAATTATTTATTTTATTTACACCACTCCACCTATCCGTACTCTATTTGTAAGAAATTAACTATACAACAGCAGAGATTAAATTGTAATACATTTCTATGTTTGGCTAACTTTAAATACAAAGGTCTAAAACGTTAATTACGTGACATGTAATACCAGCTTAAGTTGAATATTGACTTGCATTACCATCATTGATATTTTATTGAAATGTTGCACAGTTAACCATTCTTTTCCTGCTGCTCTTGGTAAATAGTTACTGTACTGTATTTTTCCTAACGAGTTACAGACTAATATTTTTTAATTGTGTCCCTCGAGTAGCGACTTTTACATGTGTATTGTGTATACATAAAGCATGGCATGGTATCAATACTGGTATCATACAAATTGATACATGCAGTAGTTGAGTTACAGTATGTTGCTTATAATAGTTCTCCTCAAGGTCTCACAGTTACTTTAGAAGACAAACTCAATAGTCAATGTTTTGACAGCAGTATTATCTACTATCATTGGCAATTTCTCCACAATTCAGCTTAGTGATTTTGAATCATCAGTCCGTGTCAGGTTTTCAATCTGACAAGCCATCATCGTTCACAACCAAGCGTAGGCTTACAACGGAGAGAGTGGACGGGGAAATGCTCATTGACAACTCTTACAGACTGGTCATCTGTTCAAAAAAATAGACATTAATTAAGATGACAAGCTTAACGAATGAAAGTGGGTGTGTTTGCATTTTCACTCTACTTTTGATGACAGATGTTAACTCTTATTGCTTAACAACATCACCTCAGCTGATGTCAATATTTGCCTTCATTTGGAAGAAAAGAAATGACTGATAGATATCACCATGAAACTTCCCCAGTTGATTACTGACATTAAGACAAATATCTTTTGTATTACAAGTTTTTAAAATGTGAATGATTAAATATGCAAATAAGGTATTATCTCATTAAATATGTGCTAATTTGCATATATTTCCAGAAGAGAAATCTGAACATTGGATAAAGCCAGATTCAAAATTCTTGTTTCATTTTTTTGATATATTAGAGTCAAAGGTTTTTACAGAGGGGATTTGGGATATCTCTTTTTCTCACTCCATTAATCAGAAAATACTGTCAACAGCCATAAAAATATCCATTTTTGTGTGGAAACAACTATTTTCAGACCCAATATCTTAAATCAAATCATTAGCAACAACAATACAAACCACCTAAATCACATCAAAACTTATAACACAGCATTTATGGCCTTCAACTGAACAGAACCCCAGCAAAAAACAGTGTTCACACACAAACGGTCCCATGTAGAACTGCCACCCTTGCCTACATACCATCTACAGCCTAATTTTCCCCTCAACCAGTTCCTGCTGATGCCTTTTCACCTTTTTAGCTGTGCTCAGACTCTTGCGCCTATATTTTTTACTGGCAGTTGTGACGGCCTCAGCTTTCGAGATCCTGAGCATATCAGTTTCTCTCATTGAATTGACCGTCACAACTGTGCTCTGAAGCCACAACTTCTCCATAACAGAGAGCATGGCAGAGGCACCTTCATTGAAGGTGGAGATGGCCATACTTGCTGCTGCCTCAAGCTTACTTTTCCCCAAAAAGACTGTTTTTGGGCACCGCGCCCATATAACAGAATCGAGGCACTCATTTTCATTTTAAGTGCAGTCCCCCCAGTCAGCTAATGGTGAAGCTCACTAAGGAGGCTCCCATCAGCACTGGTTCATAACAACATAACAGAACAAAACAAATTATGAATCATTCAAAAGATCAATATTTAGAATATTGGAGAAAGCAAACAAAGTAGACTACATTATTATTTGACAGAGTATCTGCACACTATCAGAGATACGGAGAAGAGATGGATCCTGACTAAATACAGGCTCAGTGACCACCAACTGGGTCAGACAGAGGTGCACTTTTCCACTGTGAAAAAGTATCTTCACTAAGAGATTTACACCTTGGAAAAATAGCCCAAAAAAAATGAAACTTCCCAATGTTAACACCAGAAAAGAAGCTGGAAGTTCTCCTAGGAGAGGGGACAGCAGCTCCACTGACAGCCAAATATGGATCTGCCTGCCACAGCCTGAGGGACTCACAACCACTTAAGGATCCCAACATTACAGATTTGTTTAGTATTGTATAGTAATTATATTATACAAAAACTGTAACTTTTGTGTAATGTAATTGTTTTGTAATAGTGTGTTGTATCACGATCAGTACAGTGTAGTATATATCAGTCCCTCCAGAAAAACGCGATTATGCGATCGCATAATTCAATGCATAATCAGCCAAAGTCCGCGCATATTTATGCGGGGGCGCCGATTTTTCCTACATACGCCCCTGCGCGCATAAATTGCCAATTTTTGCGTGAAATATGCGGGGCTGGCAATTTCATATTTTCCCGCATTTTTCGTAAAAGTCACATAAAGTACATCTTAGCAGAAAGTTGAAAAATGTTGCGTTTACTTCACACAAGAGCAGCCATTTTCCCCTGTTGCCATGGGAACGTTATGAGGTGACGCATTATACAATGTGAACATCATAAGAAGAGCAGGGTGTTGGGGGAATCACTTTTTTCCTCTTTTATTCAAACCGGCAGTTTTTGCAAGTTCCCGCAATTTCATCGCATAAAATTGCATAAATATCCCGCATATTCCATCGCATTTTTTAAGAAAACGTGCCGCATAATCAAGGATTTTTGCCCGCAACAATCACAAAAAAACTCCAAATTTTTCTGGAAGTACTGATATATGTGACACCTATATATTTAATATATGACATGTAGGCTATGAATTTACGTAAACTGCTTTGAGAGCGAGAGAGAGGGAGAGAGAGCGAGAGCGCGCGTGCGAGAGAGAGTGTTTCCATACCTGTTACTCTCCTTTGGTGTCTCTGATATGTTTTAACATGAAGGCCAGGGATCCCCAACACTTTGCTGATTTTTTGAGAGCTGCATATCCCAAGCCTAACTTGTGCACTAACAGCACCATTCGCACATTCACATCAAACGCTAAATCATTCCTCGATACGTCTTGAAGACGCGTAGATGTATAGACACTTTGCCTGCACACATCTTCTTTGCAAAGACTGCACTCTTGTAGTTAACTGCTACAGAACCCATGATTCTGCGGATCGATGCTAACTTGAAGCCCTCTCCCTGCGAAAGTAGGACAAATTAAACCACCGATCAGTTCATTCTAACGCTCTACATGAACCAGCATGAATGAAAATCGGCCACTGCTGTGTGGCGCTCTGATTACCTCTGCTGTCTGAACACTCCTGTTTTCCCAACAACAGTTTACGCATCGACGCACTATGTGAAGGCATTTCACCATCTGCTGTCTTAGTTTGTAATCCCCTGTGTCATCTCGCTAATGACAACGGTTTTCGTCTTCCCTGAGATGATTTTCGACGCACCTCTTTCGACATTTTGAACTCCCGCGGAAATGTCAGAGCACGTCACGTGACGAATCTGAACAGATCGCGTCAGAAATTGGCATCAGCCAATGAGATTGCGCATTTACAGTTAAATCCCCATTGTACTTTCATGATTGGTTGCTGATCAAAAGGAAACAACAACATTGCACAGGAGAGAGAGAGAGAGAGAGCTCTTTCTAACGCTATATGTAATGACAGGGTGCAGACAGCGATCGCGGAGTAGCATGTTGATTTAGATGCCAACTTTTGTTGAATTTAGGAGAAATCTACAGACGCATATAGACAAAGTGTAGTAAAATAAAGACCTAAATGTTTATTCTGGACTTTTTTTCCAAGTACGAAAAGAAGACATGTTATGGAAGACAAATAGCCCAAAATCTCAAACTTGACCAGTGCATAAAAAACAATGTTTTTGCCTGCCGTATCTCCCCTTAAGGAATATTTCATTTCTTATCGTACTACAAAAAAAGTACCTACACCTACACAACATACCTGACATTTGCCAAAAAAATGTCTTTAGTGCAGCTTTAATGCAGCAGCCGAGGTACAGTTTGTGTAATTATTTGCACACATTTATAGATGGATTATTAATTTTTGACTGCAAACTCAGAGAAACATTTGACTGTGTGTTTCAAAAGTCTCTGAAGTCAAAGTGAAATTGATATTTCTATGCTTCCTGTAGAATTTTACTACTTCAATAGGGTTACTTTTATGAACACAAGGTGAATACAAAAAATCTTGAGTCGGGAAGTGGCGCTGGTTAAACTGATGAGAGCTTAGTTGTTTCTTGATTATGAAAAGCTGATCGGAATGACAAATTTATGCTTAATTACTCAACAAGTCAACAACAACAAACAAATCTGCTGGAATGTATGCAATGATTTTGTCTTGCCAGAGGGGAATATGCCATTCTTCCATCACAGCTTTCTGCATCAGCCAGCCTCCCTTTATTCTTCACACCTATTTCTCAGGATTGACTTATCAGCACATAATGCTTCATTTGCACATCAGACCACTTTGAAGCTCCTTCAAATGCTATTCTAAATCTTTAATCAAAGACCAACCAGCAGATGAAATAAAGGGAAAAGGACTGGTGGACTGAAGCTAACTCTTTGTGGCTTGTCTTTAATCTTAAAGGTCATGAATGAACTGAGGATCCAGAGAAACAAGAATGAGAGATTCTTCTGACTTTGACACTCACATAAAGAGACATAAGAGCCACAAGGGAGGGATGGTGGGTAGGTTGAGCCTAAGCCAGCACTCCCTATGCTCCCTTTGTGATGAAGTGGAGACACTGTGAGGAGCTTACAGCGTGAGCCATGTTGAGAGAAGAATGCAAAATCCAGAGCGACAAACAAGGCATTCTGACCCCAACGTAGTGTGAGCTTTAGCCATTATCTGTTTGACTTCATCTGAGGCATCAGCTTAGGATCATGTGCTCTTGAGTCTCCCAGCTGAATTTATCCAAATTGTAATGGTCTTTGTGGAGTAGCAGTGGCAAAAGAGCCTCAACGTTCTCACTGGCTCAGCCAATATCTGAAGTGGAAAACCGAGCCTCTGCCTAAACTTTTAGCAGTGCAGGCTGCTCTCTGGGGAACGTAACACTATCTGTGCACATAGTGCCTAATATTGCACATGACATATTAAAATAGCATACCTGTATTATGCAAATATCATCCAGCAGCAGATGATAAGATGACTTAGCAGCAACAGGCAGAGTCCTTGGGATTTTGTTTTTGAATTTTAGTTCTCATTAATTAGTTCATACGTATAATGGGACTGTATTATTCTAATATTTGCAATTCAAATCATTATGACTTTAGTTTTAGTAACATGATTCCACATGAGAATGCAATACAGGCTTTATAGTTTTACAGTCAATGTGTGTGTATGAATGTGTACATTGATACTTTTTTATTATTCAGGGCTGCAGTTTCTGATTATTCTCATTACTGAGTAATCTGTCAATAAGTTTTTATTGATTCATTATTTTGAAAATGTTTTTTTTTTTTTTTTTAAATGTCCATGACACCTTTTTGAAGCCCAAAATGACATAAAATCATTTGTTTTGTCTGACCAACACTTCATACCCCAAAATATTTAAACTGAGAAACGTAGCAACTCCTTATATTTACGAAGCTTACTTCCTGATAAATGACTTAAACGATTACTCATCTATCTTTTATTTGATCAGCTTATTCATTGTTTCAGCACAATAGGTATATTATAATTTGATTGTTGTTGTAGTTCATTTTGTTGTTGTTATTATTATTAATTGTTTCTATTATGAGCCCACTCGTCTCCACTGCCATTAAAACAAAACCCAAACCCTGATAAACACCTTAATCTGTTTCCATAAAAAGATAACTCACAATAAAAAAAACAACTTACAAATCCCCTTAGATAGTATTTGCTTTGTTCATACAGGAAATTGTCATTTAATCATAACTGGGGTTATGATTAACATATAAATGAGACATTTGTAAAAGAGACACGTAGGCCTTAGATACAGTAAGTGATTGTCTCACTGCTATCCATTTAACGTGACTCATTTCAACAAAGTCTGGACAGTGATCTATTTTTGGCCACGCTCAAATTGAGAAATGCAGATGAGACATCATTAAAGACTTGTCTGTGATTAAATTGTCTCTCGTGCCCAGCAATTTTTCCTCCATTTGTCCAATTTCAGAGGAAAAATGGGGCTCATCAAACATACGTCACATTTATTACTATTCAGAAGCACATTGTACGGGTCTCCAAAGTAAGATGACAGTTTCAATCAATTCCATCTTGATAAAAGTCCTTGTCGCTGATTCACAGTGATTTTGTATCGCACAACCAGCATTTGTGCTCATTGTTTCTGCTGTCATGGCTTATACATGGCATTTAATGAACTGCATTGGTGCCTTTTATGTTAAAACAAGGTTATGGCTTCATTGGCTTGATGTTCAACAACACCTGCCACAGAATTTTCTACTGGAGAAATAGTTCCAGACTAAAATGTTGACTGCAAGGCTACAGTACATACCAAGCAAATATACTGCATGTGTTTAATGGTGAACTGACCCTTCATTTGAAGTGGATAAAAACCTTCAAAGTAAAACCTGAAAGTAAAAAATTTTGAAGACTTCCCAATGCGTAATGTATAAACGGGCAACATTTATTTAAGGTTAGCAAGACTTTTTCTCACAATGGCGCATTCAAGATGAATGATTCGACCACTTAAAATGGACAAAGCCAACACTTCCTTTAGGTTTCTGCTTCTCAGGGAACGTGGTGTTCAAGGATGCTATGAATCATGCCAACAATCTAATGTAATTCACACATTACCATTCATGAATGTTAAACCAAATTGAAATCAAAAAGAGCTCTCACTTGCATATGTAAGCCTTACATCAGCGTTCATAACATGTTCAACAGATGCTTCAATGTCAAAATAAATGTTCTCTTGTCAGATTGCTTCCTTACAAATAAGAACATCTCTTGGGATTCGCCCTGAAAACAATTGTTATGAATCTGTTTATTAGACAGTGTCTGCTGTTTGTTAGATGCACTACAACCCCCTTTTTTATCACAAAGCCTCTCTTGAGCCTCTCATTTTCTTCTCTGAACTTGCTCACACTCCAAGTGCAAAAGATTAGCTACTGCCAGTCCATGCTCAGTTAATTAATGTCACTGAAGAGGATGGATAAGCTTTGAACATGTCAGTGGCAGCACTGAGTGTTGAAACTGGCTTGACTTACATACTTGGTGTTACTTTTGGTGTTGACTGTGTTGTTGAACAAAATACTTTTGAAAGAGCTTTGCTTGCAATTTCCTCAAGTTGTTTTAGCTTTCATCTGTGTGCTTGGTTAGGATGATGATCGGAGGTTACAATCCAATGGGGTGAACTAAATGAGAAATGCAAGAAAATTACACGATGTGAAAGGGCAGCACGGTTATATTAGGTAAACCGTAAAACAAAGGTTGACAGCAGTTTGTAATTTGAAAATTAGAAACCAAGTCATTATACTCTTAGTCTATATCCACGATGTTCCACTTCTGGGATTGCTCCGTCACCGCTAGAAATTCTGTTGGATGTCCTTCCTTTCGGCCGGACGTCCATTACCTTCCACTTTGTTTGTGTTGGAATTTTAAAGGTCCCATGGCATGAAAATGTCACTTTATGAGGTTTTCTAACATTAATCTGCGTTCCCCCAGCCTGCCTATGGTCCCCCAGTGGCTAGAAATTGTGATAGGTGTAAACCGAGCCCTGGGTATCCTGCTCTGCCTTTGAGAAAATGAAAGCTCAGATGGGCCGATCTAGAAGGTTACCTTCCCTTTCTCTGCTTTGCCCACCCAGATAATTTGGCCCACCCATGAGAAAGAGACATCATAGCTTTCAAACGAGCAAAGTGGCAGTTGGTCAAGACCACACCCCAACCCTCCACCTTGCCCCCCCCCTATCTCCTCCTCAATAGCTACAGACACAGAAATCGCACATCCTAAGGAAAGCTCATTGTGGGACTGGCTCTAGTGGCTGTAATTCTGCACCAAGGCAGAATTTCGGGAAAGAGACTTCAGATACAGTATTAGGGGACCACTGATGCCTACATAAAAGCATCCAAAGAGCACCATGTCACGGGACCTTTAAATGTCGGACGATTTAAGAAGACTATGGCTAACTGCTCCTCAGATTTCTGCAGGGTAAATCCAGACAGCTAGCTAGACTATCTGTCCAATCAGATTTTTCTGTTGCACGGCTAAAACAACTTTTGAACGTACACATGTTCCACCAAAACAAGTTCCTTCCCGAGGCTATTTTGCAAAGGCAGAGGCTCTGTGCGGAGCTTAGCGCCGCCCATGATGATTGTGATTGGTTTAAAGAAATGCCAATAAACCAGAGCACGTTTTTCTCCCATCCCGGAGCGCTGTGTGGACTCGCCACGACCTTCCATCGCAGCGCTGTGGAGAAGGGTCTGGCAAAGTGAGACTATTATACATTAATTATACTATTAGACTATCTTAACAGTATACGTGTGAACATGCCATACCACTGCAAAAAAGTCTTGGGGAGGAGGTAAAAGTGGATAGTTTAGACTTCCACATGAGAATTGGAGTTTGTCTTGTCTACTTTCAAAGCTGGCAGTGAAAGCAATCTTTCAATAACCTTCACCAAGTAAAACAAAAAAGATTAAAACGGTCATAAGTTGCACCGACAATGACTTATTTTGTAATTCGGGTTTGAGAACCTGTTTTATCTGATGTGGGTCTAAGGACCAAACTTTGTATTTCTAAATTTCTGAATTTTCTTTTCTCTTACCTGTTGACATTTTCTCCTGTGCACCTGTGCACCTGTCCACAAGATATTGAAGGTGTGCATGAGCCTTAACAGTCATGGTTTGAGAACCTTCTAATTCCTATATTTCTGGTACATTCATTTGTCACAAAATACCATTTTGCTTTGCTTTGGTTTGGTCTTCTTTAATATGTTAACCTGAAGAGACATGTTACAACTATTGATGCAGCCACTGTAACCTCCCTCATCATTTCTAAAGCTCCATATCCATAGGTTAGTCCCTGAGACCCTTCTCTGTGAGGGCATTGCTGACATTGATTGTTTGAAGAGCTATAGGGTAAAAGATCCGCATAATAAGTCTGAAAGAACCTTTAAGCAGTGCCACTATACAGTGTGTATATACCAGCTATTCAACCTCAGTGCACCTTACTTCAAGAGCCTACATTAGTTAAGTGGTGAGCATTTAAAGGGCATAGAGATGTTTTCATCCTCTCCATTAAGTGAACGGACAAGTTCTTTCCGTTTTCATGCAGTGTGCGCTGAGGAAACTATTAGGAGAAATTAAGCCCAAGCCGACACCTATCACCTATCCAATTTCTTACTTGATTGAACACGATGAAGGAACCAAAGGAGATACTGCAGTCTAGTTTATTTGTTGTATAAAAGTTTAGTTTCGTGCACTTCATTTAATACCTGGACATTTTGATTAATAGTAAATAGTTCATAAATAGTAGTTATGTGAGTTTAGATGTACCACCTCTCCTTTCAAAGGACATCTGCATGTTGCCGTATAAAACTCACTCAGAAAGCAGAAAAAACGTCTCATGGGGGAGATTCATGGCCTCGGACCCCTCTAGCATTTCTTGATAAATGCCCTTTTAAGGGCTGTTTTTATGGCTTTCCTGCACTTTTATACAGTTCACAGTGAAGAGAGATAAAAAGATGGGAGACAAAGGGCTTGACACGCAGCAAAGGTCCCAGACAGGATTTAAATCCAAGATGTTATTGCATGTACAGTACATGGCCGGCACTTTGGGCTACTGATCTGCCGAGGCAGTCAAGAACCTAACTTCACCCCTGCCCCTTTAAAGGTTAGTGCACAACGCTAAAGTGCCATATTTGTGCAGATAGTTGAATATGCCTAATCCATTTTGAATGTTATATTTTATTATTCGTTGAATAATTTGTCATCATGGGACCATCAAAGCAGCTATGCCTTAAGGTAACTTCGAAGCTTTTAACTCGGGAACACCGTTAACTTGAATTGATTTTAAAAATCAGATAGAGCCTAATAAAACATTAAGCTCTGTGTTGTAATGTATTTTCTCAGGATCACTGCTGGATTTGGACAAAATGTTGTACAGCCATTCATGGCTTTCAGTGTGTCCAAATGACTTTGGTGAATCCCTGACTTTCCCTCTAGCGCCACCATGAGGTTCACATTTGTGGTGTTGAGTTAAAAATCTAAAACAATGAAAGGATTACCAGGGCATTTGGTACTGAACAGGCATTCACGTTCCCAATCGGCAATTGAATAGAGTTTCTCGAAAATTCAGAATAATCAAGCACAAACTCCTCCTCCTATGATGGAGACTTTTTACTGTATGCTGTGTTTTCGTCTCTTTTCAGGATATGTAAAACAGCAGATTTACTGTTAGCCAGTGCTATTGGGATGTGCACCAAGAAGTAGGTACACTGTCAAAATTTATTTCGGCATTTTCAAGTTTATTACAAAACTTTGTAATAACCCTTAAACCTTCATTGTGTAATTTTTTGAGTTGATTCTTAGCAAAACCCCCTTTGTTCTTTCACAAATACATACATACAATACAATAATTACTTCCACCAACTAATCAAGGTATTCTCGTAAGTGTAGAATCTGCCATTCAGAATCATTCAGAATACATAGGAGCGACTCGCTCGAATGACGGCAGCCATGTAGCGCCTCCATCTTTAAAATACATTAGCCAAAGAGGGACATACCTCCGCATTTTGCCCTCTTACACCTATTGGCACCGTGACGAATGCAAGGGGGAGATTACTCGCCAGGGAAGCGATAAAGAGAATTAATATGCCAACGCGGCAAAGCAACAAGACCAAAGTTAAAAGTGGAGTGGCTAAGAACAGCTGCGTGTAAACGATGGAGAGAGCTAATTTCGGGTTCGGCCACCATAGGAGGAAGGGCTAGAAAGTAATATTCAGTTGGTTGTCATATACAATTTCACCGCTAGATGGGAGAAATTCTTAATGTAGCTTTAAGAGCAGAGGTCAGCAGTGTCAAAGTATATTTACTCAAGCATTAACAGTTTTAAAGCACTTATCCATTCATAGTACTTTTACAATGCCACATTTCAAAGGGAAATATTGTACATTTTATAAATGTTCACTAGATTTAAATTAAATCTGTAAAGTTTTTTTTGTGAGTAAACACTTGAACACCTAAAGTAATCATATACGATGGGTGGGTTTACGCTGGTAAATCTAATCCAGCAAATAAGCGTGACCATAATCTTTCCATTTAGAAATAAATCTGTATAATCCTGTTTCATGCCCAGTTGAAGACAGCACATGATGCCCATATCTTACCTCACTGTTATGCAAATAATCACTAAAATTGCATTTTCATCGTTTAGCTGCAAGATATGACTATTTTTTTATGCTATTAATATTCATGGACAAGTCGGGCTGTAACAGAAGATTTGAGAAATGAATGATGAACCCATTTCAAATTGCCGCATGCCTTGGGGCAAAGTGGCTACCCCCCCCCCCAACAAAAATAATCAAGTAGTAGTTTCTTCATCAGACAGGCTATTTGAGAAACCTTCCATTGCAGCTTTACTCGAGTGAAAAAGATACTGAGCCAGCACAGTACACCACAAAGAGATGGATGCTTTTTCAATGCAGAAATGTGTTTTGAGACAGGGTCAAGCTGAAAGAGAATCCAGCACATTAAGCATGTTAACAGATGGCAAAGCTTAAGAGGCCAGGAGCCAGGGAGCATAGCAGCAAACTGTTTGACTGACTGTTTCTCTGAAATAGCACAATAAACAGGAGCTATGTAAGTTCTGCCAATACAAAGGCAGGGGGGAGATATCCTTTTAGAAGCTACCTGCAAATGTCTGCCTGAAAGCGACCATTGGATTTGTATTTCAACGTAGACTTGATTATTGTTTCTGACTGAAAAAACACATATCCACACTCACATGCCTTTCAGTAGTGTTTCATTAAATGTTGGCAATTTTTCCCAGAGAAAACATTAAAACATTAGTATAACCGACAATATGAAGAGAAAAACTTCACAAAAATGTTAATGCTGGATTTTTATTTACTCTTCAAAGAAATTGTATAAGACTCAACTCGCCTGTATTTATTTAGTGAGAATATTTAGGTCCATTCAATTCCCCGTATTCAATTTTTCTGGAAAAAAATAAATAAAATTAATTAATGAATAATAAGTAGCTCTATAATATGCTGTTTGAAGCTTGTCCTCAAATGATTTTGTTGCAGGCTGTTAGAGGATGATCAGCCATGTGGTGGTATGTTCTTCTTATCCCTGCTCTGTCTGCTCATCAAATAATCGATTTAGAAAAGCCTAATTTTCTTCTACGCTATGTTATTGTGCATAGCCCTGTTCCAGTATTAAACAATTACCTCTCACTACTAGTGGCTATCAGAGAAGGCAATGATGGCATTGTCTAATGAAGGAACATATCATATGGCTGGATAATTATCTAAGCAGGGCTAGAATAAAATCATATTTTTCAATGGTTTTCCTGTCACTCTTGAGCAAGGCCATATATAGCCACACCATTTCTCTTCAACTGAGGGTGAAGACCTCTATTAAACTTCAGTCTTTTTTCAGATTGGTGGTATTTGCAGGCATGACAGATAATTTTGGTTTCAGTGTAGCACAATGTGACATAGTTCATGAAAAGCGATCTAAATGACCTGCAGATTAGAGTTGAATTTTATACTAAATATGCTAATAAAAGTAATTATAAATTTGATATGAAATCCATGGAGATTAAGTAGAGACTCTCTGCCTCCACCATGTAATCTATCAACACATTAAATGTGTCTTATTGTACTGTCAGTTTAGATAGAATTTTGCTCAACATGGCTTTTATCAAAAGGCGCTTTTGGTCATGTTTGTGTGTTTGCGTCACAATAATCTGTTCTTACCTACAAGACTGATGTGTCTTGTCCCTAGGAAATTGCATTTGTTGAAGGTGATCTGTGGCTGTTGTTTACATGCTGAAATCAAGGTTGTCCCTCTGATCTGAACGCCTCTATCAGCATGCTGCTGTCTGTCATCACGCTCATCAAACAGGACCTCGTCCTTCCGCACATTAATGAGACTGTGCGCTTCTGACTTCTTTTTGAATTGGAAATGGTGAATGGACTGCATTTATACATAGCGCTTTTCTAGTCTTAGCGACAACACTACGGCTGATTCTCACTTCCCTTAAACGTCAGCTGTATGGGCGGAGTTAGCAACGGCTTTCAGCTGCGCGGCTTACGGGAAGGATGCTCTTGTGTATCCTCGCTCATAGCTCCTTTTAGAGCCCTCTTTGATGCTCACTCCTCGGGGCAGGAATAAGAGCTTTGAGACGGCCAGAACAACTTCCACTTCAAACGAAGACAGAGAAGCAAGGAGTTATCAAATAAGAGAAGTGAGATTCAGCCAAAGCACTCTAAACTATAGGAACCATTCAACCCATTCAGACACACACACACACACACACACACACACACACACACACACACACATGCAGAAGCTACCATTCAAGGTGCCACCTGCTCATCCTTTTTAATATGATTAATGGGGGAATGCTATTTGCAATTATACAGCCATCATGACTCCCATTGAGAAATTGATTATTTCCAGCAGGCAAATATGTTATCAACCTATGTTATAATTTTGCACTGTGTTTAATGCACTGATCCTGCAGTAGTTCTAGTGGTTGGCTCGTCTTGATTGCTTCTTACACTTTTTCACATTTACTATACTGTATCTTGAAGCTTTAGTAAAAAAAAACTACTCATCCTTACCTGTACCTGCTCATCAGGTAAACATTTACACACATTTGGGTTAGGGATCTTGCCCCAGGACACTTCGACATGTACAGTAGACTGCAGGGGCCCAGGGATCGAACCACTAGATCAACCTTCCGATTGGTAGATGACCACTTCACTTCATGAGCCACAGCCGCCCCCTGTGCACTCTTTAAACTGTGCAGACTCCCAAGAGCCCTGTGTGAGAGAAACACTATGTGCAAACAATCACCACCAGGCAGTATTATAGTCACACACATTTGAGGGAGCCACAGATTGTGTTGTGAACACGATGTTACTTAAACACAAATTGGATTATATGAAAGTCACGCAAATTAGACTATTTTAATATTTTTTCATGATAATGTTCGATAATTGGTTTACAGCCTTGTTTTATTTCTGCCTAGCAGGTTAGAATAACGCTGTACTCACTTACATCACTTTGGAATTTGAGGACATGAGTGCTCTGCTGCTAAAAGTTTGTCTGACTGCAGTGGCTCAATTAATACAATAATGAAACGAAAGTTTATCTTATTTATAAAACCACTTTGATATGCAACCCTTTGGTGTTAACAGGTGGCAGCATGGTGCTTCCCCTTCTGAGTCCCTGCAAAGCACAAGCAGACAGCTGTGCATTAAAGACACACTTCAAACGTTCAGAAACCCTGTCATCATTCTCGCCATCACCTGAAATCTGCTTGATCCTATGACATAGTTTAAAGCATAATTATTATATGCAGGAGATGGTTCAAGTTAGAAGCTAAGAGCCACTTTAGGCTACTGATACAGTGATGATAGTTTCTCTATGCCATCCGTTTTACTGTGATCAATGGGAAAATGCTATTCATTTTTCATAGTGGATTTCGACATCAACTATGACACAGATTGGGAAATTGATTATTTCCAGCAGGCGAACATCTGATCAACCCCACAATCCATGTTATAATTTTGTACTGTGTTAAATACACTGATCCTGCTGTAGTTCTAATGGCATTCGTTATATCTTTAAACATTAGTAATATAACACATGCATTGGAATGCAATCTGTGCAAATCCTAATCTAGTATTATCTAATTAAATGTTATAAACGGCTCACTACTCATATCTTAAAACTGGCAGGATCTTATACACTTACTGTTTTTCTGTGCCAGACTTACTTAAGTATTATAATGTGTTACCTAATCAACACTGTCAGATATAGGGGTCCAGTAGGAGTTTATAACTGTCCCCCATGGTACAATGTATATTAATGTAGCCCCCAGGGCTAATTATTGGACCTCAAGGTAACTTGGTGTACCTTTTCGAGGGCAAAAAAGCTACATATGTTCCCATGCCAAAAAGATACAACAGCTGTACCATCGAGGGTACTCTCCCAGTGTCAAGCCAGTGTACCCCTCAAGGTACAGTGAAGTGCTTTACTTTCTGACAGTCTCAAAAATACAGTTTTATGTAAATAAGCATTGAATTAATTCCAAAGATTTGATGAATTATAAGAAATCCATGAATGACTGTCCTCTGTAAAACGCCTGTAAACTCAGAACGCTCAATTACCCGCTCAAGCAATGTCAAATCTGCTGTAGAGGTCAGACTAAAGACTGCTTGCAGCTTGTAAGCGTACAAAATCACAGTCCTGAAACTTGTGTGTAGGTTGCTTTCTTTGCCTGAGGATGATTTGTGGACAACCAGCAACATCAGAGACAACATACCCAAACAAATATCCACCAGAGACAGTTGTTCTTTTCTGAGCTCAAAAACCGCACAGTTAATAAGATTTGTAAGAGAGGAGGAATGAAAATGCTAAACTTTCTGTAGTACAGAAGATAGGCTTTTGGGAAAGACAAAAGGTTATAACATCTTATTCCAACATAAGTGTTTTTATTAAAATAGTAAGCACAAAACCCATGAAAGGTGGTATACATGTGGGTGTTAAAGACGATGGCTCATTCCCAACTCAGTAAAGCAAAATATGTGTGGTAGAATTGGGAGATATGATAAGATATATAAATAACATTTCAATATTTCAACCCGTTCTCACTTCCAACGCGTCAGATACTGATGTTTGGTCATTGGCTCTCAGTGTCAGATACCGACGCAAAAATCAGCCTTTACACAAACCAGTAACACTATCTAACTAAGGTAACACTTGAGGTATCGACATAATCGTGACATGACACTGTCATGAACGTGTCATAAATGTTATAAACAGTCATAAATGTTCATGAATTGACATTAACCAGGATGACATTACTAGAAGATGTATTTGTCATGACAATTTGACATTACATTTATTTGGAGTGTCCTTATTAAGACAACTTGACATTAAACAGGATGACATTATGTCAAGTTGTCATGACAAAGACATCCTCTGGTAATCTCATCCTGGTTAATGTCAAGTTGTCATTACAAAGACATCCTAAACAAATTTGATATGAACTTGTCATGACCAAGACAACTTCTGGTAATGTCACTTTGATTAATGTCAAGTTGTCATAATCAACACAACCCAAACAGTGTCATCTTGTCATGACAAAAACCGAATAACACTAATGACAGAAGTCATAAATGTTTATGACTTGTTTATAACATTTATGACACGTTCATGACAGTGTCATGTCATAGTTATGACAGTGTCATGTCACGATTATGTTGATACCTTCAAGTTAAGTGTTACCCTATCCAATTTAAACATTTAGGGAATTAAAATATTCAGTATATTGAAATTAAGAGCCAAGTTTAGATTCAGTATACTTTCCAATAAGTCCTCCGAATTAGACAACACATTTCATGTCATTTGTACCTAGGTTGACACTTAAAATAGTTTGATTAATTTTTCTGTGCCTGATGTCGTTATAAATCACTGTTGAATAATACATCTGTTTTATCACTATGGATAAGGTTTGGTTGAGGGCACACAAATGTGAGGGGACCTTCATTGTCATGGTTACAGTGATACAGTAAACACGTAGTTAAAGTTAGGATATGATGTGATCAGGCTTCAAAGTTAAAAAATGAACAACACTTGAAATCTAAATTAATAATCAATAATTGTAGCATGGAGAACATCTATGAACTTGGTGTTATTCTCCTCCCTACAACATATTTATGAAATTCATGAGTGTACGAAACGTCTTGTAAAATATATGCTCTTTAAGAAGAGTTATCTATAATAATACTTCGTAAACGTTGAACTTTGGACCAGCTGGATGACAAAGTATAGAGGATTTTTACATGACAGATGTGCGTCATGGTTCATATAATATACCAAGCCAAAATAGAGTCCACACCTCTCTGAAATTTGCTTCAATGTGTAAATTTGTGAATTTCAAGCTGATCACAATCTCCTCTTGTCAGTCATCTCATTCTTTACAACTATCCACGTAAGTTAGCTGTGGTGAGAAAAGACTTTCTTTTTCTCTCCGCATGTTTGACTTTGCTTCTCATTTCATCATGTCAGTCCTAACTGTGGCCAGCAGGTTTGTGTGAGAACCGGAACATTGTGGCAGGTGCTTCAATAAACCGACACAAGAGATTTTAATAAAGAGTTGGTAAGGTAGCAAATCACTGAGGCAAATAAGAGCCAGAAAGCCAACTCCTAAGCTCGGTCACAGATAAGGGCCCTGTAACTGTCAGCCTGCCTGGAAGGAAACAATAGATTCAAATAGAGTCTTGCCTACTCCAAATTGATAATCCAGCTGCCAGCGGGTTTCTCATCCAGATCGGAGTGATGCACCAGCAGGGTAGTTAACCAGTAATCAAGTCACATCCGTCATCCAATTCCAAATTCTCCACCTCACACTGCTTCCTCCCCTTTGCATGGCTTAACTCATCCTTGTGTGTTTTCCCTGAGTGATACTTGGAAGTTGGGGAGAGGCTCACTGATTGCCCTTGATGTGAATCAGATGCATCTGCCTGCTTGTTGCCAGTACCCAACTTCTTAGCCATTGGTCAGATGGTGGGAAACAAGACACAGAGCCAAAAAGCTACGGGTAGATGAGTGCTATTTTTCCAATATTATAATCATTACTTCGGCCAAGGAGGTTGTGTTTTTGGCTCGGTTTGTCTGTTTGTTGGTCTGCTTGTTGGTTTGTTTATGTTCATGAATTTGGTGGATTACACTTTATATTTCTTGTTTATACAGTACATTTATTCCTGTGTCATAAAAGATTTTTATTTTCATGTACTTCAAAACAATTTATTCCTTTATTTCAAGGTCCCATGGAATGAAAATATCACTTTATGAGTTTTTTTTAACATTATGTGAGTTCCCCCAGCCTGCCTATGGTCCTCCAGTGGCTAGAAATGGCGATAGGTGTAAACTTTTGTCACCGGATAACGCTCACTTTTTCTTGCCTAAACTTAACTGTAATCTTCACCGAAATGACCGCTCACGGTGCTCTGTACCCGGCTCACAATCACCTATTCTCGGGTAACTGAACCACCAATAACGACTGGCAGCTACAGTGCCCTGTAGCCAGAGCATCAGTCACCTATTTCCGGGTAACTGAACCACTGCTGACCTGACGGAGCAACACGACCGGATGCTCGCATTGCTTTGTACCCGGCTCACAGTCACCTATTCTCGGGTAACTGAACCTCCAACTATCACTGACCTGACAGAGCACCATGCGGAGCACCGTAACTGGTGTTGCAGAGCTCTGTAGCAGCTAAACACATCTACTAACTGCCACTGATACGACGAGTTGTGACGGAGGTCTGTAGCCGGTGTCACAAAGGTATGTAGCGGCTTAAACCAACTGCTGCTCTGTAGCATGGAGCTCTGTGACATCACACGTTTTAGTGTGCACGACTTTTCGTACGATAGCCTACAAACCTGTTCATGAGAATGTGTTACAAACTCACCTATGCAATGTGGGTCAAACAAAGCTAAAGTTTTAAATTGCCTGCAGGACACACGTTTTACCCAACAGAGTATGCATTGAGTTGATGTTGGCTTAAAGTGCCCATATTATGAAAAAAACACTTTTTCTGGGATTTGGGGTGTTCTTTTGTGTCTCTGGTGCTTCCACACACATACAAACTTTGAAAAAAATCCATCCATGCTGTTTTGAGTGAGATACGGTTTCTGAATGTGTCCTGCTTTCAGTCTCCTAGTAAGCTGTTCAAATCGGCCTCGGACTGTGACGTCACAGTCCGAAATGAGCTGGCTAACCACAACCGTTAGCTTGTAGCGTTAGCGTTAGCTGGCTAATGCTAGTGCTAGCCGGCTAACGCTAACGCTAGCATGCTACGTCGTTCTCAATAGCAAAGCACTGCTACAACACACACAAGTTCACCATAATCTACAAAAGAACTACTTACATGTGCACCCTCATTTAGAAGTCTCCCAGCTAATCCTGCCTTGTAACTGACCAAAGTTGGAGAAACAGGCTTTCTTTTACTGTCTCTAGAGTTAGCTAGCTGACATGCTCTACATCTGAGCTACTGCGCATGTGCGAGTGCAATCAAAGATAGTACAGAAGAAGAAGATGAAAAGAGGTCTCACTCTGTAGCTAAAACAGAAACCAGGTGAAAAGAGGATCTGCAGCCGTGAGAGAGAGCTGTGCAGTACAACAACAATATGGTGTTTTTTGAAAATTAAACCATGTAAACCTATTCTGGTAAAACCTTAAAATACAGTTATGAACCTGAAAATGAGCATAATATGGGCGCTTTAAAGTTCACACTGACCAGCTGGACACAGTGGCTCTGTGTCCTTTGCATTAACTGTGATCACACACAGAGGTATTTTAACAAGTGCTTTGTGTCATCCTGTGGTTAAAATCCTCCATTAAGCACTTACCGCCTCTGCTAACCAATCACCTTGGGGGAAACCCTGCAAATCCATGTTTAACATCAGCGGAAGGTCTTGAGTTTAAAATGTTGTTTTTAAGTGTCCTTAAACGATATTCTACTTTAGTTAAAAATGTTTTTTTTTTGTGAGACTGTCCCTGAAGTGTTTTACTTGTCTTTTTTCTCGGATTCATTCTGTTTTATTGCTGCAATGCTTTATATGGAAACTGCATAACGTAGCGCTCATCCCACCCTTATCTAAGTAAAGCACATTTTATTGCATGAATGACTGAACACATAAATACAACATGTTTTTTTTTTAGAGGTCTTAAACATGCTTAGTTTTACATACATTAAAACCAGATTATGTAGGTTTGTGGGTTACATTTTACATGTTGGGCACTTTTGTCATAGTACAGTATGCTGTTGTTCTATCAACTTGAGATATCAATATTCACTATTGAACTTGTTGACGCCCTTTAGATGTTGCATCTGGTGTAAAACACCTTACTTCTTGTAGCATTCTCCGACAACATTGGAAACAATGCTGGAGTAGATGTTGTCAAAAAAGGTCTCTGAAGGAAAAGGTGATGCTCTCCCACGTAAAAGGGATCGCTTTATCGTTCGCAAAAGCAGTAAGCTTTGATGTCTGGCAGTGTCTGCCTTTTTAGAGTAAACAAAAAAAGTCGAGGCTCAATCCGGCTTGATTGTAGCACAACAATTACTAAAGCTGGAAACACAGTGTTGCACTGCTTTGAAAAGCAAGGATGGGCGGAATTGCATTAGATACACTCAAATCCCAGATTTAATTGAAGCTGGCAACCGTGAGGTAAAAAAAAAAAAACGCCAGGATTGCTTTTAAAACTTAATTTTTTATAAAATAAAAAATTTTAAAAAAAAAAAAAAAAAAAAAAAAAAAAAAAAAAAAAAAAAAAGTGATGCCAGATGTATGTATTATGCAAAATACAGGAAGAATGTATAGTAAACAAACACTGTGTGAATATATAATGAGCCAGAAAATATGGGCTTGGTTATGACCTGGTTAATTTTAAATCAAATGCAGCTTTTCTCGGCATGCTGGGTTTCATGTCACTTAGGAAATGATTTGGATTGTACGTGACAACAGCAGAAAATAGAGAAAATAAACTCACGACTTACTTTTCTCTTTACATATTGCTGAAGATAAAACTAAGCAAGAGACAAAGTGTTTTTTTAATATTTATTTTATTAGAATTATTCCCACTGAAAGTCTATGATTATACTATAGATATAACAGTTATCTGTTGGTGGATTGACATGTTCAGGTATTTTTATTAGCTTTGTTTCTTTTATTATTTGTTTTACCAGCTTAAGTTTCACATGTCTTTTGTGTATTTTGTCTCATTTGTGCTTCCTTTGTGACAACTGTACCTCTCTGTCTAGAAAAAGCTTTGTTTCCAAGCACATGCAGGGAATAATAGTGTTAAATGTCGAGGGAAAGTAATTGGCATCTACTTATACGTGAAAATGCCTGCAAGTAATCATTGAATTATTCATCTAATATGTTAAGTATTTCTATTTCAATGCCTTAAACCTCCCTTGGTGGAAAATTACATAACTTAAGCGATGAACAAATTAGAAGGACTCACTATCAAGGATGTGGAAATGGAGAGATCTTATATAATGTTCTGCCACTGTAATGTTATATCAACTGCTCAAACTGAGCCTGAAAAGAATACAACTCTTTTTAAATGTTTGCTGGACAGAGGTCAACATTCTCTCCTGTGATCTTTACATCCACACTTAAACACATCTGAAGACAGAAAAGCCATTACTTTTCTGCACGCTCTCAATTCCAATCATATAATTCAAGACAGAGTGAGAGATGCAGAATATCTGCATTTATTGCTCAAGTGTAAAATTGGTTTACACTACTTTAATTTCATCTATCTAAATGATAAAATACTTAAATGCAAATTGCTTTCCACTTAATTATTTTTGCAGATGCATACAAGCTCTATTTGCTGGATAGTGCTTCTTTCAAAATCATTATTTTGAGTTATATGATGAGATTGGCATTTAAATGTAACTAATTTGGAAGACCAATGTATTAATTTGTTGAACATCTTTATCAAGATATATACCATTCTTCCATTAACTATTCTTTACTTAACACTTCATAGAATAATTGTTCAGTGAACTAAACTAAAAAAAATTAACGGTTTATTTTTAGCACTTTATATTGGTGGGGCTGAAAAAAGAAAATATTCCTCAACGATTGCAGTGTCAGAGACATGATGGAAACATTGTTTGCCAACACAGTACAGCAGCAATACCCAAGAGGGCCTCTCATAGTTTGATTTATGCTTGTCAAAAACACAAAATTACCCGTACCCACAGCAAAGAATGCAGTCACAGTCACATATAAAAAGTAAAGAGAAAGGTTCCCTCATAAATAAACATTCTTAGAGTATTGCCCATCAGTGTCCATGAATATCCAAATTTTCTCAGAAAAACTAGCAAGCTGTAAGATCATTTTTAGAAGTTTGGGGGTGCTCTGGGCACTATAAGACAATACATTCTGTCTTTGATGTAGTCTACCATCAGTAGGATAACATACGAGATAAAAGATGGGTAATCATTGAATATTTGCAGACAACACTGGCATTACATCTAAGACCAAAATGCATTAGTTCAACAAAATGCAAAGACACAAGTCTTGGGGGAGTTACTGGAAATGTTGGGTCTTTGTATATTATAGAGTGTGGTCTAGACCTACTCTATCTGTGAAGTGTCTTGAGATAACTCTTGTTATGATTTGTTACTATAAATAAAATTGAATTGAAAAATTGAATTGAAGTCTCCCTCATACCTACAGTACAAAATAATACAAATAAAACATGACATGACTTTACAATAATGTATATACTTTGTATTGTTTGTGGTGTATTTTTAATAACATTTCAATATATGTTCAATACGTCCTGGATATGTTGCGCATAACTTTGACCTTTCTCGACAAAGCAAAATTGGCATCCTCCCCACCGATTGTTCACCATGTCCCCCGCTAAACAATTAAAGAAGATTTAGTGCCCGACATCCCCTGACATGCATGCAATTAATATTCCCTGCTGTCTGCGATGTTTATACAACAGTTGGTAAACATGAATGACTTTTGTTGCAGATGTTGGATGGTGGTCATGCTCTGCTAGAGGAATATATTAATTCACTGACAGGCCCTGAGCAGTCCCCCTTATTAAAACTATTTATTTGCCCCCTCCTAATGGCATAATTAATCCAGCCTGAAATTGGAAGTACCACATAAACCGCTGTCTGCCTATAATCTGCATGACGGCAAATAAATGCCTTTTATGCTCAGGAGCTGTTGGTTTCTGTAACTGCTGCTTCATAAAATAATAAAAATGTAACCATGATCCTACAATCAGGGACACGGCACGGCGTGTTAGCATGCGTAACGCTGGCACTGCACTCACTGTTTGGAACGTGTTTTCATTTTTAAGTCCAAGACTTCGAAGCACCGGTCACTGGACCCTCTGATGAATATTGATCACAATCTGTACATCTACTTTCATCAGATGTTCATGTAACTAATACATTGCATGTGGCTATGACCTTCCAGTTTAAATGTAACCCCCTAACCACTGTTGGCTAACTTTCTGCTTCCACCTTATCGAAAAACAAAAACAGAAGAATGTGATTACACGTTGCTGCTATTCAAAAAGAGTCATATGTGTACCTTTTGTGTTTCCTCATTCAAACTCTTTTCCATTCAGTCTCAACTCATCCAAGAAATTACAGTAAATATTGCACAGTTTGTATAAAAGACTGGTTTAATAACTGATGGCCGACACATTTTCTCTCCCCTGTGCTGTATTGGGTGATTTTGCATGGTACATAAATTGACAAACCAGGACACAAGGGACAGCACATAACACCAGGGATAGAAATAGCCCGCAAGGCATCCCAACGGCACTCTGGGAGTAAACTTCAATGAGAGACTTCTTTTCCCTGCATGGACCCTGCCATATAGCACTCATTTATTTGGACAAAATATTTTTATTTAACATTCCGTTAGGGTGCGTCTGGGTAGCTCACCTGGCAGAGCAGGTGCCCATATATAGGGGTTTAGTCCTCGACGCAGCGGCCGCAGGTTGGACTCCGACCTGCGGCCCTTTGCTGCATGTCATTCCTCCCTCTCTCTCCCCTTTCATGTCTTCAGCTGTCCTATTTCAACAAAAGCCTAAAATGCCCCAAAAATAATCTTTAACAAGCATAAATAATAATAAAAAAAAACACTCTGCCATTATGAAAAATGTCCTAAATAAACTTTTCAAATGCATTCATTCCTGTAGTGGTGTATTCTTTATAGCACATATAGTATAAATGTCAGGAATAATGGTCTGCATCAGAGCATGAGAGCGGAGCGCGATCGAGCGGGAGGATTTTGGAAGCAGCACAGAGCGGATGTTTAAAGAAGTTGTTTCGTCGCCTTATCTCCCGCTCCGGTACGGTTCACACCGTGAGTTCGAAGCATGCCCGAGGCTCACGTTGTATAGTACATGCAGATCAAGGCGCCCGCCCTCCCTCCCTCCATGCCGGAACACTGCCGGCATCCGTCTGACTTGTTGCAGGTGGGTGAACGAGGAGCTACGGGCAATGGCGGCATGGAGGGAGGGAGGCCGGGCACCGTACATCTGATGAATACAACGCAGCGGGGGGAATGAACAGCTCTGTGAGGAAGAGTGGAAATTCTCGACCCTCCACTCTGCACACATGCATTGGGCAAGCACGGATACGTTATTGAAACACAGGCTGTCTCCTGACCACGTATTGACAGTAACACGTGAGAACAAAAAAACGGTGATGAGCATGACTCTACGGTGGGCGTGACATGACCGGCGTCACCAGCCTTACATGTTATGGATTTTTAGAGTAAAGTTAAATAAATTGCTGCAGACAAAGTCATAACAGATACTGAGCAGTACACTGAGGGGACAATGAGGTGGATGTTCCAAAATAAATAAATGAAATGTAAAGGAAGTAACTCCTTTTGATAAAAGATTGCGATGGCCAATTCATTTTAAGATTTTGTTAAATTGTTTGTCGTTATGGATGATAGATGTGTCCGTAATAAGTCTTAAAAGCATAAAGTCAAATAAGACAGAGAGGCAGGATTTTACTCAGGTTGTTTAATTTCCAAGACGACACACAGTTATGTAAAAATGAGTGAATTCTTGGCTGTGTATTGATTTTGCTCATTGGATTATGTGTATAGTTGACATTTGAAATGAATGAATGATTGATGGATTTCTGCTCTGGCTGGGTATTAAAATAACAGGTCTGGTAGTGGGGGCCTCCAAAGACACTGAGCCCGTGGGGAATCCTTTCATTTGTCCTTCTCTGAACTGCCGACCGGCTCCTGCACATTTTCCAAAAATAGCAATGAGAGTTAACATTGGGGAGGGGGAGACATTAGATTACTCAACCTGCTAACACACTGAGCTTTCTCTGTGATTATTTTACTGGAGCTAATTGCTAAGCAGAAGATGGTGGATGATATCCTGAATGTCATCGTATTACGTTTTACTAGCCTCTACAAACGTGGCGCCATATGTTTGTGATCGCTATCAACTCAGGTTGTTTTAGTATCAGCAGAACAAACAACATGGGCCGAGGAATGATTCCCCAGTTTACACTCGCAAAGTATAGCAAAGCACAAAAGAGATGGGATAAAAAATAAATAAAGATGAAAAAACGTTATAAGCTACATCAGACTGTGTGGATGGATGTATGCACAAAGATGTAACCATCACGCAGATACGACTCTTGGATACAAAGGAAAGATTGAACATTAAAGTGCCCATATTATGAAAAAAAAACACATTTTCTGTTTTTATTTTGTGTCTCTGGTGCTTCCACACGCATACAAACTTTGAAAAAAATCCATCCATGCTGTTTTGAGTGAGATACGGTTTCTGAATGTGTCCTGCCTTCAGTCTCCGTGTGAGCTGTTCAAAATCTGCACGGCTTTCTACGTCACTAGCTCGCTAACCACAACCGTTAGCATGCTAGCGTTGGCATGCTAACACTAGCATGCTACCTCATTCTCAATAGCAAAGGACTGCTACAACACACACAAGTTCACCATAATCTACAAAAGAACTACTTACATGTGCGCCCTCGTTTAGAAGTCTCCCAGCTAATCCTGCCTTGTAACTGACCGAAGTTGGAGAAACAGCCTTTCTTTTACTGTCTATGGAGCTAGCTGACATGATCTACATCTGAGCTACTGCGCATGTGCGATTGCAATCAAAGATAGTACAGAAGAAGAAGAAGAAGAAAAGAGGTCTCACTCTGTAGCTAAAACAGAAATCAGGTGAAAAGAGGATCTACAGCAGTGAGAGAGAGCTGTGCCATACAACAAAAATATGGTGTTTTTTTACAAATTAAACCATGTAAACCTATTCTGGTACAACCTTAAAATACAATTATGAACCTGAAAATGAGCATATTAAGGGCGCTTTAAATATACCCCCATTTACCATTTTCATGAAAATAACGCGGCCTTCAGTTTATTATGGGTGGCTCTCTGCTCTCCTCACTGCACCTTCGAACCACTAATGTTAAAGGAACATATTTTAGTTAATGTGATGAAAAACGGTGGTTGTCTGTGACAAAATTGCGTGGGTATGGAAAGAAACCCGCCCACACAGGATTAGGATTTTAATGTAAGGTTGTACTACTTTTTGCTCATGTAAAACCAAATCATCATGACCTGAGCTACAGTACATGATGAGTAGTTGCAGTAGCAGGCTGTCCAGAAAAAACTGCACTCATGTCTTACTATATGTACGCAGTATTTACAGGCCAGCTTTTGTCCACAGTGGACCATAAGCTCCTGCAGCTCACTCCGTGAGGCCGGATGCCTACAGCCTTGGCTTCCCTTATTGAGCCATTATTTGGATGTTGACTGTAGTGTTCAGTGGTGTTTCCTTTAGCCTCAGCAGTTCTATTCCACACTGCAGGGTCAGCCTCATATAACTTATAAGACCTGCTGTGACTCCAAGGGTAAAGAAATATTTGTTCTTGTGCTTCCCTCGCAGTCTTGGGAGTTTGATGAGCTTCATGAAGACATCCATGGACTGATTTCAAACTGCAGATGTCCGAAATGAAAGATTTCATTATCTCATCACCAATGCTTTATGGCCATGTGCCTGGTGGTGCAGTCTCTGACCATACGCCTTTCTGTCAGGCATTCTGATCATCATTATCACACTTCTCTGACTTGAAAAAGGGGGATCTGTGTGTGGGAGGAGGCACTTAGGAAGTCATGGTTCAATCATGCAGCTGTTAACATTTGTTGGTTGTATTGAGCAGTTTATAGGGAATTGGGTGGAAAACAATCCAGACTTTATCTTAGAACCTTGTGATATGTCACTATGTCAGTGGGGCTCAAATTATAGGTCTTATTCATTTCACAGATACCCAAAGGCCTATTCCATTGGGTAATGAATAATATGGCAAACGAGGAGGAATCTCTCACCCCATCTTCCCCCGTTGCCTGAACCTGCAGTAAATTTCCCACCAATGCCATATGGTGGCAAGTCATGTGTGCAATTCAGAATGCCATGTTATTTATTTATTTCCCAGGTGTTGCTTTTTTTTTTACCAGTGATTTATGTGTTATTGTGTATGATCTGCTGCTGGGATCTATGACATGGGCTGTGCAGGGTGCAGGAAGACGGCCCAGGCTGAAAGGAAGCCATGGATTCTGAATAATCGGCTCCATCCACTACCATTTCTGTTTTCATTTCTCTTGGACCTACAGTAGCAAGTGAGGAATGGTCTAACAGATTCTCTTGTAAAAAGTGATTCATGTAACAGGAGAATGTAAGTGAGAGATTTTGCAACTACCAGTGAGTATTTAGCAAGGAATTATTCAGCTATATCAAGTGCGTATGCTTTGATTGAAGCTGTTGCTGTCACTTGGGGGTTCTGATTATATATGGAAGTAAGCGGCAACATTTATTTTGGTCTTTAGAATTTCTCAGAGAAAAACCTCTCCTTAACAAGAAGCTGTGTTGGTGTTTGCTGGGGTTGTGGTTATTTCTTTATCCATAACCCAGAGTTTAAACTGTGAATAGGTTTACCACTTGATCAACTCTGTCTCTTAAAAATTACATAATGCTGCCAATTTGCAAGCGAGCAAGTATGTTTTTTTTTTTTTTATCAAAGTAATGATTAAAATATTCACCGTCAAAACACCTCCCTTGCAATCATTTGCCTTTAATATCCCCCTGTGAAAACTAAAGCAGGATCTACATTTTTGCATGTTTTTTTCATTTTCATGATTTAACCAAAACCCACCAATTTTTCTTTAACCTTAGCCAATATGTTTTACATCATTTTTTAAGAGACAGTGTTGTCTTGAACACAGTATACTATTTATTGTAGCTGTTTATTCAAACAAACAAAAAACTACCACAGGATCCTTGGAGAGGATGAATGTAAAAATGTTTCTGAAAAAATGTATTGTTTTATTGTTACCCCACCCATTTTACTCTACCTATATATTATTAATTTCAAATAAATCTTGAATTTACCACAGCTTGTTCAAGTCATATTCTGCAGCCCCTATGTGTATTAACCTCAACACATCATTCCTTAAATTAACTCTCATATAATAGTATAGTGCCTGTTGAAGAGTGAAATTGGTTCATTCTTTGTGCCACTATCTGGGTGTTTATTTTGTCAGTTCCAGTGTGCAATTTTGTTTTTAAATCAGTTTTTTTTTCTGCATTAGCGTAGTTGCAAAGAAATTGTCGAAGTAAAATAGGGTGAGTGAGGCAGGGCCATTTTACTTACTGACATCATGATAAAAACATATTTTCTGGCAAAAAAAAAAGCCTTACACAAGTTGATTACAGTTCTATTCTTAAGATTACATGTTGACACTTAATCTCCTATAATAACCCCTTCTTTGGACATGTCCCCTCCCTGCTATCTGCAGAAGAGAAGGGTTGGATGGGGACTTTATTTTCTATTAGAAACTATTTGAAGACACAAGGGGTCATCAAAGTAATCAAATTTATGGGCATTATGGGAAAAGTAGGGCCTTGGGGCTCTTTTTTGTTTTTAGCAGGGTAACACATTCAGATGTGCTTGAATTTAAACACCTCCCAGAAGAGTTGTCGCTGTCCTTGAGTCAGTAAACAAGTATGTTAGATTAAATAGATGTTTCAGCTTTTAAATTCAGCAGTAAAGGAGAACACGTGGTAACTCTTACATCTTATATCTGTTTGTGTCACTCAAAGGGATAAAAAGAAAATTTAAATTGTCAACTATGGAGCCACCAAATGGCAAATTTGTCGGGTTATCTTTAAACCAACTCCCGAGATTTCATTCCCTTGGAGTCTGTTACCTTATGGACTAGGTCCCTTAAACTCTTCTGCACCATAATCTTCTTTGTGCCCAGGTCTTTTGTGCATTGTGTGGTGATTACAGTATGTCATTCACAATAAAAAAAAAGAATGGTTATAGTTCATGCAAGCATGCTGTCAAGTGGTTTTTGCCTCTCTCGAAGCTCAGTAATAAATGGTAAGAACACGTCTGCAGTGCAACTCAATAGGAGTTCAGTTTTACAAAGAAAAAACAGAATTAGACAAACGTGCCCAGTAAAATGTTTCCCTTTATAATTGGATAGACTAGGTGGATATTTAAATTTGAAGATGCAAGGGAATACCTCTGGTCAAAAGACCCATCTCTGTAAAACAAGCCTTCACTAAATTGGTTGATTGGAAGGAATAGAAGCTATTTTTTTCTATGTTATTCATCCAGGGACTGTGCTGAATAGATATTAGTTCTCTCCCGTATTGCTCTACCCTTTAGCTTTAACGATGGTGCTTTTAATCCAGTTTAAAACACCCCTTTCTTCCAAAGGTGCCAATAAAGAGTGAATTTTCTCAGCCTGTGGCAGACATTTAATAGTCAAATCTCTCATTCTCTCAACAGACAAAGCTATGATGGCCTGGAGAAGAAGCTAAAGGAAGTCTTCAGTGAACGGAGCAGCATCCTGCACCAGCTCTCCAAGACATCAAAGGAGCTGGACAGCATAAAAGGCAACCTTCAGGTTGGAAATTTACTGTTTCTTTTTTAAAGATACAGCAATGTTAGAAGGCTTAATTGGCCATGAGTTGTGGGACGGAGGTCATTTTCCATCCTATATTTTCAGCAATCGGAGGATCGGGAAACCCATGACTCTTCTCACTTATTTTTCTATCAATCTGTTGTATATCAACTCACTGTTATCAAATATTAATGTGCAAATGTTTTTTTTTTCAATTTGGTGAGCCCACCCGTTGTTATGTATGTGATGTGTTACTGGAAATGTAGCTGCTGAGTGAGCAATGCAGGAATGGAAAAGCAGATAGAAAGCAATTAGAAGGTGAACCTTTTTAGCATTAATGACAACAGCAGCTACAAAGAGCTTTAGAGAATAGAAAGACACAAAAATAAGACAACATCCTTTATTATTCCCTGAGGACAAATTCAATAAAGTATGTCTTCTTTTTCTATAACAGGAAAGGACCATCAATTCACAACATTTTAAACACTTTCCCATCCAATTTTCAAAGCATTTAACTGTAAGCATCAATACTCTACATCTACAGTTAATTACGACTTGGGTTTTATTTTCAAAGCTCCAGCCCTTGATTATATCAATTATGTCAGCATTACTCACCAAGGTTATTGGGGAGTTCTGGGAAGACAGCAACATCACAAAGAAATAGATCTAATGGGGCAACAAACCAGAGCAATCAGACGGTCAAACAGGTTGAAAAGCGAGCCTACTGGTAAAATTACAACCCAACTGTCCGCTACAATAACCCCTCAGTTTACAAACTAACTTGTCTTGTGTTCTTGGGTCTACTAGTCTATATCCTTGACGTTCCACTTCCGGGATTGCTCCGTTGCCGCCGGAAAATTCACCAGATTTCACTCATTTAGGCAGGATATCCGTTGCCTTGGGCTTTCTTTTGTGTTGGCATTTTAAACTGAGGACTATGGTTAAGCTTTTCTCAGATCTCTGCCGGGTAAATCCAGACAGCTAGCTAGACTATCTGTCCAACCTGAGTTTTCTGTTGCATGAGTATAACAACTTTTAAACGAACACATGTTCCACCAAAACAAGTTCCTTCCGAGCCCGTTTTGCAGCGGCACCGCAGCTTTTTTCCAGTGCTTAGCACCGCCCAAGACGATTGTGATTGGTTTAAAGAAATGCCAATAAACCAGAACACATTTTCCTCCCATCCCCAAATGCTATGTGGAGTAGCCAGACTCTCCTCCAGAGCGCTTTAAAGGAGGGTCTGGCAAAGCAAGACTAGGGGTCTATTCACTTTTTGTTAACATGTATAAAACATGTCAAATATACTGGCAAAACTTTCGCTTGTGTTTCTTGCAATGTTTGACCTCTCGTTAGCTACAAAAATTAGTTGTAATAAACTGTAGTTTTCTCTAATTATTCCTCATTAATCAATGGCACACATTTATTCTGAAAGAATGTAATGGCTCTTTTCTACCCAGAATGTAAACAAACCTGTTGCTCTCGTGAAATGCCCATGCGGATTTCTGATGGGTTTATATAAAAAAGAAAAGCAACATATTGTCATCTAAAGACCAGTTACACTTAACCTCCACTTTACATGCATATGTGTGCTGGAAAGTTTCAAAGGTTTTTTTGCCCTAGTTTGTCCTTAAAACCAAAATGCAAAAAATGTTTAATCCTACTGCGAGGCCGACTTTGCATAATGTAAGAAACAATAACAAAAATGGGTTCATAAGACAACTTTAGGTGCGTCGTAATTAGAAGTGTATTATCCCTGCTGCAAAGGCAGGTATCTGTTCCATCAAATACTGGTCTTGGACATTTTATTCAGTAATGTACCATATTAAAGTGTAGATATTATAGTTCTGTGGGCCTTTCACAAAACACAATTATCTCAGTGCCAGATACTGCCAATTACTTCCCAAAAGTCAGTTTAGGTCAACTTCATTATGGCTCTTGGCGATGACAAGAAAGGAACAGAAACTCAATTATTATACATTCAGATATTTGAATCATTTAGTATTTTTCAGTCACATTAGTGTATGCAACAATGATCTTGCAAAACATGCCTCCCTCTTGGATATTTAGACCATGGGTGCCAGATGCGCTGCGTTTCCGTGCAGCACTCCCAAAGCTGCAGTCTGAGTGATGGGTTCTTCTTCGCAGGGTGTTTTCTGGCTTCAGGACACTTTTGTGGGCCAATAGAATTGTCAGAAAATCAATAATCAAAAAACTGATAAGCGCATTTTTCCTGCATGTGTGTGTTTGCGAGATATGTCCCATGTGTCTGGAAAAAGCTCATGCAGACTGGCTATCATCACCCCTGGGGCAGGCTTTGATGTCTATTCACTCCGGGCTAGCTAGGTTGGCATCTATCTTCGCCTTGGGCCCTGCGCCAGCACGCTGGGCTGGGCAGAGGTTGGGTTAGATTAGGAACAAATGTATTCTTCTGGGGGAAAACATCATCTACATGAAAATAAACTGTCAACTTTTAAAAGAGAATCAAGTCAACAGGGAGAAGCAGTTAGTATTTCTGGTAAGATTTGATGGAGCAAGTGTTTATATTTTTAACGAGTTGCCCTAGGTGGGGGTCAGCCACCCTCATAATTAAGCTTTGTGTGATGGGGAAACATTCTTGGCAGCGGCTCCCGGGGGAGATTGTGTGGTTGTTGAAGTAGTTATTACAAGAATAAGAGTTATTTTTGCCCTGGCTTTGTCAACCATTTGCATTGTACTTTGAAAATAAATGAGACATTTACAGTAGTTAAAAGTAGCTGGTTTCTTGTTTAAATGATTGCTTAAAATGGCCACAAGCTTTTCAGTTATATAATGCAGTAGATCTTTGTGTACTAATTATTTTTCACAATGAAAACAGTAGTATAATAATAGCACAGTGGTATATGTGAAGGACGCTCACTGATATGATTCATTGAATATGTTGTCCATTTAGTTTTTGACATAAAAAATGTAGGACCTGTAAATTATCACCATATTCACTTTAATACTTTATAACTACAAAAGCCTCTACAGTGCATTTTACAATGCGTAGCACTGAGCCAAGTTTGGTGTGAAATTATATTGGTTGCTTTATGGCACAAATTGATTAAGGTAGAGTGGAGAATACAGTCACAGACAAATCTCCAGTATCTCAAACCTAATGAATAATTTGTTGTTTACCACCTATTTTCCTCATTTATGAACATGTTTTATAGATTTGTAAGCACTTGAACTCACCAGGAAGAAACAATTATCAAGTAAATACCCACTTATTCAAAATCTTATAAAATTTAGCAATAAGCACAAAATAACAAAGGACAAAAATGTAAGCATGTATGCTGATTAGTGTGATAGTTTATATATTTCAAGTACTTACATTTCATGACACTGAAATGAATGGAAACCCACAGTAAGCTTGTTGAAGGTATGTCTCTACCAATCTATAGTCTGCTTTGGAAAATGGCCAAAATGTGTATTTGAAAATATCTGGCACACACACGTTAAACTGGAAGTGCATCCAAACTGTAAACCTTTTTTGCGACAGTAAGCCAGTTTTCAGATGACACAACAATGCCTGTAAAAATGTGTGGCCTACGAGTTTATCATCCTTTTTTTGTGGACAGCGATGCAGGGGGGTGGGGAGGTGAATAGGAAAGTGGCCATTTGGCTCGTGGCTCTATGACAGATGATACATATCAATGAATTCAAGGGGATATCACTAGAGACAACTGATTAATATACATATCGCAAGCTGTTTTTCTTACTGCACAGTTTCAACTTCACATTATCTTATCTGAAGTGAATATACATTCTTTATTGTCAAGAGCTTTGTTGGTCCCTTTCTCTATTCTTCTTCTTCTCTTCAACATAAATGTACATGAAGTGATTTCAGGGACTGCCAAGGAAGGGAAACATCTCCTCTGTATAAGGAGGAAACAGGGTTCATGGAAATGTGGTGTTAATTGCCACAGATGTCACCTTCAAGTGCAATTTAAAGAGAAGCTTTCTCTCCCTTTTGAGTCCACATTTTCTTAGAAGTCTGGAAATTTCTGTCCAGCTCATAACAAATAAAAAATATCTTAGAGGGCTTGTAGGGCAATCAGAGACCAGGTGCTTAGGCGGCAGTAGAACCCAATCTGTACTCTCGTTAGTTTTTAGGAGACATTCGTCACCTGATTGTTATAGGCTATATATCGTTTTACATCAGCTGCATCATTCAATAATATTCACCTCAATAATTTTATGATTCAGGTGCTTTTGACATTGCGTTTCAGTATTCTACATTTATGACTCACATAGTTAAAGGAACACGCCAACTTATTGGGACTTTAGCTTATTCACCGTATCCCCCAGAGTTAGATAAGTCTATACATACCCTTCTCATCTCCGTGCGTGTCATAACTCTGTGTGACGCCCCCACCGCTAGCCTCGCTTAGCACAGATGCTGGAGGTAACCGGCTCCATCTAGTCTACTGCTCCCAATAAGTGACAAAATAACGCCAACATTTTCCTATTTACATGTTGTGATTTGTATAGTCGTTAGAAGAGACACAGTCATCTTCTAACCGTATACATACTGGGAACTATATTCTCAGAAGGCGAAGCACTGATACTTGGGCGGAGTGATTTGCACGCAGCACCTGAGAAGCACCTTGGTGAGGAGCAGAGAGTAACAACAGTGCTTTTCAGGTGTTGCGCTAATCACTCAGTAGGCTAGATGGAGCCAGTTACCTCCAGCATCTGTGCTAAGCTAGGCTAGCGGTGGGTCCCCCATCTAACTCTGGGGGATACGGTGAATAAGCTAGTCCCAATAAGTCGGCGTATTCCTTCAACACTGACACTTTTGACTCTTTTAAAACCGTGTAAGGAATTTGTAACCTTGAAAACTTGGGCACATTTTGAAACATTTACTATACGGTTCAAAGAAAGTATATACAGTATAGTTGCTGTCCCTTTGTCTGTTGTGGGTGCTCTCAAATAATTCTTATGTTCTCTTTTAGTCGCTGAAAAATGATGACTCTGTGGCCAAGAAGGATGTGCAGCGGATTCTGGAGCTCAGCCACAAACAGAGGTAAAGTGAAGCATCATGGATGACTTAGACCAACAGACCATGCAACTCATGATCATGTAGGTTAGGACTTTATAATAACCAGAATCAGTAATGACTGATGAATTACTTCAATACCAGGAATGGGATGTTCACAATCATAACCATCAATTTAGTGTTATGTGAGCATTAAACTATAAGTAATACATAGTCAAGCCCGGGAAAACTTTCCTTCAAATCTTTCTCCATGAAGTTGAAGAGTTGGAGCAGCTATTTTGGACACCCCTGGAACCGAAAGTAAATGTCCCATTTATTTTCGCCATAGATAATATTGCATGACTCAGAGATGGCGTTTTTTTTTTTTTTTTTTTACATCTTGAATGGGCATGAAACTCGGGTTCTTGGTTTAATCATCAGTACAAAAGATTCTGTGTTCTTTTAAAAAAATGTTAAAGTAAAAGCCTAAATACATAAGAACTTTGGGGTAGGCACAAACTACTACTTTCAAGGTGCATTTTGTCAATAATCCAATCACTGAGCTTACAATTCTGGAGTGTTTAACGGCAACAACAAAAAAAACTACCGCTCCGATTCGTACAGTGCCTCTGACTGGCTTCTCTCATCTTGGGAGTATATTGAGACATCCGCCATGCTAAAATAACTGTTTCACCTTTGGCAGAAAATATTGTCATATCACTTGTACAGTAGCAAAAAGCATTTTAAATAATGGCTCACTCACCATTATTGATGCTGGTTATTTTGAGGTGTTGCCCTGTTTGCTTTTACATGGCAGCATACACAGGAGCAGGTGGATAATGCATAACCCAATTGTAAATCCTTCTTGTTATTTTTGAAAATAATGCGCCGGGCTCCTTTTTGTGAAAAAGCACATAAAGCATCTGTGATTTAATGATTTATCTTTTTGCAAGCTAGCTGGAAACGTGTTTACCTAAAGTGCTTCACCAGTTTGGATTGTCTGATTAATGCTGTGTGTAATGAGACTTTTAATGATTAGGAGTCATTATTGGCCTTCATGCCCTCTGAAATGTCAGCTTGATTGAAGTCCAGTCTTCTGTGTGCAGTATCTTGATAGCCAATCAATAGCCTATCACGAGTCCATGGCAGCTCCCACGTGTCATCAAGCTAAAAACCATAAAGCAGCAGCTTGGCTCAATGTTGCCTACCTAGCATTGGTGAGCTGTTTTTTTTTTTCAAAGTGTTATTAAGGAGTTCTATATCTGCCAAGTGTCATTACTAGCTGACTCCATCAGGGTGGATGCAGACAGGTGATTCATTGCAAGTCATTTATTTTTGACATCTCTTAACAGCGATTTGATTGCTTTCTGAAAATAAGTTTGCCACAAACTGTAGTGCAACAAAACATGTTTACCTACAGGCCAGATACAGACAGTAAAAAGTTAACATTTCAAGGTTATGAAATAGTAACGATGAATTCAGCTGTGATTTAACCTGCTGTCAAGCTATTTTTACTCATTTGTCATATGCTTGATAAAGAAGTTAAGATTCATCAAGTTTTATTAATTATCATTTGAACATTTTCTGTTGTACTATTTAAAAAAACTGTCTCACTGTTCTCTGAGCTGTGTAATTGAGATGCAGTGGGAGGCCAATGGAGAGGGTTTGGCTTACTGTGACAGGTGCAGGTACATTCCTGAGCTATAGCTTGGGACCATTTTAGAAATTTGTCTGTCAACTGATAAAAACATATATCCAGGGCTGGACTGGGACAAAAAATCGGCCCTGGCATTTTTGGGCCAGGCGGCCCACACCCACCGTGATTGGTCAGACACATTCCCTGCAGACAGTCCTCTTAAAATATGCGTGCATGCTATGATATGAGTTGCCTAGTGTTCAGCGTTCATGTGATCGTTTTGGATCCTTCAAGAGGGGTGTCAAGACTTATCTGTTGGTCTTACACTTAAATAATTCATTCATTCTTAGAGTTATGATTTGTATATTTATGGTATTTTTATTAGTTTTTATTATTGATATTGTATTGTCATTATTGATATTATTACTATTTTGCTTAATATTTTCTTAGCAACTTTAAAAACTGTTTACTGTTAATTTTTAACTATTTTTAACTATTGTAAGATTCATATTTTGTCACTTTGGACATACGTGTCCGCTAAATACTATAACCATAACTATAACCCTTCCCAAAAGCTACAATAAAGCTGAGAGTAGTATATGCCCTGGAAAAGAGCACCAATACAAGAGAAGCTAATTAAGCCATTCAAGGAACACTGATGCTTGTATCAACACTGATTTTATAGATCACACAGACTTTTCAGCTAGCCAACAGGCTAACCGCTAGCATTTTCAACGTAAGCTTAAACAGTTAGGTTACCTGACAGCCACTAACTTTAATGTTACAGCCAAACTGCTTGTTATCGTTATGACGTTGCACGCTGCGGCGCACGCACGAACACACACACACACACACACACACACCACACACACACACACACACACACACACAGAGCTCCTCCCCCCCTTCATGAAAGTCCCTGTTAATTTGCCTACTCCTTACCACATTGTCATCTACTCTCTCTTCCATCTTTCCTTTTTTCACTCTCGCTCCCATGGCACTGTCATGGTCACTCGGCTTCTTCCCTGTCATGATCATGTTGTTTCTGCTTCTCTGTATAGCCAGCCACCTCTCCTCCTCCTCCCCTCCTCCCTCCTCCCTCCTCCTCCTCCTCCCTCCTCCTCCTCCTCCTCCTCCTCCTTCCTCTACTTCAGGTAATGCTGATGTTGAAGAAGCTACTACAGCCCCAAACATGTCCGAAATTTTTGAGGAATCCGCCTGTAGATTCTTAATCTTTTTCTCCTGTAATTTCTCTGCACCTCCCTTGCCCTTTGGTGGTCGTTTGTCCATTTTAACGTGAATGCTAAACTTCCAGCATAACTATTACAGCTCGTGTCTCAGGGCCGGGAGGCGTGGCCATAGTGGGATTCGTAAATTTGCGGCCCAGAATGGGGAAGGGGGATCCTGGATTTGATTGGGTCAGGCCAGTGTCAATAAAGAAAATTAACCAATGTGCCGCAGTGAGTTCTTTATGGACCGGCACGGCCCAAAAAATTAAAAAAAGGCCTATTTATATCGGCGGTTCGGCCCAAAAGTCCGTCGGCCCACCGGGAAAATGCCCGGTATGCCAGATGGCCAGTCCAGCCCTGCATATATCTCAGTGTATCACTAGTGCAGACAGCAAGTCTGAAGAACATTAAAGGAAATGCTAAATATGTGAAATTGTGTTGAGGCATGCAAAAAGCTTGCCATTGGTTACTGAAAATGGTTGTTGTAACGAGGTCTTTTCACTGGTTTAGAAACATATCCATTTGGCTGCTGCCAATGTGCATAGACGTCTTGTACTGTAACAAGTATAAAACTCTTATGTATACCTATGATTCTTTGGGATCTTTGAGGCTAGGACAAACTGAACTGATAAGACCTTGGGCCCTATTTTAAGGATCTGAAACGCAAGTATCAAACGTGAAACGCAAGTAGCTTTGTGGGCGGATCTCGGGCGCTGTTGCTATTATACCGGCGGGATAAATGACTCTTGCGCCCGACGCAAATCTAAAATGGGTTGGTCTGAAGTAGCTAGGTGTGGTTTGGGCATAACATGCAATAAACCAATCAGAGTGTCATCTCTCATTCCCTTTAAGAGCAGGCGCGCTTGTTCCATGGCGGATTGCTATTATGACGGCAGATTTGCCTGGCACACGCCAGCGGGAGCTGTCCGGGATGCGGCAAAGTAATAAATGCCCGTCTTGACCGGGTGGCGATGTTGCTGCGGCCTCTCGGGCGCATCGCCACAGTCTGGAGAGGATTGCTGCAGCCATGGAGCGTACCTCCAAACGCACCACCCTGTTGTGACCCTTCCTCCTCCCCCAACTCCAGCTAAATGACACATATATGCCTATGTGGAAGTAGCTCAGTCAGTAGGGAGTTGGGTTGGTACCAGAGGGTTGTTGGTTCAAGTCCCCATACGGACCAAAGTATGGTGGTGGACTGGTAGCTGGAGAGGTGACAGTTCACCGCACTGCCAAGGTGCTCTTGAGCAAGGAACTGAACCCCCAACTGCTCCCTTTCCATGGGCAGCTCCCTCACTCTGACATCTCTCCATTTAGTGCATGTATAATGTAATTCAGGCCTGTGTGTAATGTGCGTAATAACACCAGAGTGAAAACATTGTAATTTCCCCTTGCGGGATTAATACATTATTATTATTATTATTATTATTATTATTATTATTATTATTATTATTATTAATTATAAAGATAATAAAATAATAACACGGAGGCTTCATAGTCTGGACCAAGATGACAAAATCTATTGACTTCCACATTGTCAAAAGTAGTGCATGACAGCTTAACCCCTTCCATTCTCACCTTTCACACAAAAAAGCCCTTCGCTAAGAGGTAACAAAATCAACGAAATAGCTTACCACTAGCACACTATCATGCACGTGAATCTGCAATTAAAATACACAGATCAGAGGACACATGATGCTAAACATCTTGGTTTCTCCATTGGTTTCTTACATTGTTCTGTTTACAACATACACAAATGTGTATTAAGTTTAAATAAAAGTACATTTATTGATATTAATTTTATCTTGTCTTTATTTGCATATTTGGTATTGAGGTAATCCAAAAGTAATGCAAAGTAATCAAGTTACTTTTATAATGTGATACTTGGATATTAGGTTAACAGGTAATTAGTAATTGTATCGGAATACATTTATAAAGTAATCCTCCCAACCCTGCTCACTACTCTGTGCTTTAAAAATATGTCAATCGCACATTTATTGTGCCCTTTTCTGTCAGCAGTTTTGATCTTCTTTGTACAAAATGTTTCCAAGCCTCAGATGCAGGAGATGAGAGTGTAAATGAAATGCCAAAGCAGTGGTGGTCGGCTGGTTGCTGTGAAGGAAAATGTTTGCTAGGCTGAACTTATGCCAAGAGAAAAGACCATTGGCATGTAAAATATAAGGCTATAGGCTGTTGAGCAGTGAGAATCTTTCCATACAAACATTGGCCGCTTGGATTCATCACTGAAAGACTACGACCACGTCATATACTTTTAAATTTACAGCCATGCACGGAAACAGTAAATAGACTGTTACCTCTAATTTAACTGGGCTGCCTAGTGATGTTATTTCTACAAGCGTTTTTGAAACCACTGACCCACATCGATTGCTCACTTGATTCATAATTCAGTGTGCATTGCTGTTATCTGTGCACAGGAGCATCAAACGGTACAGAAATACCCATTGCATACCAATGCATTAACATTTATGTCAAATGCATAAAGAATGCAGCACCAGTCTTCATACAGCATGCATAAAAACAGTGTGGAGCATTACAGATGTCATAGGCTACTACATACTGTAATACCACATAATGAATACTACTATGTTTTCATTATACATAGCCTTATTAACCTAAAATCTGTAACCTTTATGATATTTGCTTTGGTGTGTGATTATTAAACTGCAGTTTATTTTAGGAATAACAGTGCATTTAAAGAAAAATTGGCTGTAGCTGAACCATAATATTCAAATAGGGGAATGAAGATTAATAAATTAATGTGAAATTATTTGAAGACACATTAATTAAAGAAACAAATGTCTTGACACCATAGAAGAAATATGTAACCAAAGTCAATTAAGTTTAATGTATGAATGTATTTAAACAATTAAATAAAATCAATGTACAGCTCTCTTGGCAATTTAGTTCAGTTTAGCTACATGTAACAAATACATCCTCATTCACCCCCTTTTCATGGTTCAATAAGGTGGTAATAGGTTGTATTATTGCGTCATTTATTCCTAAGGTGAAAAGGTAAAGGCAAAATGTGATGTTTAAAAGATTGTTACAACTAAAATATGTGCTTGTTGATTCTTGAATTTGTATAACTTGAAATCACTGTATGTATTCAACATATCTGTTTACAAACTGCTTTGTACAACTAAAAATGTTAGTCATGTAAAGATCTTTGTGATTAAATCAGCGTTTATTTTCAAAGGTCTCACATAGAGAGGAGTGAGATTTCCATGTTTTGTTTTTTTTCATAAAACAGGTCGGAGTGCTTTTTTTTTTGGAGGGGGGCTTAAAGAGACAGGCGCCAAAACGGTTTTCAGTTTCAGAAATAGGGTGTAAGCATGTAATCATGTTCCATTAGAAACCCAAAATGGTGAAACATGAAAATGAGCATGACATGTCCCCTTTAAGAACATTTTAATATATTCATACAGCTTTGTTTTTGCACACTTATTGGCAAAAACTTTTTTCAACATTTGTGTAACCGCTCTAAAACTTCATAAACTTAAGTTATTCCAATATGACAGATGACAACATGTAAACCACTGTTCTTTTTCTATGTTCAACACAAGTTAACATAAGATACCAAGTGAAAATTGCTTTACCCAAATTACTTTCTGTGCTAACTGGTTCTCAATGGTGTTATATTTAAGAAAGCCATTATGTGGCAGAGTGGTGGAGACCTCTGAGGGGGTAAGGAGGATGTGCTGCTAACAGAGTGTTTTTCACTTCCCTCTCACTTGACAGAGAGGAGATGAAGTCCCTCCAGGCAGCCTTGCAGAAGCAGCTGGATGAGGCAAATGAGAGAGCAGAGAAGCAGCAGGCCACGGTAAGACAGAGTTGACCTGACCATCAGCATCCGCTCTCCTCTAACCAGCCCCGTCACCTGTCACACAGGCCCCTCAGTGATCCACACTCATTACCCAGCAGCCAGCTCTCTAGCCTCCTTGCCTTACCACTTAATTGAAACTCTCAGAAATTGTTAGAGAAAGCTTTGTGTCTTCTCCCCCAACTTCACCCATATATATATATATATATATATAAGAAGAGACAAAGGCTTTATAACCTAAGAACATGTACTTATCTATCCATCCATCTCTCCATCTACAGTATCCGCCTTTCCATCTATCCAGCTATGCTGCCCAATGGACTGTCACCTTGGTTTTAATTCAATTCCACACAGCTACCATCTGGCAAATTCAATTCAATTAATCACTTGGTTTATAAAATAGTGTGCAACCATTTTCCAGAGCCCAAGGTGGTGTATTGAAATTGCTTATTTTGATTGACAAACAACCAAAGAACCAAAGATATTAGGTTTACTATCATATATGTAAAAATAAAAGCTGGAACAAGTGAATGTTTACCTGATGACTAACAAGATAATTTGGTTAATTAAATAGTTGCTAATTAGTTTTCTGTTGATCAACAAATGAATTAAATCTGCTCTGATTTTTCAAATGTAATAATACGGACCAAAAAAACTAAAGCTTTTAAATAATTATCTATGCCGGGTAAGTACTTTGGGTTAAGTTGCATATTGTAAATATGCGTATATTAAGTATATTAAGATGAGTTGGAAGTGTGTCTGTAACAAGGCTTTGACCTGGAACAAATGAAATTACTACTGAATCTTCTTGACCAGCATTTTCATAGTCACAGCATATTGACATTATTATAAAGGAAATAGGAAGAGGCATTCAATGTCAACAGAAAATGTTACCTTTGCTCACTCTAGTAATTATGACAAAATTAATTAATTGGTGACCATTATTCAACTTACATGTTAATTAAATCAAATTATTAATCTATCTCTTAAAGTGACTATGAGTTATTACACTTGGAGTGAAGAGGTCAATATATATATATATATATATATATATATATATATATATATATATATATAAAGTTGATAAAGTCCATCTGTTCATCTAAAACATGTTTTGCTTTAGTTTCTAACCATTATACCAATTATCTTATTATTGCTATTTTTTTATTTCTGTCTAGTAATCTGATTACTAAAAAATATGAATATGTAATTAAATATCTGTCATGAATCAGACTATTTTACTGTCTGGACCCTATAGTAGCTGCTATGGTGAAGGCTGATACAACTGCAAATAAATACAAATAAACACTGCTAAGACACTGCTCTGGAAAATGTAGCTTTTCAACAAAATGATCATTCTTCAGTAGACAAATGTTTAAGTAACCTGTATGTCTATTGTAAAAACTCAACTCCACTAGCCTCGTACCCCAAACTGCTGTAACTGCTGTGTCAGAGCCCCAGCCCAAGTTTAGTGGTATAAACACAAACTCACTTAAAATACATGCAGCTAGTCTAGATGTGTCGATATTGTTATTCATGCATGAGCTCTATCGTACTGTATTGTCCCACATTTGTGTCCTCATATTATTCAGAGAGACCACATGTTGTTCTGCTAACAAACTCCTTATCAACAAATTAGCATGAAGACTTTCAGGCTGCAATGACCTCTACAGTAGCCCTGAAGTTTTTCTTGGATTTGCAATATATGCTAATGAAAAGCTCATTTAACGAGCACAGTGACGTGACGATCAACAATCTAATAATCTGCACTGTGAGATAAACAATGGTACAGTTACATTTCAAGTAACATTCTTGCCATTTTCCTAAGACCTGTGACAAATCCCAGATGCTGGGTTTTATGGTTTGAGTTTGACATTTATGTCCTGTAAAATGGTATTTATCACCCCTGCTAAGATTCAAGATTTAAAAGAGCACCTCTGCAGCATGCAAATGCCACAAACCTTTAATAGAACAATGAAATACTGTATCTGGTTTAGAGTCCTCATGTCCACATAAAATTTAGTTGGAAAACGAGGCTTTCAAAAGCTGTAGAGAGAATCGACATTAAGAATGTTACAAGCACCTTGCAAAAATATTTAAAAAAATATTTATTGCAGTTTTTGCTGTGCAAAAACTACCAAAAGCACACACAAAGCAGAAGACAATTTTTTTTTTTATATTCCTATAGGTATGGGCAATGAGATTCAAGCCAATCTCTATTTCAGACTGCATTCTGCTTGAGGAAGTTTTGTATTGCACATCAGGAGCAGTAATAAATATTTTCATTTTTGCAAGCAAGGTGCCTCTCCAATTCCTTGGTTTAGAATCCTGCACTGAAAATATAGAGGCACTGCATATGCAAATAAAAATATATTTCCAATGAAAATGTTTAGAGCCTGTCATTTGACATTTTCACATTGCTTGTTTTTGTCCGATCAACAGTCAAAAACGTTTCGGTCCAACACGTTTACCCAATCTGAAATATCTCTACAACTATTGAATGGACTGTCGTAAATATTTGGTACAGATATCAGTGGTGCCCAGAGGATGAATCTTAATGACTTTGATGATCCCCCACCGGTAAGGTGGGCCACGGCCTACCGGTGTATGTGTATCCTGATGACATCGCTATGGGCTATCATTTGATAGTACCAAGGGTATCACTGGTTGTTCCTTCATAGGTCACACAATCACTATTCAATTCATACATTAATTCTCTCTCGAATTGTCCTGTCTCTGTTGCTTCATTCTCTGTTTATCTTAGCTCTTTTCCTCCTCTTTCCTCATCTCCTCTCTCTGTCTCCCTCCTCTCTATATCTCCTCTCTCTGTGCTGTCTGTATCATTGTCTGTCTCACCTCTGTCTGTAAAATGAAGTTAAAATGGAGAAAGGACAGCTTAGCACACCACATCCTGTCAAGTAGCCGGTCACATTATAAGGCCTATATATATATATATATATATATATATATATATATATATATATATATATATATATATATATTTATATATATACATATATATATATATAAATATATATATATATATATATAATATATAATATATATTAATATAATATATTATATATACATAGCATATATAAGGCTTTCACACAAACCATTAAAATAAATTTGTAGGTATCCAGTCTGAATGCTATAGCCTATCTACACCTTTAAGTTAATTGACTTAATACTGTCTCTGTGCCAGTACCATTTTGAGAAGGGCAAGGGGGACAGGGGACATTTTAAATGGTAGCCAGTCAGAGTAAACTATCCCAGTTATTTCTCTAAGGACTTTATTATATCTGGTTTTTTTAAGCCATGTAGCATCATCCACAATTAGTTGTGAAGACATTATACTCTAGATTGTGTTTTATTGGTGAGCTAATTACGATGAATTAAACTTCATTTTAGGCTACACCACAAACGCGGTTGGATACTATTATTGTAACATTAACTAGCTGACTAGCAAAGGGAGCTTGTTGTCACTAACTTTCAGTGGCTTAAATGCCAGATAATGCATGGAATTACATCCGGTTATTTATCTGACAATATATCCTGAATTTTACTTGTAATATGGGCTAATGGGAAAAGGAAGAGGTGACTTGCAACTTTGTGTCTGAAATCAATGCTGTGGCTTGTTGAGTCAGTGGCATGAATCTACAGTGAACCAAATTAAACTCAAAAACATGAAGTTTAGTACTTTTTTCCGAGCTCACTCACTTTGGGTTTGTAGCCGAGGCCGTGTGCTGGCATCAGGAGGAGGGCTGCTGTGTTGACGGGACGGCGCTTAAAAAACTGGCGGATATCCATTTTTAAAATCCATTCATTACATGAGACACGATGTAGTGTAGGCTAGTGACTGACGAGTCTTTGATGCAGTCTGCTGCTTCCTGCTGGCTACGCAAGAGATTGGTCAACACTGACAGTCCCATAATGCAGCGCAATATGGAAAGACTTCGTCTTAGGTTTAACAATCTATGAAACTAATAATGAACAATATGAAACTAAAACGACATAAGCTTAATTTAGAATGGCTTAGGAACGATAGGCTATTTAGAGGTGGATAAATGCAATTTAGGGGTGGATAAATGCACTTTGGAGCTGGGTAAATGCTATTTCCGAATTTAGCCTCCACTACATCCCTGCTTGCCACAGAATTTTGTACAGACATTCATGGCCCCTTCAGGATGAATTGTAATCACTTTGCTGTTCCCGTTCATCTAGCCCCAATATTGGGTCAAAACGTTTATGTGTCCAATACTTTGGTTTATGAGAGTTTACTTGCACAACTAAGGCTATTCCAATCAGCTTCAGCTACACTGTGTTTTGTGCTACTTTGCAAATGTTAGCAAGCTAACATTTTAAATTAAGATGGTGACCATGGTAAACATGACCTGCTAAACATAAGCATGTTAGTATAGTCATGTTGAGGGTGTTAGCATGGCTATAGCAGTACTGTTGTTTGACAAATGATTAATCGTTATTAAAATTGTTCTAGACACATTTTCTGTAGAATGAATCAATGCACAAATCATTTCATCACTACATAATTTATTAATTTCAGACAAAATTATTAATTTTCCATTTAGTCTAGCTCAAACAACACCTGGCTCCTGCTACGCTTCATTTTCCTGCTCACTTCCATTCTTTACATTTAAAAATCCTCATTGAGCTAGCTGTTTTTTGTAGCTTAAAAATAGATAAAATAATGAATAATAATAATTTTGTTACTTTACTTTTCTACTCCTTTTAACTGAAGACCTGCACCAGGATGTGTGTTGTTGTTTTTTTAAAGAACATTCCCGGGGGCTGTGGCGGTGACTGAAAGACTCAAACATGAACCTTGATGTTATCATGCCCTGCTTGGGGATGTGAGCCAACTGGGAAAGGCTTAGTTTACAGTTCCCTAGGGTACTTAACTGGTACGAGGTCACCAGCCCCGCCAATCTTTTCCTTTTTGTCCCCCAGACTATCTTGATAACCTCTCTCAAGGACACACAACTCTTAAAAACAGTCTTTTCAGAATGGAGAACAGAAAGAAAGATGGAACCTTGGCATATCTATCTCACCCACACAAACACCAAAGAATTCAGTTTTTTTTATATACGGTAGCCCATGGCAGCAGTTTGCCATCTGCAGTTGGTGTTTGAACCTCTGGCTGGCTGCTAAACACAAGCCACAGGCCTGTACCAGCAAGACATGCAGGGTTCATGATATAAGGATTGCAATAAACAAAGATATCACTCTGGAATGGTTAGCATATGGGCTATTAAATCAGGCACACAGTGGAAAGTAGGTAGTTGCTCACTGCAGGAATACATGCCTCAGCGTATCACATGTACTACAATCAGAGAGCCTCGGAAGAACATTGTTGGTCACTTATTACTGTATGCTAAACTAACTTCGTATGACACAAGAGAAAACATCCGACAATATCTGAGATAAAAAGTATTTAAGCCTTAATGGGAGGCCACCTGAAAACTGTGTAATTAAAGTTTCACTACAGCAAGGGGCCTTTGTGCCACTGTCAGTTTATAAGGAATAGTGTTCATTTATGGCGGGAGCCTCAATATACTGCCTCAATGTAATCTTACAAGGACAAAAAATCAAACACTGCTTAACGACTTGCACTGGCATAATCACAAGCATTCAGTACACTTAGCTTATGCATATAGGCAGCTTTCATTTATCATTTTAGTCAATTGCTAATTAGCAAAGTAAATGCTGCAGCAGGATGTTCTTTTTTTCTGTTTTATATGTTTCTATCATTTTTGTTTAACTATTCTCGGGGGCAGAGACTGGACATGACCTTTGTGTATGTATTTGTGTATCTTTGTGTGTATGTTATCATGCCCTCTGACTGGGGATGTGAGTCAATGGGTGTGGTCTATTTAATAGTTATAAGCCCCACTGTGCCTCACTAGAAGATTAAAAAAAAATGTGACTTGGAATTAGACCGGATTTTGCTTCTGTACAACATGGTACCTATAAAATGTAAATCAAGATTATAAATATTGGTAACAGGTTAAGTCTGGTGTTATTCTATTTTTCCTTATTGTCAACAAATCCCATGAAAAGGCTATAACCAACAATAAATCAATACTACATATAAGAGTTTATCCAAAGCCTGTTAAAGCTTAATTCTCTGTGTCATAGAGCTTTATTGTCATCCAAAAGCTATTCTCTTTAAATCAATGAGCCATACTGTTGCATTGGGTGACGTGTTCCTTCATTACCATTAATGCGAGCACTGTAGTTTATTTTGAGTCAAACCCTCATATGCCATCCTGCTGTTGTAAACAAGTAGGCCTAATAAATGACCAAATGTGCGGCTGAAATCTGCCCTCCAAAATGAACTATTTACTCCTGTTTGAGTAAGGTTTTCTAAAAAACTACAGTCCTCACCCATTTTTAAATTGGCTTGGGGCGAGTGTAACAGACATGCTGGGGAAGACGGGCCAAGGCATTGTTGGTTTTGGTATTTTCATGGGATTGTTTGACAATAACAAAAAATACAGGAATATTGCCTGCTTTGTCTTTTAATATTAGAAGGCAGTACATCACATACTGACACTGCTTATCATAATTGCTTTCATTCAATGCACTTAATTTCACATATAGCCTTCCTGCTTAAACGACCACGCTCAGCACCCTAACCTTCATTAAATGTGTTCACTGAATGGAAAACAAACAAACAATGAAGCGGGGCATTCAGTATGATCATCATTCTTTTGTCCTTTCTGTCTTCAGATCAAATTTCTTAAAGTGGAGATGGAGAAAAAAACCAAAATCATCAAGGATTTACAGCAAGAGGTGAGTCATCACGGTATCATTTAAGGCTGGTTTGAATCCTGCATTCGACATCATGAATTCTCAGTTTATGCCTTCATGAGGTATATATGTAACCATAAAGGAAGAATTAACTTTAATTTACTGATCAGGGACCCACTCCCCCTGCTTCGTCTACTTCCATTTCATTTTGTGATTTTCTGTGTTTGGCAAATGCCTTCTGACAATCTCCAGAGAGAGAGCTTGTTGCTTTCAATCAAAGGTGGACAAACGCTGGCATATATATATATACATATTTCAATCAAAGGTGGACAAACGCTGGCATATATATATATATATATATATATATATATATATATATATATATATATATATATATATATATATATATATATATATATATATATATATATATATATATATGTATATATATATATATATATATATATATATATATATATATATATATATATGTGTGTGTGTGTGTATGTTTTACCGAGCACGTTGTAAACACTGGAGTGTGTCTTTGATCATGATTGTGATCATGACTGTCATGGCGTGTGTTGGTTGAGAAATTCGTCTCTCTTCTCCTGCGATGGATTTCTCTCTGCATGATTGTTGAACATCAGTGCAAAATAGTTTGTTTTCTCTTTGATTCTGAGGGGCTGACACCAAAGTTTTTACCGCTAATGCCTTAGACAGCTGGAGAAAAAAAAAAGTTCTGCTTGCAAATACCATTTGAGCTGTACTGAAGATATGTGACACCACAGTATCTGCTGTTTGCTTGGTAGGAATAAAAATACAAAAATACAAAAAAAAAAAAAACATCAAAACAACATTGGCCCATTAAATGCAACATAGATACTTCGGCAAGATGTTTAAAGTTGGATGTTCCATTGGTACTGTATCTGTGGTTTGTCTGTCAGCTGTGTAACATGAAAAAGGAGGTGGAAAATATCACAATGAAACCTCTGCCGACCAATACTGTGACAAATGAAAGGGAATCATGCAGCGCTAGCCAAATTAGTTGATTTTTACTTAATGTTATAGATGGAAGACTCAGTTCAAAGTGTAACTAGAAAAAGCCTTCATTTCAACCTCTCCGTTTTCAAAAATAACATTGTGCAAAGCTGTCAGTTTTCAGAAAAGTGTTCCTTTACATGTACCCGTGTATATATGCCATCAATGCCATCAAGTGCATGCCAAACCTGTAGGTGGCAGTGTAATGAGAAGCTCAAGCTCACGTTAGCCAATAAGAATCCCGAAAATAGCAACAACAGCAACAAATCACTTCCTCTTTCTCTCTCTCGGCTGCCTAAACCTCCGTTTGTCTCAGTTTACATGCAAACGTGCAAACAAAGTTTTCCAAAATCTCCACTCTGGCTGGATGTTTTAGAAAGAATCGTTTTCAGAGGCGAATTCTCCGTTTGCGTGTAAATGAAGGGCACAAACGAAGGGAAATGTCTCAGTTTTACAAAATAACCGTGTACGTGCAAACGGGGTATAAGGTTGTAAACCTTTTTTTTAACTGACTCCATTTGCACTAGAAATGCAAATACAAATTTGGGCTCATTTTGACTGCATTTCTTGAGCGAACAAGCTTTTGATGTGATTAACTTGTCATCAGGAACCTTAATGGCACAACAAACAAAATGTGTAGCACATTCATAAGCCCTATTTGCACGGGACTAGTATTACCTGTGGACCTCTGGTAATTTGTAATAATCACAGAGGTCATCTCTCAATCCCATGCGAATATGCTATGTCTATAATTTGTCAGTAATTTAGTAAAGGAAAAATTCCATCGCAAATTACGTCCCATATTTTGCCAGACACAGAGGTTCTGTTATAATCAAATGCCAATCAGCATCCCTGTGATTCGGAGTTGCATTGGCTGCGTTGCCAATTATAAATCAAAGTTTTGACAGAGTGGGGGATAATGTCAGTAAATTCTAGGAAAATACAGACTTCGCTGATCCTGTGCGAATGCGTCGCACGAAACAGACTTGGGGGCGTAATTTGTAACTCACATGAGGTCCCCTGGTAATGTTGATGTTTTTTCTTGTGTTTTGAACTGCAGGCAGGCAATTTAATTGCATCACAAGATCATGAGAAATGATGATGAAGAGATTCTAAAACTTGCCATGCCATGCTGTTCACTGCTGCAGTGAGACAACTGAGTTTCGCCAGATGTTCAAATTAATTTGAGACCAATTTTGACTAAACTCTGCTTTGGTAACATTTTCAAATGAAGAACCAAACAATGACATAATGACATAAATTTACTGCGATCAAACCTGCCAGTATGAAGGTTTCTGTGGATATATCAGACATTACAGTCGTCTGTCACAAAAGACAGAAAGGATCAGATGAATCTTCTTTTTTACTGCTTGAGGATACTGTAGTGTGTTTCCCAAATTGTGTTTCTGTCAATATTGATAAAAATGAAGGGCCAAATGAAGTCATACCTGGAGATAGAATAAAAAGGATTAGCATGTAGTTGCACTAAATTTCACAGATTGTGAGGTTTGAGCTCAGGTAATGAGCCAATTGTTTAATGATGAATGTATTGACACAAAAAAGAAAAGTCAATGACATATTTGTTTAAAAAAATAATAATACAAAAAATAATATATATATATATATATACAGTGCCTTGCGAAAGTATTCGGCCCCCTTGAACTTTTCGACCTTTTGCCACATTTCAGGCCTCAAACATAAAGATATAAAACTGTAATTTTTTGTGAAGAATCAACAACAAGTGGGTCCCAATTATGAAGTGGAACGAAATTCATTGGCTATTTCAAACTTTTTTAACAAATAAAAAACTGAAAAAGTGGGCGTGCAAAATTATTCAGCCCCCTTAAGTTAATACTTTGTAGCGCCACCTTTTGCTGCGATTACAGCTGTAAGTCGCTTGGGGTATGTCTCTATCAGTTTTGCACATCGAGAGACTGACATTTTTGCCCATTCCTCCTTGCAAAACAGCTCGAGCTCAGTGAGGTTGGATGGAGAGCGTTTGTGAACAGCAGTTTTCCGTTCTTTCCACAGATTCTCGATTGGATTCAGGTCTGGACTTTGACTTGGCCATTCTAACACCTGGATATGTTTATTTGTGAACCATTCCATTGTAGATTTTGCTTTATGTTTTGGATCATTGTCTTGTTGGAAGACAAATCTCCGTCCCAGTCTCAGGTCTTTTGCAGACTCCATCAGGTTTTCTTCTTCAGAATGGTCCTGTATTTGGCTCCATCTATCTTCCCATCAATTTTAACCATCTTCCCTGTCCCTGCTGAAGAAAAGCAGGCCCAAACCATGATGCTGCCACCACCATGTTTGACAGTGGGGATGGTGTGTTCAGGGTGATGAGCTGTGTTGCTTTTACGCCAAACATAACGTTTTGCATTGTTGCCAAAAAGTTCGATTTTGGTTTCATCTGACCACAGCACCTTCTTCCACATGTTTGGTGTGTCTCCCAGGTGGCTTTTGGCAAACTTTAAACGACACTTTTTATGGATATCTTTAAGAAATGGCTTTCTTCTTGCCACTCTTCCATAAAGGCCAGATTTGTGCAGTATACGACTGATTGTTGTCCTATGGACAGAGTCTCCCACCTCAGCTGTAGATCTCTGCAGTTCATCCAGAGTGATCATGGGCCTCTTGGCTGCATCTCTGATCAGTCTTCTCATTGTATGAGCTGAAAGTTTAGAGGGACGGCCGGGTCTTCATAGATTTGTAGTGGTCTGATACTCCTTCCATTTCAATATTATCGCTTGCACAGTGCTCCTTGGGATGTTTAAAGCTTGGGAAATCTTTTTGTATCCAAATCCGGCTTTAAACTTCTCCACAACAGTATCTCGGACCTGCCTGGTGTGTTCCTTGTTCTTCATGATGCTCTCTGCGCTTTACACGGACCTCTGAGACTATCACAGAGCAGGTGCATTTATACGGAGACTTGATTACACACAGCTGGATTCTATTTATCATCATTAGTCATTTAGGTCAACATTGGATCATTCAGAGATCCTCACTGAACTTCTGGAGAGAGTTTGCTGCACTGAAAGTAAAGGGGCTGAATAATTTTGCACGCCCACTTGTTCAGTTTTTTATTTGTTAAAAAAGTTTGAAATAGCCAATGAATTTCGTTCCACTTCATAATTGGGACCCACTTGTTGTTGATTCTTCACAAAAAATTACAGTTTTATATCTTTATGTTTGAGGCCTGAAATATGGCAAAAGGTCGAAAAGTTCAAGGGGGCCGAATACTTTCGCAAGGCACTGTATATATATATATATATATATATATATATATATATATATATATATATATATATATATATATAAAGTTGGTATGCCTTGAATAATATTTCATAGATACATTTAAAAAGTAACATCTCAGCTAGCAGTTTAATATATATGAATGTTTGATTGTTATCTATTGAATTTCTTCTTGCATGCCTAACTCTGTAAGGGGTAATCAGAGCTAAATGTAGAGACACTTCCACAATCAATCAAGTCATTTTCACAGTAGGAGGTTGCCCATGTTGGCAATACTGTGAGGCAGATTGCTTTAAGTGACTAAATGACCCATAAAGGAGGCCATAATGTGACTTTTAAATGAACAATTAGGGATTACTTTATTCCTAAACATCATCTTGATTTGGAAATAGAACAGGTACCAAGACACTGACAGAGAGGTATGATAATAATCTTTGCTCTGATGTTTGTCAAACGAAGTTCAGTTTTCTGCTAAACCTCATTACCATAAGTCAGTCATCGATGTATACACTAATCTTGCCTAGCTGGCAAGTTGCCAACATTTTTGATCTGAATTAGAGTGAACTGAAATGTAATTGAAGAGACTCGAAAACGAAACGGTAGTATTTTGGTAGAATTGCCATGTAAATGTTTTTGCATATGAACTGAAGTAGCATTGAGGTTAGTCACTGAGATTTACTCTGCAGGCAGGAGGACACAGCAAAGAGCAGTACGAGAATAGGAAGCACCTTTTATAGACCCATTGCCCCCCTATCCTATAAGTGCTTGATTGTTGACATTTTTAAGATTTACCTTTTTTTCCCAGATCTTTATATCTTGGACGCTCGGTTTAAGGGCCTTTATAATCAAATAGGGGCCATTTGTGGTCAACAGTCCAAAAGTCCAAAAGTCAAGTCTGGGAACTTTTCTGACACTGTGACATTTAAGTCATGGCTACGTGCAGAGAATCTTGAGAATCATTACCCTGCATCTATTACACTTGTGTTCTTGTGTGCTCAAAAGTATTTAAGTTATCATTTTACTACCGCAGAGTCTGCGTTCCTCAGTCTTACAGTCTTCCTACCCCAGAATCCACTCTCCTCTGTCTTAGTACCCTAGAATCCACTCTCCTCTGTCTTAGTACCCTAGAATCCACTCTCCTCTGTCTTAGTACCCCAGAATCCACTCTCCTCTGTCTTAGTACCACAGAATCCGCTCTCCTCTATTTTACTACCACAGAATCCGCTCTCTTCTGTCTTCCTACCACAGGATCTGCTCTCCTCTGTCTTGCTACCACATAATCCACTCTCCTCTGTCTTACTACCACAGAATCCACTCTCCTCTGTCTTACTACCACAGAATCCGCTCTCTTCTGTCTTCCTACCACAGGATCTGCTCTCCTCTGTCTTACTACCACAGAATCCACTCTCCTCTGTCTTACTACCACATAATCCACTCTCCTCTGTCTTACTACCACAGAATCCACTCTCCTCTGTCTTACTACCACAGAATCCGCTCTCCTCTGTCTTACTACCTCAGCATCCGCTCTCCTCTGTCTAACTACCACAGAATCCACTCTCCTCTGTCTTACTACCACAGAATCCACTCTCCTCTGTCTAACTACCACAGAATCCACTCTCCTCTGTCTTACTACCACAGAATCCGCTCTCCTTTGTTTTACTACCACAGGATCTGCTCTCCTCTGTCTTACTACCTCAGCATCCGCTCTCCTCTGTCTAACTACCACAGAATCCACTCTCCTCTGTCTTACTACCACAGAATCCGCTCTCCTTTGTTTTACTACCACAGGATCTGCTTTCCTCTGTCTTACTACCACAGGATCTGCTCTCCTTTGTCTTATTACCACAGAATCCGCTCTCCTCTGTTTTACTTCCACAGAATCCACTCTCCTTTGTTTTACTACCACAGGATCTGCTTTCCTCTGTCTTACTACCACAGGATCTGCTCTCCTTTGTCTTACTACCACAGGATCCGCTCTCCTCGGTCTTACTACCGCCGAATCCACTTTCCTCTGTCCTACTACCGCAGAATCCACTTTCCGCTGTCTTACTACCGCATAATCCACTTTCCTCTGTCTTACTACCACATAATCCACTCTCCTAAGTCTTACGGTTTTTCTACCTCAGAATCCGTCTCATCGGTCTTAAAGTACTTTCTAAATTTTGCATCTTGAAAGGGAAGTCATCTGACTAAATTCTTGCATAATGACATACATTATATATCATTGAACACCACCATCAAAGATGCTACGGTAACCTCAAACATGCGTTTTTGGTGGTAGAGGTAACTGTACAATAGTTTTTACAACAAAGTTGTCTGTTTTTATGCAGTACCGATCATCTACCGTTTGTATCCTTTAATATTTAAATTTTAAAGAAAATAAAACTTTGTGCAAAGCAAAGCCAAAATAAAAAAGAAGCTGATAAAAACAGTATTTTGTGGACAGTATTTTGAGCTTGAATTATTTGGTCTGTCATGTTCCAGTACAAAATACAAGGTATTTCTTCCCTGAGTATTAACTTGAGTAATTGCATAGATTATATCACTATATTATTTAATGGTAATATTTTACACTGAGTTTTCAGCTTATTAGGTACACCTATTTGCAATGTAATATGACAGCCCTGCAATAAATCCTATCTTCATGAAGGTTATAATGTTCAGTTTTTGTGTCGACACCACAAGTGTCGAATGAACTTCATGGTCATTTTAGAAGCCGCAGTTTAATTGCGTTATACTTAGGTGTTTCTAGTATTAATATTTTTTGTAATATTTAGTAATATAGTATCATTAATGTACATGAACATGCAACAACAAAAAATTAAGGCAGGATTTATTGCAGGGCTGATGTATTTAGGGTTGGGTAACGAAACGCGGTGCCAATAGGGCATCGGTTCCGACGTAAACGATAGTAACAAGACTGAACGAGAACGAAAATTTCGGTGCCTTATTTCGATGCCTGACTTTATTTTCAGAAGCATCGCTGCACGGGACGCTAAATTACCGTTAGCTTGTAGCTGGATTAAACACAATGGTTAAAATGCTGACAGCTTACGTTAAGCGGTGTAAAGTGTGACTGTATTTCCTTGTAGAGGATTCCAACACCGGGACGTAACAGTCTGACTACAGCTGTCCGTTCCGTTGTTGGAAAAACAACACAGACGTGTGCATTTACTTGAAACTCGCCAGCCTTGTGGTGCATTTTAAGTTATTGTAAAATACCCTTTTCCCATCTGGTGCTTGTTTTTGTCGTTTACCAGCAATTTACTGGTGAAATAAGTAATTGTTATAAGTTATTATTACATTATTAATCAATCATAAAATTTTGACCATTTGGCCTTAGCAATAAACAAGCCATTCTTTAATGTCGCCAACTGTCGTTTTGTGCTCCTTTTTTTATATTTTATATTATATACATTATACATATATTATACACAGTATATTTTGGTTCAGGCACTGGTTCAGGCACCGTTTAGGCACCAGTATCGGAAAAAATCCAAACGATACCCAACCCTAGTTGTATTAGACTGCATTCATGTAGTGTATCTAATAACCTGGCACACCTAACACTTGATTATCAATCCTCTATTATTCTAATGTAATACCATTACTCAGAATTGTTATTCTGAGTAGTTCTGTAAAGTGTATACAAATTCCTGATAGAGCTGAAATGAACATCTGTAAAGACAACCATATCCTTTGTTTACACCAGCATTCAGATTATTTTTATGTCGCACATCACTGTGAATTGTGTTGTGGTGTCAACATGGAAGCTTTATGGCTGCAATTCACGGTGAAGTCATTATCAATGATTTGCTTTCAGGGCTTATTATGAGTATTTTGAGGGAGAATGATTTACAGACTGACTTGGATCCTGCTGGGATTCATCAGGTCCTCGCAGAGCTTTGTAATAGACAGCTTTGCCACACACTCAGCTCCTTGCTACTGATGCTAATGTTTTTTTTTTCTTTCTAAAATGGCTTCCCGTCATTTTCTTTTCCTTTCATGTCTTCCTGATGTAATTTCACTGGCTAAACGGCAGAAAAGAATCGTGCATCAGGGCATTTACTGGATCGCTCAGTGATACTCTTACTGGAAGAAAAAAAAAGTGACAAGCAACTAAAGTGGCCAGAAAATGCAAACTGCATCATTTTATGTGTTGAACAGGACAAAGACAAAACAGATGAAACCACTAAAGTTAGAAGAGGCTTAATTTCATAGTCTAGCAAGTCATGCAGTTTTTTTTTTTTTTTTATTTGAATTACCAATGACTGATGCCATAAAGGTATCCGTTCATTGTGTGCTCCGAATTGAAAAAAAAAGGCAAAGACACAATAAGAAAATAAATTGCATATTCCAAAGGTAGCATATGCATAAGACAAAAAAATCCATCTGTGACTTTTTTAGTAAGTAGTAAATGCCTGAATTATCTGCAAATGCCTGAATTATCTGTCTTATGAAAAAACTTCAAAAATAATTATCCATTTTCATATTATTTCTTTAAACAGCACACTAAGCTGCATGGCATTATTGCCTTGAAGAATAAATGGCTTCCTCGCTCCTCCACCAGTATATTACTCAATGACACAAAGAGGCTCTCATCACCACCAAGACTCTATCACAACTCATTTTACACATATGATCACTGACATGCATTAGGAGCAAAAGTGTACTGACAATAATGGAGGGTTACGGGAAATGGAGTGGGACGGATGATGACATGCAATGTCATTTTTTTTACACCGAATAGACAGATGATGCACAGCCTGATCGATTACACTCACATATCTGAGACAGCAGGCCCGACCTGTTACGCAAGAGCGATGGTGGACTCGACATCCAGCGAGAGTGACAGTGTTTATTGTAAATGAAAAAGGTCTAGTTAGATGGCAATGATCGATTTAAGTGCAGTGAAATGTTATGACAGTACACACAATTACCTATAAGTGTATTTTAGTGCCGATTTGATTGCATGCATCACTCAGAAACTGCATGTGTGATGGGGCTGTAAGCTAAATAATCATTCAAATAATGAACCAAACTCCATCACAACACTGAATGAGTTCTGGCTTTGTGGTTTTATCTAGAAACTTTTGGATGGTACAGTTTACAGCGCTTGTTCCCTTTTCTCAGCTTGTGACCCTTTAAAACAAAGCAATATAAATTTTCCGCACTTGCTTGCAGGTTGCATTGGTCTGCAAATTGTGAAGAGTTAGCCACAGAGAGATTTTCCACGCCATATCTATGAAATTGAATAATTTCTGAGGCATGATGATTCAAAATTATCCAATAATTCACAAGAAAAAAGAAAGATTCAAGCAAAGTCCATTTTTGTGCAACAAAGAATATATATATTTGTCTCCCTTCTTAAGCAGGATTTATGGTTCTCAGTGGCTCTACCCGTAGCCTACGTAAGTGGCCTGATGTTTATACTGGTGCGCTGGTGTCTGCATCGTTCTAGTGTACCTCTTAAATTGAACGGTGACTGGCTAGGGAGCGAGTACTGACTCTAAAGGCATAGTGAGAGAAACAAAGTGTCTCTCAGTACTCAGTACTTTCTGGCCACGGTCAGAAATCAGGAAAAGTTAACCCTCTCCTTGATTAAATGTTGTCAAATGAGAAGGAGAACCAGGAAATGAGTAGGGGGGAAATGCGACGCTACCAAGCCACGGCCAAACGGACCAATCACAGTTGTTGTGTTCTGCATCGCCGCGACGCGTAGTTACATCTTTTGACAGGTGCACGTCGCAGGCTGCGGTGTAGGGTCCGTATCTCTACGTACCTACGTAGGTACCTATGACATGGATTTAACGCAGGATCATAAATTGAGCTTTATGCTGTCAAAAATCTCATGACCCCAAGATTTACCTTGCGATCCTTTTGAGTGGTCCTGACTCTAAGGTTGGAAACCACTGGTAGGAATTCTAGCTACATGGCTACATTATATGCAGTATATGTATGATGTTCCCTTCAGGTGAGTAAATTAAGTTTCTTCTGACCTGAAGTCAAAAATTGTAAAGTAGAAAAAAGTGACTATGTTGGCCTCCAAAGCATGTGGAAACACATCTGTGCAGCTCAATCTGATGTGTGTGTGTGTGTGTGTGTGTGTTGTGCTCTGAATACTAAAAGAAAACATCCATGACATTATGGTGAACTGAGCATGAACTCTAAAGCAAATGATACGTATGACATGGATGCAAATTGAATGATCATTATATTCCTCCACGGTGATGTACATAATGTGAAATTAGCAAGTTGTCTCCTGTTCACCCTTTGAAAGGTGAGCTGAACAGTCAAGCTAACAGCATAGGAAATTGCATTTTCTTTATGATGTACTGTGCAAAACCCTAACGTTACACAAAACATCAAAGCACAGCCTAAAATCACCACAGTTTATTCAGACTTTTCTCACAGAAGTCCAGATGCTGGGATGGTACGGGCATTTAATTTAGATCCAAATAAAATCGGAACAGCAAATCCACGTGTCTCTGGTTGCTATGACAATATGTCAACATAGCAGACAGTGGAGAAGTACCACGATATTATCACAGCCAAAAACTATAGGATTGACCCCCCCCCCAACAACAACCTGAACTGAAAATACAACAGAGCAGCTTCTGACTGTCAATCACACATCAAAGGGAACATCGAGATGAGAGCAGTTTTATATTGGCCGTGCATGCAAAACCAGGAAATAAAGATATAATTTTAGTAGACTAACACGTAGATGAAATCAACAGCAGCTGATTACACTTGTAAGAGCTGATGGCAAGACTACCAATGCAATCAACATCTATTTAGTTACAAATTCAGAGCTTCCTGTCCTTTTTTTAGATCATTATGAATGAGGCAATCAACAGCATAATAAAGCTTTGATGAGGGTTCAAACTTTATTTTATTAAAGTGATGGTTCGGAGTAATTTCACCCTAGGGTCCTTTGCACCATGACCTCGAGCCAAACACCCCCCCCCAGAAGCTTTTTTCAGCTGGGTCGAACATTGGGAGAGTTAGCATAGAGTAGCGTTATCAGCTGAATAGCTTAGCGCAGGGGCTAATGAGCCCACGTTTGTATCTCGTAAATGACCCCACTAATAATGCCCGAAATGATACCAAACTTCTACACTAGTACAAATAGGTTATGCATTCATAAAACGATGGTTTGGAAAGTTTGTAAGTACACCAGTGTTATTTACATAAACTTCTGGTGTACTTACAAACTTTCCAATCCATCGTTTTATGAGTACATAACCTATATGTACTAGTGTGACGCGTTATTATCATTCGGCACGTATTAGTGGGTCATTTAAAGATACAAACCTGGGTCCATTAGCCCCTGCGCTAAGCTATTCAGCTGATAACGCTTACTCTGCGCTCCCAATGTTAGGCCAAGGTGAGAAAAGCTTCTGGGGGTATGAGTTTATGTTCCAAAGGACCCTAGGGTGAAATTACTCCGAACCATTACTTTAAGGAGTAAGATGTGTTGTTTGAAAATGTGCCTGGTTGGTTAGAATTGTTGGTTGGCTAATTTAGCGTCAGATCTCTTTCTAGGCATTTATCTTACACATAATCCTTTTGTCTTTGTCTCACTTTTCATGCAGAGAGCATGTACTTGCATTCCATGACAGTGTGCTCATTTCACACAATTTCCAGCATGAACACAGCTCTGATCTCAGCACTCCACACGGAGCATGGATTCTCCCTCCATCGAGATCAGGGGGAAACCCGGAAAGTTGTCAGTGAATCCTCGCTTTAATACACACACACACACACACACACACACACACACACACACACACACACACACACACACACACACACACAGAGGCCAGTTTAGCATTTAATCAAATGTGGCTCGGGGTAAACCTCTGAGTTAACAGACTGTAGACACGTCTCTTCTCAATCAGTGTCAAAAACGTATTCAGGAGTAAATAACTGCACATTACTGTTTGATAATATGTATCAACCAAACAACAGCGCATTGGTCTTGCTACTTTATACTGTTGAGCAGGGTAAATTTGAGAGAAAAATGGTTTTGTTGGAATCGTGGAACCATTATTTCTTGTGTGCTGCATTAAAGCAACACTAAAGCACTTTTCCCACCTCGGTCCCCCTACAGGTTGTAAGAGGAATTTTCCATTACCGCTGTCGTAATGTCTTATTATGTCTCATTCGACCTACAGATCCGCTACCCGATCTGGCAAACTTGCATAATGTAATGTAATGGACAAATCCACTTCCAACCTGTAGGGGGACCGAAGCGGGAAAAGTGCTCTAGTGTTGCTTTAAATAAATGAGTCTCGGGGTTAAGCTATAATACTGAGTCAGTGTCTGCTTCCCTGACGCTGACAGGAAGCTTGTTCCAAATGGAGAAGCACTGCAACTATCTGCTGCAGCACATAACAGCAGTGCAGAAATAAAAATAAAAATAAAACCATAGGTTACTTTCCCCTGGTTTATTATTAGAGGGAAAATGCTTTTTTTGATTAATTCTTCGTCCGAACCCAAAGTCTGTTGAGTGATTTATTCGCTCCTTAGTGCAAAATAGGCAGTTTTGATTTGTTTACCTCTGCACAAAGAGAAGTAATTGATTTGTCATTCACTGTTCACTTTTGCTGTGCCATTAGAGAGTACAATTAATTAAAAACCTGTGTCTATAAAATACACTTTGGAAATTGTTCCGTAAATTTTCAGGATGCGGAAACTTCTTGCAGCCAATCTATAAAGAGACAAGTTTTGCAGCGAGAGGGTTCAAAGTGAAAGTCTTTGGGATTTAGATGCCATGAGCGGTATGGATAATACCTGCAGTGGATTTGAGTGTTTTTGTGATCTGGGTTATGCTGCAAACTGTGTCATCTATAGCAGAGACTGCTGTGCTGGAGATGTTTTCTGACATTGTTGTTTGTTGATTCATTATCAGCAGGGCCGCTTATGCAAGAGATGGCATCAGGGTGAGGAACTTAGTGAACCATTCCTCATTCGGTTTTATAATGTGTTATTTTTTTTTTTTATTGGAACTGATAACAGAGAGCTGAGGGATTGGCATATATAGTTAGGCCGTATTAAATCCCTGCGTGAGAAGGAAACATAAGGTCTTCCATGGACAATGAATTTGTACATAAACACAGAGAGCAAATCTAGCAGCTTGTGAGTTAAGAGAAAAGCTATTTAGAGAATATTCAAATCCTGAAGTACAGTAATCCGGCCATAGCTTGTCTGTAATGAAATCTGGAGTGGCAGGTAAACCTGAAAGCAGAATGTGTTGGTTCAGTGTCTCGTACTAACAAGAGGGCGTGTTCCTTCTGGGAGCCAGGGGGCGGCTTGTACTAAATCTGCATTTTATTCCACTGCCAAAGTGCTGTAATATGCAAAAAGACAAATTGCAGTTACCGTTCGTGAAATAGCCAATACAGCAATCTTCTTTTATTTACAGGTAATATTTCTCACTTTTACGATTTCCATATATTATTCTCACAGCCTGGGATTGTCCAATTAGTTTGAAGCCATAAACCATTTTCTAACAATATTAGAAATCACAGAAACAAGTCTCTAAACTATTGTCTCACTGCACAGCTGAGGGTTGCTCCATTTATAATGAATTGGTACGTCCAAAATATCTCCACATTAAGCAGCACTCCCTATTCCAGAATGCTCCTTGATATACACAAAAACACTGCTGTCACAGTCAAGTTTTCTATCGTTTGCGATTCACTTTCTGTGCAGCTTCATATGTGACAATCAGAGGGAAACAAACTCCTTTTTCCGTTTCTGTCTATGGTAGCTAGCAGTTTACAAAAACTATCGCAGCCTAAAATATCCTGAAGCCTACAGATACAGAATAGATGAAAGTTAGTTGTTTCTCCCTTTCTGTACAGCTGTACAATTTATATTAAGACTGCAGTAACTAAACGTAAATGCAGCTGTACTTGTACGCTAATCACAGTTAGAATTTTTTTTTGATTTGGTGATTACAGACAGCTAGTCAGAGTTAAAAATGGGTTAAAAAGCTAAATCTTTAAGATGTCTAGGTAACACATAACAGTTTATTCAATAGCATTTAAATTACTATATTTGGATGTACAGCAGGCTATAACTACGTGCAACCCAGACATCTAAAGATTTACACTTTTTGACCAAGTTTAGTCAAGTTTTGACCTTACGGCTTGACATCTTTTGACCTGCATATCACCAATTCAGTGCCTGCTGAGATGTTTAGTCAAATGTATTTATTTACACAGTAGGAACTCTGACTGACTATGCTGCTTTCATTATCCCAAGTTACAGTATATATATTGTTGCATTTGAGAAGCCATCAGAAAACTCTGGATCGTATCGACCCTCAACTCCACAGTGGAAGAAAAGTAGCAATCAGCCACAAAGTTACCCCTGCCATCAAGGAGACGCTTCTCTCTGAGCTTTGCATCAACTTGAAGTGAAAAATCATTCTTCCTCATTTGCAGTGTGTGGGATGTCTGTCTGGGTAACTCAGCCACCTGCTGGCAGCTTCTACATTTATGCATAAGTCTTAGAATTTCTTTTAGAAGCAGGATCAAATTTGTGTCACTCTCCACGTTGTTTTGCACTTAATACGAAATTTGGACTCTGTGTGTCTTTGTGGCCGCTGGCGCTGAACTCAAATCTTAGAAACTTGTTGGAGAGAAGTAAAGACAGGCCACATGCATTCAGAGGCATGGTGACATGCTGTCACTTAGCAGTGTTGCTTTATTCCTCACAGTCTGCCATGGATATTGATTTCTGGCCCTCCTCTTCCAGACAAGTGACCAGTTTTCTGTGGTATTCAGCTGTGACACTATCAAGTGGATTTTTTCTATTTTTTCCAGAAATACATCCAAGTGCTTCAAGACTGATGAAGGCTGTGACTGCCAATATTTCTTTGACATGTTCACAAAATTACATTCAGTGTTTTTTTCCCCTACTTTATTGTAGCCAGAGGTTTTCATAACAAACACTGTGGCTACATAGGACGTTCAATTTCAAAATGTCATGACACCCTGAGACAGTGTCAAGACATCAGAAAATACAGTATTTCCAGACCAGAAAAACAGAGCCTTATTTTAGAAAAGGAAAACAATAATATCCTTCTTTCATTTTTAATTCTATCACAATGTAACTCATTTCTATTTGACTGACAAAGCGATTCATCTGATAACACTAAAACCAAATAAATTAATGTATCATTAAAAGCAATGTCTTACTTTTGACAAACCCTTCTTTACTATGGAAACTTTAGTGGAGTGCCTGGGAATGAGAGCATGGACCGCCATTAAAGGAGAAGAAAGATTCAAAAGCTATAAAAACATCTGAATTGCAAAACATAGAACAGGTGTTCAAGCATGCAGATGGTGTGACTTTGTCCACCTGTTCTAACCGACAGGTTTATATAAGGAATGTTCTTTACCAAATTGAGAAACTGTGTGATAAGTGTGGATATAACACAAACACTTACTGGGAAAACAAATGCTTACTTCCCAGAGTAATTGAAGCATAAATTCTGAAAGGACTCCTCTCCTGCCAGTATTTGTCACTACAATTGCTGACAAAATAAATTTAAATTGTAATTACAGAAACTCTTTGAGTTTTATGTGACTTTTCAGAACTTTTTAATTGATAAAACTCGATAGATAATTATCTCAGTGATTTGTTTGCACTTTCTAGTATACTCAGGCTGAAGCACCAATCAGACCAGATTAATATTTCAGGGAGATATGAGTGATAAAATACTAGCCATGCTCATCTCTAATAAGATTTATTTAATCCGTGTGCAAATCTACCATGACTGTAATGGGTGAAGTAAAACTTTTACTGCAAAATTACCTAAAAACCATCACTGAAGACAGAGGTTATCTAATGCAATAATATTGCCTGTGAGAAGTAGTGTTCATGGATTTCCAAAATTCCCTCCCCTTCCCCTTGTTTGACAAGCTCCATGAAAACTGTTCTGGAAACAAATAAAAAAATTCCTACCTTCTCAGCATGACTTTGCAATCCAGAGGTACTTGTTTGTATTCCTTATATTCATTTGATAGAAACAGATGTTTTCTTATCCTGTGTAAATTTACCACAATAATCATAGCAGACAGATTTTTCTGAGCAAAACAAAAATAACATCCCACAGTACACTATCTTTGCACCAAACACAGTGAACATAGTGAAGCATTTAGCAGCTAAGGAGCCAGATATTTCCCTCAGGAGTTGGTAGAGACCAAAAACAGAGCTAAAAGAGAGTGATGGGCAAGGAAGAGAAGTTATTCATTTGGTATGTGTATTACTCTGAAGTATTTGTAATGATTATAAAATGTGCTTTTATGTGTACAACTTCTCCAATTAGGAGGTAGGCCTTCAAATATAACAATATGTTAGTTTTATTCTGTTGCAGTAGTTTAAGTACTGTTTTTTTCTCTTATTTTGCTCACTGAAAATTGTCCTTACATATTGTTTACTTAGTTTGCTTGCAACACAGCTGAAGCACAAAAAACCTATCATGTTTAACAACTCAAGCTGTGATGATATTAGGCAGCTAACTGCCTACAAACACAGGTTATTGATTGTCCAGGACTCTTTTAAACAACCATAGAAGCTCCAAATACTGATTTGCCATTGAGCAGTTTTGGCATCCAGCATATCCTTATATTGCACTATTCAGTATACAAAATGCATCATTCCCAGTGTTAGGTGCCAATATAGGAAGTGTCGTAAACTGAATGTCCAGCTTTGACCATGGAGACCACAGTCATTAGTCTTTCATTACCTAGCTTTTTTACCTACACATGCTGTACACATTGAGAGCAGTTTAGGATTCAGTGTCTTGCTCTACTATAATTTAAAACTACCAACCTATCATTCTATCAATCTATCATTTGAGCAGGCTAAAGTTTTACCTAACCTCAAAACATCAGTGTTCTTTTTGTGAAATTGTCCTTATTGCAACTCTGAAACCTTAATGAGAGAAATGCAAGATTTAGTAGTTGAGACTGATTGAGATAAACTATGTATACGTGCGTGTACAGACTAACCATCATCAGTAAAAACTACTGGGCACGTCTGTGCTGCGTTCTAGTTTTGTTCCGTCCTCCGCCACGTGCCATACCACACCGGCAGCGTCTTGCTGCCCGACTCACAGATTATATTCTCTCTACACAGTACAGTGCAGTATAATCACGTGTTTATTAAGCTAATATCTACCTTCCACTCCAAGCACTTCTGTAATTTAACTCCATGCCTTCTCTCTTCTGGTGTTGTCCTTTAAAAAAAAAAAGATCTGTGATGTAGTATTAGGGTTCCTGCACACTGCCTGCGTGGTGTGAGCGTGGCGTTTCTGTTGCATGTCAGTTGCGTGACGTTTTCTATGTCGTTGCACACCAGAAATGTCTCTGACGGCACTATCTGCTGCTGCTAGCCTTGTCTGTACACACATATGTTTCCCATTGATAAAATGAAATAATAGCGTGTTCTTCTAGCAGTAGTATACTTCAAGTTAAAAATAAATATATACCAATTTGATTACAGCCAAGACAACGTCGGCAGTATTGATGGCAAACTAGGCTACAAAATATTTTGTTCTGTATTGACAGGTTAAATATTTGAAAATCAATAATTATTAGGGTGAGGCTATTTGCACCCCTGGTACAATTAGCAGTGTATGCTATTTGCACCCCTGGTACAATTAGCAGTATGCTATTTGCACCCCTGGTACAATTAGAAGTGTGTATGCTATTTGCACCCCTGTGCATTTACAGTACCTTGGCATATATTTACACACAGTTATCCATACTACTCATGTATTACACCTTTTTGGAATATTATTGCCCTGACATTCTTACCCTAACCATAACCATCCCACTCCTCTTGCCTAAACCTAACCAACCCAACCAGAGCAGGCATATTCATGAGTCTTCCCCTACCACCCTGCAAAAAAAAAAAAAAAAATCGCGTTCGCGGGTCCTGACTTGCGCAATTGCATGCAAATTATCCAATCCAAATTTAAAAACCTAACAGTTCTTTCAGGAAGTTGAATAACTGTTTACCACTTGGTTTCTTCAAGCCTCGGTTGCTAGGTAACCATACTGTACAAAAAAATAGGACAAACTAACGGTTGTATGCTTTCACTGAAGACAGAAAGCGCAACTGTAGTATCCATTTTCCGCTAGAAATTCAATTGTTATAAACTTTAGAGACAAAACTTCCCTAATATGCCAGTTTCTGCGGTCATGGAAGATGAACGTCCGCCATGATTTCGGTGCACGTGAGCAACGTTTTTTTGTTGTTACGTCACAGGGTGTAAATAGCTCAGCTGTGTGGCCGAGGCTATTCGTACCGGGGGTGCAAATAGACACTCCGTAATTATTATGATTATTTTTGAAATTACATTTATGTCTGCCTTTATGTCAAAACCTAGAGACTTTCAAACATCAAAATATCATTTATTAAATGTATTTGTGTCAAAATGACATATAAACATCTTTTCGTATTCTATTTTGCCCGGAAGCGCTTCCAACACGCTTGCGTGTTGCGTGAAAAATAGGCATCGGTCCTATTTCTAGCATGCACACGGTGACACGCACTGAGACGTGCGTGTCACGCAGGCATTGTGCAAGCTCTAACCTGTTAACATGGGAGCCAAAATAAAAACGGACACGCCATGCAGCTGACAAGCTCACGCAGGCAGTGTGCAGGAGCCCTTAGAGCTGTAGAGGAAATATCACAGGAACTGCATTTTGTTCCACCACTACAATTCAGAGAGAGGATAGCAGTGCTTTGAATTCATTGTGTATATCAAGGTTTAATATATTCAATTTGAAGTAATTTCAATTTCTCTAGGCATTCTTCATATTTTACAGTTGTAGTGCTTCAATTAATCTCTCAGATAATTCCCTCTCAGCATTAGAGACTGCACTGACATCATTTCCATCTGAATCATCAGATTGGTCTGCCAGTTTGGATTCAGTTTGAACAAATAGGAATGACAATGAATGAAATGACCAGAAAAGATTAGTGTTCAGGTGGGTGGGTTACTGCAGAGGTGGGCTACAGCTCTATTATTATGCTGATAGGAATTCAGACTATTTCATATGGAATATTTCAACTATTCTTTGAAATGCCAGTCCATCTCAATTTCCTTGCTAAGATCAATAGAGTGCACCTAATCTCTTTTCTACGAATAGCCTCAAGCCTTGCCAAGCATCTTTCACAACTCAACAGCTATTCAATGAGGAATACCTGGAAAGAAGCACTGAACAGATGCATATGATCAAAAAAGGAAATGGACAATGTTTTCATAAAAGCAAAAACTAATGCATGATAATAATACAGTGGTGCATCTGGAAAGACTGATATGTTCACCCTATGGCAGTGGTGGAGGAAGTATACAGATAAAAGATACAGTAAGGATACAAAATATTACAAAGGTCCTCCACTTGAGTAAAACCACATTATGTTCATATTGACAAAATGTACCTAAAGCATTGAAAGTAAAAGTACTGTAAGACAATATGCCCTCTATGAGTGTTATGCAAGTATATGGTATATTATTGATACAGATATTCAGTCATTGCAATAAGTAAACAAATAAGATACAAAATATATACAAATAATATAATATGAAAGTAAAAGTAATAGTCTAAACAGAGGGAAATAAAAGATACAAAAGAGACAGAATTTCAAAAATCGTTAATAATATAGACAGCAAGAGCACTTAAAGAAATTTGAGTAGACATCAGATATTAAGATAGCTTTCTTATTGGATACCAACTTAAGAGACTCAAAGTACATGTCAAATTCAACCTCCAACACCCTGCTTTTCGATGATGTTCACGTCGCGTAATTATGTCACTTCATAACATTCCCATGGCAACAGGGGAAAATGGCTGCTCTTGTGTGAAGTAAACACAACATTTTTTCAACTTTCTGCTAAGATATATGTGACTTTTTTGCGGGGATTATGAAATCATGCAAGCACTGCATATTTTGCGCGGAAATCGGCAATTTATGCGGCAAAAGTGCGGCATATTTGAAAAATTGCGGCCCCCACATGAATATGCGGACTTTGGCTGATTATGCATTGAATTATGCGATCGCATAATCGCATTTTTCTGGAGGGACTGATAATGGAGTAAAACATTACATATAAAGTATGCAATGGAAATACTCAAGTAAAGTACATGTAAAATTGTAGAGACGCACAGTAGTTGTTCTCTCTCAGTTTGGGACAAACCCACTTACTTCATATTTTAAAGTCCCTTATGTACGGTGGCCGACAGGGGCAAACGCCCTGCAACTTCAGGAAACACATGTAAATAGACAAAACACAAGCAAATTAAGAAAACAACTACATTAATTTGACAACACATGCGCAGCATTCAGCAAACGCGCTGCAAATACACACAACACAACCAAATATAAAACGCGCTGCATTTAAAAAACGATGCAAAAAGAAAAGCAAACCCCGAAAAAAGAAGCGATGCAAAGAAAAACAACTTCATTAATTTGACAACACATGCGCAGCATTCAGCAAAGCGATGCAAATACACAACACAACCAAATACATAAACGCGATGCGAATAAAAACGATGCAAAAGAAAAGACACAAAACCCCGAAACAAATGCAAAGAAAAACGCTGCATCCAAATTCCACAACGGAAGTTCTCCAGACCTCTAGAGGGAACAGCTGATCAGCTGGATTTTCGACCCCTTTTCTGCTTTTTATTAGAGTCGGGTGTGGCTGCATAGTAAAAGAGAACTCCTGTCTCATGTCCTTATTAATAACATAATATAATATTAGTAATATACAGTCTCTGCTCCCGTCTCAGCAGGGACGCTGGTGCCGTGCTCGAGCTTTCAAAATAAAGCGCTTCGCGTTTGGTCGGCTCGTCTTCCTTTGGTGTTTTGGATGTTTTTGAACTAAACAGTACGGCAATCATGCTAATGATTACAATAACTTTTTCAGGGATGTATTACTTACAACACAATGGAGCAAGCAAAGCAATTTTGTCTTTATGTGCAGGCGGGATTTAGGCTATTCAGTTTGATAAATCCCACGGTAAATTGGCTGGTTTACTAAACAGGGGGGGACTATTTTAAATAGTCTATTTTTTGTATTTCAAGAGCGTATTGCTCCACAATATGAATACAGATTGGTCACTTATTTTGTTGTATAATCACAATATTACACTAGCAGTGGAACAGCTGATTTTTTTGGGGGGGCTGGGGGAAGAGCATAGCCTACTTTGTCTATGAGAGAGAGAGAGAGAGAGAGAGAGAGAGAGAGAGAGAGAGATAGAGAGACGTTCAATCTCAGAACGGTGTGCAACGGTGAGATCATAGACTGTAAATATTTAGTCTATGTTTGAGATATGTTTTCTCTCGGTTGGTGGGTGTGTCTCGGCTCGGGTCACAGCTGATAGGCCTACTCTATTAGCAGAGTCTGTAAACGTGTCCGTAAACTTGTGGTAATAAAACATTTAAAACTGTTACAGTGTTTAACGCTGACGTTTGTTTAAGCCACATATGAAGAGGGTTTAATTTCCAGGTCCGAAAGCGCATCACTGAAGTGTAGACCTCCTCAAGTGTAATATTGTGATTATACAACAAAATAAGTGACCAATCTGTATTCATATTAGTGGAGCAATACGCTCTTGAAATACAAAAAATAGACTATTTTAAATAGTCCCCCCCTGTTTAGTAAACCAGCCAATTTACCGTGGGATTTATCAAACTGAATAGCCTAAATCCCGCCTGCAAATAAAGACAAAATTGCTTTGCTTGCTCCATTGTGTTGTAAGTAATACATCCCTGAAAAAGTTATTGTATTCATTAGCATGATTGCCGTACTGTTTAGTTCAAAAACATCCAAAACACCAAAGGAAGACGAGCCGACCAAACGCAAGCTTTTATTTTGAAAGGTCGAGCACGGCACCAGCGTCCCTGCTGAGATGGGAGCAGAGACTGTATATTACTAATATTATATTATGTTATTAATAAGGACATGAGACAGGAGTTCTCTTTTTACTATGCAGCCATACCCGACTCTAATAAAAAGGCAGAAAAGGGGTCGAAAATCCAGCTGATCAGCTGTTCCCTCTAGAGGTCTGGAGAACTTCCGTTGTGGAATTTGGATGCAGCGTTTTTCTTTTGCATTTGTTTTCGGGGTTTGTGTGCTTTTCTTTTTGCATCGTTTTTTATTCGCATCGCGTTTATGTATTTGGTTGTGTTGTGTATTTGCATCGCGTTTGCTGAATGCTGCGCATGTGTTGTCAAATTAATGAAGTTGTTTTTCTTTTTGCATCGCTTCTTTTTTCGGGGTTTGCTTTTCTTTTTGCATCGTTTTTTAAATGCAGCGCGTTTTATATTTGGTTGTGTTGTGTGTATTTGTTTGCTGAATGCTGCGCATGTGTTGTCAAATTAATGTAGTTGTTTTCTTAATTTGCTTGTGTTTTGTCTGTGTTTCCTGAAGTTGCAGGGCGTTTGCCCCTGTCGGCCACCGTACTTATGCATTGCATATCAACTTAATCTGATCCTTAAAAGTTAAAGTTAAAACTAAATCTGAGAAGCACAAGCAACATTAAGGACTTTAATTATTTGATTCATGGTTAAGCTACCTGTCCCTTCATTTTTAGAAAGTAAATTTATTTTGGCGTAGAGGTAGCACAAGGGTATAAATTCACCATCTCCAAAAAGCACACACACAAGAGTAGCTATTTAAAAAAAGATGCCGGTGTACACTTTGCCTGCAGATGGCAGAAGTATTCAAATTGCATCAGGAATTACCTTCTTTGCCTGTAGTAGGCGACATTGACACATTGCTGCTGCTTTTACTTTTTCTTTCCAATGGGTGGTGCAAGTTGGGGTGTATGGACCTGGTCTGGCAATGACAAAACCTCCTCCTTGTGGAGAATCTGCAACCTACTAAACGTTAATGAGTTTGTGAGTCAAAAAAAAACTAGCTATATTTTACTAATTTAAACACAAATTGATAATAAACTGTAATTCAAGTTTGTGATTTCAGAGGGCAAAAATGTCTTCTGCAAACATTTGCAAAAATTTGACAGATGTTTGGCTCATGTCTTTCACTTCAGGATTTCCCCTTAAAGCTATAGTGTTTAGTTTCTGTCGCCCCCATGAGGAATTCTAAGTAATGACAACAAAACTGTCGGCGCATCCACATGATACAAGCCTTCCATCCATGTTTTGGCACAGTATCAAGCCAGAGATTTTGGCATGATGGCAACTAGTGATTTTAGATTTTTGTAATAAGTTTGTTCATATTAACACCCATATTGGGTTCATCAGATAAGAACATAAGGGGTTATCTTGCTCAAAGATAAATTGAGAAGGCTGACAGGGAAATTTTACAACCACAAGACCACCATGTTTCCAGTACACAGTGTATGCTTACTATATGCATATGATTATGTGTCAGAACAATGAAACAGTGACAAGAAAGCAATATTTTCACTTGCATAATGCATAATCCCCCCTTTGACCTCAAGAGTCCTTAAAAACCGCCTGGATACGTTCAGCTCACACTGCCAAATGCCCTGTAAGATGTCATATTTAATAGTTTTTCCACAGTGAACATTTGCTTTGCTAATGCCAGTGATGTATTAGATGTGTTCGACAGCTACATAAGTGCAAATGCCCAGCCCCAGCTTTCTTGCAATGTGAGTTTCTTATTTTTTCTTGCTTTGAGAAAGCAGACAAACTGTCAAACTGTATGGGCACAGGATGTAATTGATTAGGTTATGTGTGGAATCTGCCTAATAATATATGACAGAGGCCGTCAAATGCATAGACCCTAGAATGTGTTTTTATTTTACTAATTTACATAAATGCATTTCTTAACTTAAAGGGAAGAGCAAGATCCAGGGAAAAAAATCTGTTGAATAAGCAATTAAACTGCTAAAGCTGCTATTCATAAATACAAATGTTTAATGGGCAGGGGAAAAATGGAGAAGTGGGAAAAAGAAGGTCCCCTGAGAATTATTTAATGTTAATTATTCATTATTTTTATAGCTGAGCTGACATTGAACGGCAATCCAAGTTTCTATTTCTTTTCTTAAGTCCATTCTGCTTGATTAACAGACCTTTTTTATTTATTTTTTCGGAAGCCCGTTTATCATAAATTGTGTCAAAACTATAAAAGTAGAAGTTGAGCAGCAAACATTTTCAGATTTTTTGAAATCTTTGGAAACTGTCTCATGGCTCAGTACTCTATGCAGTGTTGGATTATCTAGATCTATGTAAATGTAAGTTCAGCCTGCATACACGTTTTGAATGTTGTTAAAATAGCTAATATTGATAGCAAGAGCAACAGGTTAGCGGACAGTGTGTGTGTGTGTGTGTGTGTGTGTGTGTGTGTGTTTAAATCCCTGCGCTCAGTTGAACACAGAGATCAAAGAGGAGAGATAGACAGCAGACCGCAAAGACTCACACTGAGCTGAAATGAAAACTCTGCGCTGCAACACGTCTTTCAGTTGAATTAAAGACATAAATTTATGATTGTGTTACTCTACACTTTAAGTTTAACAGTGTCAGATGCTACGTGCTGTTTTCACTGCCTTCTCTACTAAGAAGGATTGACATTATCCATGATTCACTTCTTGATCCAAGATGAATCACTTCTATATTTGGTGTCTTGCTAAACATAAATCTTTGAAAGGTTTATTAAAAAACTGGACTGAACCTTTGATGACACCATTTCACTGAAAAAAATGTATTTATTTTAGGAGTATTTTGTTTTCTGTGGCTTTCATTGACGTCCACTGGAAACACTGGCTCTGTTTGGGTCTGTGGGCATGGTTCATTGTGGCCTTTAATAATGAAGTTGTATTTTCACAAATGAGATAAGCCTAAGCTATTAAAGCAGTAATGCAACAGAAACCTCTTGTCATTTTGATTTCTTTGTCATAACAATTAAGCTTTTTGACGTTTTAAGCTGAAATATGTTGTGACAACAGTCTCTTGCTTGTACCACCCCCGAGTGGTGTCAGGCAATGTGCACGCCATTGCTTGTGTGACTTAGCCTGGTTGACGCCAGACCTTTCTCAGTTGTAACTGAGAGTGGGTCTGGGCAAACTTCATTCACAGCTCATTTCCAAAGGGGCGTCACCAACTGACGCCGCTCAAATGCCTCTGGGCGCAATTAGATAGTCCTTCAACCAATCAGACCAACAATCCAGGTGACGTAGCAGCGACAGCTGCATCAACGGGTTGCTGCGCTTCGGTGGCCGTCATGTTGAATGTAAACAAAAAGCTGCTTGCTGTCGCTGCGCTATCGGCATCGTGTAAACCCCGCCTCAACGGTTGTGATTGGTGCCTCGATTTGGAAAAATTGGAAATGGGCTTGAATGGGCTCAGGCTGTGTGTGACTCTTCTCATTGAAAATAAAAATGTCAACTCGGCAACTTGCATTGCACTTTGATGAATTATTTCAACTTTTTAGTCACAGAAGGGATATCATCTGTTTAAGACATAGAATATGTAATAAGGCAGAGTTAATTGCACATTACTACATTCCCACTCCATGGTGTTAATGTGAGAAAAACTTGATCCAAATGAAATTAAAAAATGTGTTACCTGAAGAGTTTGTTTCTGCCATCTCACACTAGGCCTAAAAGGATCGAACACTAATGTGTGTCGAGTGTGAAGGTTGACCTATGGGCAGTAAATATCCCCACTCACAGCACTTTATAATGTGTGAAAATAACTGCTGAGTTGAGTCAGATAGACGTTTTTTTGAGTGCTGAAGTCCTTTAGATAATAATAATATATTTATTTGTATAGCACTTTTCAAAACAGCTGCTACAAAGTGCTTTAGAAGACAATAAAACAGATAAATGAGGCAATAATAAAAATAATTATTAAAACAGAGCAGCATATATCAATAACAGAATAAAGATAGTAATACAAGACAATAGAAACAAATTTGTAAACATGAATATGTATACATTTTATGCATACAGACAAGTTGGTGCATATTACATATACCCATGCAAGCATGCTCTGTACACATGCTTCACCACACATATACAGTGTACAAACTATGCACATACAGTATGGACACAACTATGGGTTATTTATAAAAAATGCCATTTTAAAAAAATGTGTTTTCGATAAGGAGGAAGAGAGAGAGATCGAATCTCTACAGGAAGTGCAGTCCAGAGTTTAGGATCTCTGACAGCATAGGCCATAGATTGTTAGTGATTGCTGTGTATGACTATATACAGTATTTTTAGTTGACTTTATATTTTATTTAATATAACTTTACTTCATTCTTTAACTCTGCAATCCTTATGCGAAACAGAACATAATGTGATTGTGCATTGAAAATCATCACATAACCAAACAATGCCAGTGCTCTATCATTCCTTTTTGTGATTCTGGATCAGTGATCAGAGTCGTGGATCAGTGATAAAGGCCCTGTGGCATACTGAGAGAGAGATTTTGTAAAAACGTGTGTGCTGTTGCATTTTTCTAAATGGAAAATATGAGCAACATGTAAATGTAAAAATGTTCCTTCATTTCCAGGTCCACAGAATGACAGCGCTGCGGGAATAACACATCAGGACATATGTGGCTCAGTGTTATCACACTTTGCATAATGCACTGTGACATATAAGCTCCAGAGAATCTCTATTTTCCCTCTAAGTATGTCCCGGGGCTACACTACGTTACATTTTATGACAGCTGCCAGTTCTACATGTCCTCAAATGGTGGTCCTTCAGCAGAGGCGAGAGGAGGTACAACTGTGAGAAATTGATACTGGGACAGTTTTGCCTCTCTGAATCACAAAACAACGGCCATCCCAGCTCATTACATGTGCTCCGTGTGCATGTCAGGCTTGTGCAAAATTCAGAATTTCAGAATTGGCCTCCATTCAATTCATGAATTGGAATTTGAATTGAATTGACTCCGCCCCACAGGAAGTTGAATTTGAATTTAAATGACAGGAAGTTGAATTAAATGAATTGCAATTCGAAGAAATTCCAGATAGTCACACATATCATATCCAGTGTTGGGGGTTAGTCCTTACGAAGTAATGCCATAATATAATCACATTTGGCTGTAACTGAGTAATGTAATACATTAATGTTACTGTTACTGTTGTGTTGTGAGTTGAAGGTGTGTTTAAGCCCTTTATAAGCTATATGCCAGGCTCTTGCTGTGTTGCGCTACAGTAATGTAATGAGTAGAGTAATGAGTTACTATCCTTAGAGAATAACAAGTAAGGTAATGCATTATGGGGTTAGGGTAAAAGTGAATAATGTGTATTACACATTCTTGAGTAGTAACCCCAACACTGATGATATCAAATATCAGTAGCATAATACCATCAAGAGATGGTTTCAAAATAAAAGACTGTCTGTCTGTTAACTTACTTGTAGATGCCTTTTGAAATTTGAAGTAGCCTTGATGGAGCCACAGACTGGAGCACTGCAGTGCTTGCATATGGCTCTGTGGTTCTTCAAAATGAACTAGTACAGATGACCTTTTAGGCCTGCTATTATTTTCCATGTCACTGTTATTACAGGTGTCAAATCTATAAACATTTATAATCTGAAGTTGTAAGGGACTTCTGAAACTTAAAACGTCCAGTGTTGACCATCAAATTGTAAAGCTTTAAAACAAATGTCCACCTCAAATTGTTTGGCAACCATTTTAAATACTTGGTTGTGTGACTAGAGCTTTTAACAGTCACTGCTGGGGGAAAACATTTCCTGAAAATGTAATCTGTACAAGTAGTTCAAACTAATATCAATTATAGAATATGTAATGCAATCATATCTGATATATATTGTAAAGCTTAATTATTAAACACTTTTTATTGTTGAATTTTTATTGAATTGCAATTCTGCTTCCTTTAATTCAAATTCAAATTGTAATTCTAGATCCTGTTTTTGACATCAATTCAAATTCAATTCAAATTCAAGAATTGAATTGGAATTTAGGAGTCATTCTCAATTCAATTCTAAATTGTGCACAAGCCTGGTGCATGTACTGTATGTTTTGGAGTACACACTGCACAGGTATGTGTGGGAGTGAGAATTGAATTGCAAATGAAAAGACATGGGCCAGAATGAGAGAAACTGCCACTTTTTCAACTGAATGTAGCTTTTTCCTGCCTGCCAAATTATAGTACTGTAAACAGGTTGACACAAATATCAACCGCAAGGTGGTGCTGTAAAAGCCAGGGGATCACCAAAGTCGATTGGACTGATCCTCTGGGGACCCTAAATGTTTGAAAAATGTCATGTCAATACACTGAGTAGTCGTTGAAATATTTCAGCCTGAACCAATTCCGTTAGCATGGCTAATAAAATAAGATTGATCAATCTGACTATATACAGATGCAGCTGTGTTGTCAATAATTGGCAATGCAGTCAGAGCCATGACACAGAGTGAGAATTGTGGATGTGGCCACATAATGTATAAGTAGATGTCAAGGGCCAGCTGGTGGATGCACACTCCGCCTTCTCCTCCTGTATCCAAACCGTCCCTGTGGTGCACAGCCAACATTGAGCTGTCGCCAAAATCAAGCAGCAAATCTATCATCAGAGCACAGCAACATACTGTAATAGCCAAATGTGTTATATCCACCTAAATTGAATTAATTTGCCATCTATAATTGCTCACGGCAATATCGTATTTTCCAAAATACCTGCACTGGAGCCAAAAACAAAAGCATTGACTGGGGCTGATTCTGAAGGGCAGACACACAGACATACTTCCCAACAAAATCTTAAATGTGGTGCAATAAAAAAAAAAAAATCTATTAAAGAAAATACAAAAGTGAAGAAAGCACTCGGCCTTTATGAGTATTCCCAATCGGCGTTGTTAGATTTCCTTTTAGTTTTGACTAATGAAAACAGTGAAACCGCTATAGTTTTAAAACATCCTCACAATTCCAAAATGAAATTAAATCATATTCTTAACTCTCTGTTGTGGTCATTGATTCTACAGTTTCAAGTTTTAGTTTACCCACGGTTCACACATAGTCATTTCATATTAAATCATTATTTTTCCTAATTTTGGTATACGAAAAAGGTGAGCAGGTAATTAAAAACAACTTGCAATTTCACTCTGTATCGCACTAGGTGCATTAGCGTGTGTATCGGTGTGTGTGTTTGTGGGGGGGAGGGTGCACAGCGAGACCGGACCAGACCAGACCGAGATGAGATGAATCCCCCAGTTACTTGCAACGCTCCGGTCTGCAATGCTCTGAAAGCTGCCAGTTCACACCAATGCAACGAGACGGTGCGGTGCATCATCTTGGTAGCACAACGACTCTTTGTACTTCTGTCTAACTTCCGACTTTTTGGCTATTTTTTTTGTAGCTGGATGTATATCATTTGTTGCGTCTAAATATGAATGAGGATATGGTTATTGATAAATCAAATTGTTATTGTTGTTCTTATTATTATTTAGGGGGGCTTAGGAACATTTTGGGGTAGCTTCAGCCCCCCTAAAATAGGCCTAACGACGCCCCTGGTTGCCTCCCACATAGCAAACATTATGTTGAAGTTTTCTGGTCCATTCGTTGTGCAGTTAGGAGATTGCTGCCTTCGCAAAGCTCAGCAACACTAGAGTCTTGGCGATGCTCAGGACCCCCCTCCTGGCATCCGCCATCATGCTGTTTCAAAGTCTGTCAAATCTAAGCTCATACACTGTAATCTGTTCACATGCAAGACAAGTGTGGAAAAGGAGTTGCTGTTGCGTTCACTTGTTTTATGTAGCATAACAAACTGTATGTACTGTATAAGGAAAGGGCTTTCTGTGCTGGTCATTGAGTTAGTTTCCTTGAATTAAAGCTAGTAAATTAATATTCATTGCTCTCACTTGAGTTCTGCTGAATGGGTATGAAGAATAGACCCTCGACAGGTAATTAGCTCATTGATAAACTCATTAAGAGTTTTAAATGTGTTGTTGAGTCAATGAAAAGCATTAATAATTCTCCAGCGTAGGCTATGATGAATTTGTATCTAATTGTATGTGTTTCCTTAGATGAAACAGAAGTGGAACAGGTTTGGTTACGCAACAGTGGCGGTCATTTCCTGTCAATATCCAGTGTTATGGGCTCACCTTTAGGTTTCCTCAGTCACCAGGATCATTTTATATTCCCTCAACTCATTATAAGGCTCTGTGATCCCATTTTAATATAATTCCCCAGTCCTTGAGTAAACGCTCACATTTTGGAAGAATGATGAACAATCTATTCTCTTTGAACGTCTTATTATCAAAGAGCATGTGAAAGCAAAGATGCAACAACTGAGAAGTGTTAACATGGAGCTCCTCCCTTTATTTTTTGGAGATACAACTTAACTTTGACATATGACATGTTCAAAGTAGCAGTTAAAACATGCTGCAAACTTGAGACTGGCTGCAGTACAAACCAATAAAAACATGCCTCATATCATATGATATGGATTGTATAGTGCAGTATGTTCAATTCAATGCATAATACTGTTTTTACCACGTAGTTTTTTTTTTATTGCACTATAATAACATTTCTGAGACACTCAATCTAATTTGCCAGTAGATACTATCTGCCTTGAATGGCCTTCTCTTAAATGCAGATGCTGGAGACTGTACCATTTTAGTTTTGTTAGACATTAGTGAAGCTTTCATCATGGTTGATCGGGCTGTTTTATTGGGTCATCTTGAGATCTCGATGGGTACTTTGGGTTAAGCATTAAGTTGGTTTCGGGCCGTTCTTACTAACAGACCAATGTCAATTAAAAAGGGGAATTCCTTCCCTTCCAATGCTTTTATTACCCCCGAGTCCCATTCCCTTGTGTCTTTACACATCCTTTTAAATATATAGTAGTGCATTTTACTCAAACTCAACTCAGAGAGAGAGAGAGAGAGAGAGAGAGAGAGAGAGAGAGAGAGAGAGAGAGAGAGAGATCTTGGTATTGTGGCCCACTAAGCCTGTGGCCACGAACCTTTGTGCTATCTTTTACAGTCACCTTGCTTTTTAGAAACAGGGGCTGTGCTATATATACTGGTTTCACCAGGGGTATTTTAGTTCAGGCATGATTCAAAAATGTAGAAAACTGGAGAGAAAGAAGAAAATAATTCAGAAATATTTTTCAGAGATTGTATTCTTCAGAATTGAGACTTTTCCTATATATATATATATATATATATATATATATATATATATATATGGTGTCTGGTGATGAGAGTAGTACAGTTCTGATTTCAACATATCTGATGTAAATGTATGCCACATACTGTATTGCTATGTCAAAAATCCCTCTCGGGCCTCCAGATTGTTTAGAAACCTGCAGCGAGGATCTTAACTGGCACAAAAAAACGAGACCCTATGACCCCTACTTTGGCATCTCTCCACAGGCTGCCAGTCAAATGAGTTTAAGGCTTTACTGATCACGTTTAAAGTTCAGTAGGGGTTTGGCCCTGAGCTACAATGCTGACCTTTTAGTTGCCCATGAGCCTGAGTGCACTTTCAGATCCTCATACAGGGCCCTCCTGGCTTGTCTAGTCTCAGATTGAGAGGTGCTGTCAGAGCTCCTCAACAGCCAAGTTCCCTGATGGAGAAACAGAAGCCTACTGAGTAAATGGTACTTTTTATAAAGCAGCAAAAATGTTAAAGGAACATGAAGTGCAGAACACAGGGCAGACACCAGTGGCATCACTTCTTTCCTTCTATTCTCTTTTTCAGAACAAGAGCTTGAAAAACAAACTGCTCTCGGGACACAAACTTTGTGACGCCTATGCTGAAGAGGTAAGAATTTTTTCATTTACTACATTCTGGTTTTTGTCACATACATGATTAATCCTCAGCTCAAGCTACTTAATTGTTCATTGTTCACGGAAAAGGTGCAATTCATGATAACATATTGCAGACACATTTTGTTCTTTTGTGAGCAAGCATTGTTAACAAATATAGATTCTTACATGTAACTGAGAACATTTTGTCTTGAGTTAAGTTGTTCACTATCATTTAGATCATTAATTCAACTGTGATTAAGGAACTCTTGGTGGTACTTGTACAGTAAGTGGCGAAAAATTCACAAAAAGGTTAGAAATAGTCCAGTCCTCTCACTCTCACACACATACAAACACCCAAACTTGCTTGGTTTTGGCCGTCCAGTGAATCTCAGAACAATTTGTCTCTAACAGCAGCCCCTTTGATGGCTGTACAGAGCAATCTGAGGAGCTCGGGTTGTAGCGAGAGCAGCTTCGAGTACATTCCGTCTGTGTCATTTTTGCTTTCACCTACTTTTCCTCTTTTTCTACTTTGGCACTGCTGCCAGTTGTTACGGTCAGCAGCGTCCACCAGGTTCACATCTTTAGTGAAGCCTTGAGCTGAGCTTTGAACTGCTGCTTTTGCCATGCTGCTGACCAATGCTCATGCTGTAATTTAGCTATGCATCGTCTTACAAGGCAGCGGGTCCTGCAGGCGTCTGATGACATGCCCATGTGAGTGCAGCTGGTGCTGTGTAATCGTGGGTTCAATAGTTATGTAGTTGTGCAGTTGGCGATTCCACGAATTTCCTGTATCCAGGCTACAGTATCTGGACAAACTTTAAATCTTTTACATGTAGCACATGTAAAGGATGCAGACAGGTTGATAGATGGCAACCTTGTTGTGCAGATGGAGTTTTTTTTTTTTTTTAGGAAAGACCCTGGGCTACACCTCCTCAAAGGCAGCTAAGGCTTGTTCGGTCAATGCTACAGAGAATATTCCCAAAGTTTTTGAATGACAGACAGTTAGTGGTTTGCATTTTTACGTGAAGACAAGGAATTTAAATTAGTACTGTAATCTGTACCTTTACAAAAATATGCCCTTGAATTCTCAAATTAGTTCCTTTTCCTTTTCTCTTGATTAGACGCTTCTTGTCCAGAGGTCAGCCTTTCCTTTACTAGCTTTTAATTCTCAGTGAAGTTTCCCATTGACTGTTTCTTTTGTCAGTCTTTTGAAAACCTGAAACCTGGACCTTTATAGTGCTGTTTACTATGCTCTATAGGGAAATACACTCAGTTACCACTGTATTAGGTCCACAAGCTAAAACTAATGCAGTCTAACGCAACAGGTTCTGCAATAAATCCTACCTTCATCAACGAGTTTATATTATTACCTGGCAACTGAGTGTATATAGTCAGACAAATACTAGCACCACAAAGGTTAGCTTGGAAATGGGGCTCTCTATTGGGCATCAAGAGCTCCAGGATCTCAAAACATAGAGGATTCCACTTTCAAATACCTGCGTCCACTATAATCCGAATAAAACGGTTAGTTACATTATCCATGACCCGTCAGCTTTCACTGTTTATTTTACACAGCCATTACATCCTTAAGCAACCAAAGCTGTCCAGCAAAGTGCTGATACAGCGGCCAACGAGGCATGACAGCTGCATGAGAAAGAGACAAAGGGACAAGGACAAATGCAAAGAAAATGATCATCGCAAGGGAATTCATTTAATAATTAGGCCATGATCACACTTGGTGTCTTCTTTGACAAGAAAAAGTTGACGAAGGCGCTTTTGTAGTAAAAAAAAACAAATAGCAGGCAGCATTTTTAGTTCCAAAAAGCATCCAAGAGTGTCTTTTGTTGCTGTAACAACAGCTACTGCTACAGTATCCAAGAGTACTATGTTGAGCGGTGTGAGATAAAACAAAGCGTTCGAGCGATCTAGAGAATGAACAGAGAGAGGGAGCGGTGCTACTACTAATGTTAGATAAAACAGAGCGAGTTCCCCCAACCGTCATTCCCTGAACAGGGAGCACCCGGTCATATCATATAACTCTCTGTGCTCGACACTAACACACAAGTCTATCTATCAGCACCTTCTCCATTTTTTGTTGTTGTTATGGAAACGGCAGTTCTCGCTACTCCGCTTGTCATTGGCCAGCGGTCAAAAAAGGGTTTTTTTTTTCGAAAAGTTGAACTTTTTTCAACTTCAAAAAGATGCTCTGAAATGCAGAAAGTAACGGCGATGGCGTTTAAAAAAGCGCTCAGGACCTTTTTGAAAACACGGTTTACTCCATAGGATTATTATGTAAAACTCTCGCTGGCAGTTTAAAAAAAAGACGCCAAGTGTGAAGATTGCTTAGCTGGTACCTCAGCACTGAGCTGCTAACATGTTGCTTATCGCTGGTGCTTTCCCCTAAGTGACACGCAACCTGTGACTTCCGTTCCTATTGTTACAATAACTGAATGCTATTATTTTGACTTGTGCATCATAATTAACATGAAGATAAACGGACTCAGCACAGTAGATGGAGATTTTCTCGGCAAATCACAGCCCATTATGCTACTGCTCTAACAGCATAGTTACATGCGCAGCGCAGCAGCCCGAAGGTCCACAAAGAGAACTTAGTGTTTGGAAGCTCTTGATGTTGAAGAGCTTTTCATCGACTCTGAAGTCTGCTCGAACACTAAAGTTATTCTTGAGTTCCTTTTGAGACACAGGAAATTGGAGTTGGAAATTACAGGCTTCTTTCCTTCTACAAATCCTCCAGCTGAACATCCCCGACATTTCACCAGCTAAGCTTATCCAAGTCATCATTACATATTCAAGCTCTGAGATGATGATGGCACATTCGATTATGCAACCAAGTCTTATTGTTACACTTCAGGAACGAGTTGGAAAGAGTACAAATGCTATGTCAAGGTCCAGATTGACGTTGTCTGTCAGTCTACACAGAGCCAGAATATTCCTAACGACCGCAAAGACTGGTGGCCTTTGTGCTTGTAGATGAGAATATATTATGCTCAGTATGTGTTCTGTTCCAGTGCTTCTTTGTGTGACTGTGATTATTTCTGCAGAAGTGGTATAAAGACAAGTATAGACGTTGAGTAGGGAGCAAATCGCTACCAGAATTTCCTTTAACACAGGTATCACTGGAGGTCACTGTCTTCAATTCCCTTGGGAGGCTATAAAATGAAGTAAATCAGTGAGAGGAATGTTCCTACATGCCCCTACTTTCATCCTGGAAAGTTATTTATGTTTAAAGGGGAAGGGTTATGGACTGAACCTGTAATCACGCTGTAATGACTGCAGAGTCGCAGGAAGAGATGGATACTAAAGCTGCAAAAGAATTGCCACCAGAGCAGGCAATTGCAAACGACATTATTCTATTACAAGTTTGTCTATTGGTAAAGAAGTAAGATATGCCCACTCAAACATAACTTCTGTTTATGGTTTCTAAAGTCTGATATTTGCTCTGTCTATATGGAAACATTATTGACCTATTGCACCTTTCACTGTAAGTGGGTGTCCAAAAACATCAAAAGTTGGACCTAGATTAACCCTAAAGGCCATGTTTACCCTTAAACTTTTACTGAATTGTTGTCTGGAAATCCTATTTTCATGCTTCAACATTTTTTTTAATTAAGACTTCCTCGGAGCATTGAGTGGGTCAGACTTTAAAAAAAAGCTTGTGAATCCTAAACTGGGCTTTGAAGCCATGTCCAAGAACCAAGATTGACCAGATCTTTTTTAGCTGACCTTGGATAAACGTTCTAAGCATAAGCTCCTTTTGTTGTACATGATACATTTTAAGACCTTTTCTTTATGAGTAAACAGCAGCTTTCCTTTATGTGTGATTTGCATTCTCATCTTGTGAAAATTGGCTTTGGGAATTCCTGCATTGTATATTGGAATACATTTGATTTGGTGTGGTAATCGTTTTTAGAAAGCTGCTTTAACTTGTGCTTTGCTTCCGCTTATGTGAGGTGGAGGATCAAGCTTTGTGCTCTTAATCTGTGTTGCGAAGTGAAAACTTCTCAGCTGAAAAGACATGAAATTACATGTCAACAACACTGTAAAGGAGGTTGTATGGTTGCTTCTACAGTAATATGCTGATCCTGTATCCTCACTGACTGTAACTTCGTGATGTAGCCTGAGTCTAGAACAAACTGGCTATTATTTTGAGAAAACATTATTAATTAATACATTGAAATAATTATCCACCAAAAAATGTCATGCTTTTAGATAACACAATAGGGTGGCGCTTGATTAAGAACAACATATCTCTTGTCAATGTAGCTTCAAAATATACCAAAGTGCTTGTTTAGTTTGGTAGTTTATCTTATGAGGAAACTTCCGATGTGTAGGGTAGGGCTGCAACTAATAATTATTTGAATTATCAGAGAATCTGCTCATTATTTTTCTGATTAATCGTTTGATGTACGAAAAACCCAATAATTAGTTTTTCTTTTTTAAATACCTGTCGCAATTCTCTAAAACCCTGACATCTTCAAGTTGTTTTGTCCGACCAATTTTCTGTCTAATGTTGATAATTGATTGTTTCAGCTTCTAGTGTAAAGACAGAAGATGTATTTAATCTCACAGAACCATGATTTCTATGTTAGACTGTATGTATATGTCATATAATATTGGCATATGTTTAGTTACATTAAATAACAATGATATCACATCACACATTTGGTCAGTTGGTTCAAACTCCTTTGGACTCTATTAGCTCCTATGAGTGTTACGAGGGCTAATAAGACTCGTGGCCATGTTATCCAATATGCCGCAGCTTCAATTCAATTCAATTTTATTTATAGTATCAAATCATAACAAGAGTTATCTCAGGACACTTTACAGATAGAGTGGGTCTAGACCACACTATAATATACAAGGACCCAACAATTCTAGTAATTCTCCCAAGAGCAAGCATTTAGTGCGACAGTGGTAGGAGGAAAAACTCCTTTTAGGGAGAAACCTAGGCAGACCCAGACTCTTGGTAGGCGGTGTCTGACGGTGCCGGTTGGGTGTGTGATGAACAGTGACAATAACAGTCACCCTGTTAATAAAGACATATTGATCATATCTAGTAATGAAGTGTTAACCACGGGCAACGCTTCTTTAAGTAGCCTCGATGGGATGGGGTCTAAGAGACTGGTAGATGGCAGTGAAGACAATTCAGGGATGTGTCAGTGTTTAAATTTAAATTAATTTCCAATGATTACAGTTTTTCTTGATTGCTTTGACGCAGCAGCCAACTCAAACTCCACATTTTCAAAACAGTTAACACACAGGCCGAAACAGTGGCGCTCATGGTCTAAATGACACCTTTTGTTGTGCCAAAACATTTCAAATATACAACAAAAGCTAATTTTGCCTTCAAACAACACAACTTGCAAACAAGTGTATTAGCACTTCCAATCAACCATTACACAGTGGACAAGAAAATACAAAATACAGCACTCAGTGTAAATCAGTGCACCATTGCTTGTCATTGTAGCCTATTACTGTACGTAGCTTTCACGGCAGTGCCATTTGTTGTCAAATTTGCCTTCTTGCAAAGAATTGGATCCAGAATCAGAAATGCTTTGATGCTAATTTTATTGATTCCATTGATTCTCATTTTCAAACTGTGGCTGAAAACTGAAATACTGTAAATATTACACATAATACATAAAATCTATTAGAGTATAAGCAATTAAGAAAATAAAAATAAAATCTATTATAGTAAAGTGTAAACATCTATTACTGTAGAGTATAAGAAATAGCCACTACTGATACTCAGTCTCTTCTTTCTTGACGATGGGGCCACATGGCCTAACCCTGCACACTGATTGCTAATTGAAGATTTGTGTGAAGGAGTGTCAAACAGGTGCTTCAGTGATTTCATACTGATGTAGGTAGTTTCTAATAGTTAGGAACAGATGGTTTCTGCTTGGTTACCATAGCTAAAACAATGGAGTTTGGATGATTGAATGACATCCGTGTTAACTGTTCTGCAAAAGGGTGGGCAAAATGTCTCAATCCAATGAGAAAGGCAGCCCTTCCAGAAAAAAGTTTTTTTTGTGATTGTTGGGGGCAAAAATCCTTTATTATGCGGCATGTTTTCTTTAAAAATGCGATGGAATATGCGGGATATTAATGCAATTTTATGCGATGAAATTGCGGGAACCTGCAAAAATTGCAGGAACTTGCAAAAACTGCAGTTGATGAAAAAGAGAGAAAAAAGTGATTCCCCAACACCCTGCTTTTCGATGATGTTCACGTCGCGTAATTATGTCACTTCATAACGTTCCCATGGCAACAGGGGAAAATGGCTGCTCTTGTGTGAAGTAAACCCAACATTTTTCAACTTTCTGCTAAGATATTATGTGACTTTTTTGCAACGAAAATGCGGGGATTATGAAATCATGCAAGCGCGTATTAAAGTTATATTAAAGTGCGGCGTATTTGAAAAAATGCGCCCCCCGCATAAATATGCAGATTTTGGCTGATTATGCATTGAATTATGCGATCGCATAATCACGTTTTTCTGGAGGGACTGGAAAGGGTTAACACATTTTCAAGAGGTGTCTTCTGCTCTGCTGAGACAGTGATGATGAAAACCGAGTGGATCCCAGTTTCTTTAAGCAGGTCAAAGCAATCAAGAAAAACTGCAATAATGGTTACATTATGTAAACCCAGAGGTATTTCATAGTCAGATGGATGGAAGCACCGTTCCATGCCAATTTATTTCTTAAATCTAAAAAGAAATTTGCAAAGACGATAATGGAATTATCAATGTTCAAATGTGATTGCATGAATGAGAATAGGTCACTAAAAAAAATGTATCACAGGCTTAGTGAAGTTCAGTCAGCAAACTCACTGGCAGGCAGCCACGGGCCTGATTCAGCTGTGTGTTTGTTAACTTTACCGAAAACAATCACTTCCCAAATTCAGCAGTCCATTTAAATTGGTAAGGAAACTCGCCAGGTCTCTGATGCTGCATGTTCTGTTTGCTACTACTGCTGGAGAAGCCCCTGCTGCCTATCTGGCTAGTTTTGCTCTTTATCCGATTCATTGGAAAAATGTCATGCAACCTTTCTGAACCAGACGGTGATTTCCTCAAGGTAAACATCCGATAGCTCAAAAAACCCAAGTCAAGGTGAAGGAGAGCGGCATGTGACATTACAGATGCCATTTAATCTGTGGCGCATCTTTTCCTCAAGAGCATAAATTTATCACGTCTGTCCCCCTCTGTCAGATTTATGGTGTGGCTGCACAGTTTCACTCTCTGTTATTACTAGAATATACATTTCATTCTTGCATCAGTATGTATTGAAAACATCTAGTAACCAGAACCATATGCAGATAAAATATAACACGCTGGATTTGGAAGGATTTCCTGTAATGACTGATTTCAAGGTGAATGGCCTCATGGAATTAATTCTCCAGGGCTTATTGAATGGAACAGCATGCCATCATCCTCATCTTGTGTATTTTGGGGCAATAAATCAAACCGATGACATCGTCTTTAATAACAAAACATCAGTTATTTTAATAAATGTTCTTTGCATAAATGTATTAATGTGAGTAATAGTGAGGGGGGAGGGGGGTGGTCAGTATGTTCTAAGCTCAGACACTAGGCTGAACTGGTTTTATTTTTGTACTGCTAAATGTATCTAAAGCGAGTCTAGAATGTCATACAAGTGATTTCTACATATTGATTTAACTAATAACAATATTTGATTCTGAAGTGGATGTCATTGTGTTTCGGTGACGGGCATTTTTCTTTTCTTTTTGATATTTTACAGACAAAACAGTTAATAATGAAAATAATCGACAGATAAATCAACAATTTGTCGTTTACACTATATATTAGATTAGAGATGGTAAGTGTAGGTGTGGGATTGATATGAGAACCAAGGAAGATTATTATTATTATTATTATTATTATTATATTATCGCTAACATATATGGTATGTGTTTCGATCCTCGTCCTAGTCCTAGTCATTCCCCTGTATTTATTCTTTATTTCAATATTTATTAGTTTTTCTGTCCAATCATGAAGCAGCAAAGATATGACATCTATGCAGTTAAATGCTATGTAATATAATACACATATACACATATGAATATTTGATGTTTGGCAGCTTTGATCATGCGTTGTTCGGGGACATGTTGTTGGCTCCCAGCCTCATTGATACTACAGTATAATAGGTTATGTGCACAGGGAGCATACAAGAGTGGATCCTTGAAAAAAGCCAAACGTATTACTATGCTCTACTTCATTCACCGTCCATATTGAATAAATCAGATTACCCTGACTGAAATGATTGAAATAAAATATATACTTTAGTCAGTAAGTTTTGGCTGCCAGCCAGTTGCTGGTCTGCCTCAGCTCACATGCTTCAGCCAATAGGACACACTTCACAAATATTGAAATATCTGTTTAAACAGGGAAGGAGATATAGCAGCTCTGTGATGCTGCTGTTCTTCTCCTACGAGTGCAGATACAGATGTATGCTGAGGGTGTCCGAACACACCTACCACCCGCCCTCTGGTGTCATGTCACCTGTTTGTATCCGCTTTGATGTGATGTGAGCAGATGTGCTGTTGTCTCACAGGAAGGATTCATGGTACATAACGTTATGGACACAGACTGTAGATACAAAACAGATCTATTCTTTCCCAAAACAATGTTTTTCAGTAACAGTGTAATCCAATTGTTTGTTGTCTCTCCTGACATTAAGCTTTGACAGCTACTGCGCAATGACAAAGGATGAACAGATGTTTAGAAAGACATCAGTGTCCTGACAACTTATATTATGCATACTCATATTAAAGTTTAGACAAATTTGCTTCATGACCAAACCAAACTCTGCCTGTCTTGGCCCTATTATACTTCTGTTTTTTTTCTCATAGATATTACCTTTTTGTCATCTCCATGTATCCAATTCAAGACGCACTCATACACTGTCATATATACTGTAGGCTATTTGAACTTGGATAATGAGAAACCTATAAAGGCTGTAATGCCATACTTTTTGAGTTATGTCTTTAGATGCAGAACTGGATGGTGCGGTTTCAGCTTTAACTCAAAGTTATTGACACTCTGAAAATGAAAGAGCAAAAAATCTATCAATATTTTTGAAAAGCTAATCTGCATCAAACTAAACGGCTGGTTCATGGACATATACAAAATGCACGTGCCTGTTGAGAGGTGAAAATGTGGTGAGATAAGGGGAAAAAAAGAAAGGAAATGTAAAGAAGTGTAGATTTTGGATTATTTGGCTGCTTTAAAAAAAAAATATATATATATATATATATATATATATATATATATATATATATATTTGGGTAATTTACATTATTTAAAAGTGACTAAGGGATGGCATGCTTTTCTGTGGGTTCAGAAACAGGTGCTACACTTTTTGGTTAGGAAATTCTAAATGGCTCATCAATTTAATTTGCCATTTACCATGTCTATTTGTATTTACAATTGGGCTGGCCCTAAGTGGACAAAAGATAGGTAAAAGATAGGTTTGTCATCAACTTAAAAATAATCACTTGTAGAAGGTTAATAACTTCGTCAATAGGGTTTGAATCTAGAACAACTGACACTTAAACAAGAGTAAATGAATCACAAAAACATCATCCCAAATTCTAATCTTAAAAGACCAAATCCCTCCAGAACCTGGCATCCTCTATTTGTCTGATCTCGTCACAAATAAATAAATAATAAACCTAGCAGAACATAAGTGCACTTGCGCACACATTAACATGTCCTTGGGACAGACTGCCGGAATTGAACAGTTTTGTCATCATTCTCACAAGGACGATGACTCACAGTGATACATTACTTGAATATTTTGAAAAAGTTAGGGAGAGCTGTTAAACTACACCAAGCTTATAAAATGCCATGGCGCTGCATTTTGTTTTGCTTGTAACTATTTGAAATGCAGGTCCTACCCTTGCAGGATTTGAACCATCAGGAACAACAAGGCAGAGGTGCTGCTGTGATTCTCTTGGGCCGAGGAGACAGCTCACATGATTTATTCTGAGTAAATAATAGACCAATCCTTTGGCAAGTGTGAAACGCTCAGCACTTTTAGAGATCAGATATTTGCATTTAGAAGTTAACACTCCACAGACTACAGTGACTCTGGAGCCACTCAACATGATTCATTCCATTACCAGAGAGTATCTCAAAAGCTCCACTTAACTGATACAAATAAAATAAATTTGCTAACATTTCATGTTATGACCTGGACCACAGACTTAATGATCTCAAATCAAATGTATGGCTCTCCCTCTGTGAGTTGGAGTTTTAAAGTTAGCTCTGTGTTGATTTAACCTTACAGTTTTTTTACGAGGAGCCTCGGGATGCAATTTTTGGATCCAGTTACACATGACAGAGATGGGTGTCTTGGGACATGGAAGCTCCCCAGGAAGAGGAATAACAAGATAAAGAATATCATAAAAAAAAAGGCGCAGGTGCTTGTCAAGTACACAAAACCCTTTGAAGAGAATGTGTCCCTCAGAATCAGGTTCAGTGTGCTTTGGTGAAAGATTAGACCTCATGTCACATTTTTACTGCCTGTGACAAGGATGTGTGGAGATAGACAGGAAGCGAAAGAGAGGTTTATAGAGATAGACAGATAAAAAAAGAAAGATACTTACAGTGCAGATGGATATAAAGAAAGAGATATAGAAAGGTAGAAAAAAGACATACTGTATATGTACAGATGTAAAGACACAGACTAAGATAGATAGGTGGGTAGAAGGTAAGGAAGAAAGAGATATAAGTCACATTTTCATCCAAATGTAATGCAAATTTTAAGCGCATTTCCAGGAACTGCACAGTCTCGTTTGCAGTTAAACCATTGCAGAAGAAGAGGGAACAACAAAATGACATAAATAGAAGAGCGGCAGACATTTTTGTTTGTTTCATGCCTTAAATTAAGGTACGTTACAGACGCTTCATCGATTCACACATATGAGATTTCTTTTTTTGTCTCTTCGGTGTGGCCAAGGTTTGCGTGACGTTTCATTCACATGCACACGTCTGTTTCCATTGCATTTGGTTTTTATCAATACACCAAGTTTTCCACCTCAACCAAACATGAAACCTTTTAGTGATATTTGACGGTTTTCAATTTGTTTTTTTGTTGAAAAAAATGGACATAAAAAACAGGTAAACGGAAAGTCATTTACATATAATACAGAGGAGGAGATATAGATACATTGAAAGAAGAGATATAGAGAGATTACATTTTTTTTTATTATACTATAATCTTTCATATGAGCTCCAATTAACCCGTAACGACTGAAATATCATGCACTGACCTACCCATCCTTTCATTTTAGCCTTAAACTTTCTGCATTCCAATTAATCACAGTTACAGTCCTGCGAGGCTTCACAATAAAAATATCTTCTAGCCTCACTGAAGACACAGAGAGAAACCCTCTGAAGTGCTGCAGAGTTCTGTGTGGAGGCTTCCAGTGTTCATGCTCACATCATGAGCAGCTTTGTGGGTGGCTGTGTATCAAGCCATCTAGGAGACAGCCTCTGTGTTCCATGTGCGTACTGAAGTGGAACAGCAGAGTGAATGTCAGGCAGAGCTGGTCACTGTGTCTGTTTTGGGGGCCGGCAGTAAAGATCTGCTCTGTTTGTGACTGTGTGTGCGCTGCTTACCGCTGACAGGAGAGAGCCCGTTGTAACCTAGGAACCTGCATGTGTGTGGTGATGGTGGCGGTAATGTGTGTAGTGGGAGTGAGAATACAGGTTTAGACAGTGGGCAAGAAGCCAGTGCATGACTGCATCATTGTGTGGACTATGCTGTTCAGTGAAGGGGAGATTTGATATTTTCTTCCTCTCAGTAGAACCTTCCTTTAAGCCAGAGCCTTACCCAGGGAACACTCACAAAGGACTCTTCTGCTGCAGCTGGCAGAATCCTGCTATGTGATCTAAAACCAATTTCTCTATTTGAATAAGCTAACACGTATTTCCTTATCTTCCTCTTGCAGTCCAAAAAAATCCAGGCTCAACTGAAAGAACTGCGGTACGGGAAAAAGGATTTAATTTTTAAGGTAAGTTCAAACTGAAGGGGGGTGGCTTTATAATAGCTCCAGACCAGGGGTAAACAGGTACTTAAACCTTAGACCACCTTGAAAAGGATGATCCCATCACAGGAGGTACTCCAATTAATTCAGTCTGCAATTACAAAGTCCCTCCCTGTCAGCAGCATGCAAAGCCAATTGGCCAGCGCTAAGTCCACGTACTGCTATGTCCTGCCCTTTGATTTCCCCTCTGCAAGATCCATCCCATCCTTTTCAATCATGGGAAGTATGTGGATAAATGATGTCGACAGTGGTGGATGTGGTTAATACAGATTTATGCATTAGATCATATAAAGGGAATCTTCAAGACACAAATTACAGATGACACCGTCTACGCCTATAAGTCAGTGGGTAGCATATATTATAGGGCATCCGAAATTTGCCTCCCCCTCACATCCTTCCTCTGCAAGAACATTATACACAGTGGCAAACAGTTGCCCACCTGTTCATACTCCACTGCCCCTTGTATTGTGAGGATTCAAGGTTCTGTTCTCTGTGAAAGCTCTGAGCACTTATGTAATATTTATTGGCATTTACTGGTACATGGACTGACCTTTCAGGCCTTGTTTGCGGTGTTAAAATGTCAGTCCACATTTCTGCCACAACGTCCTGTAATGTCATTTCTTAAATATATGTTTTGATCCTTTAAACCCTTCATTCCTAAAGCTGTGTCAGACATAAATGAAAATAAAGGACTCAATCCTCACAGATGGAATTTGATGCTTTTAGCCCCACGCCTGAATATATTGTCCCTGGATGTCCTGTTCCTTGTTCTATTTCTAGCCTGTGAATGATGGATGCATTGACTTGTTTGCTTGGTGTCACTGCTCGCAAACGTCTCTAAATTGCATCAGTAACTCACACGACACAACCTTATTGCTCAATGTCACCAAACATTTAATGTGGACCTTCAGAATATTATGGTCTATGGTAATTTGCAGTTGCATTCTAGATAAAGCTAATTTTAGTGTATTCCACAAAAAAACTCATTTTGTTTTTTTTAACCTGATGGAAAGGTCCAAGGGAAATGCATCATGTCCCTCTGACCTCCCTGATTTCTCTTGCTATTCCTGAAAACTCAACTGTATTCCACATGTCCTGTTTATAATCCCAGAGGGGGACAAGGGAGCAGGAAGTAGAGAGGAGTCACTCAAAATTCAAAATGTCATCAGCCTCACAGGAGGGATGTCAGTCAAGGCACCTCGACCTGGAGGCATTTGAATTGGTTATGACGGCTGTTGTACCATATCAAACTGCATTTTGCAGCACAGTGTAACAGTACACAAAGACCACAAACTCACAAGACTGGATACAGTAAAAAAAGGTATTGCCATAAAGGAAAAATAATTGTTAAACCATAAAAGAATACTGTGTTGACTAAATGCAATAATGCAGGTTCTCAAAATAAGGACATACTGCACCTACAGTGCCAGAAAAGAAGCCATTATCGCCAATGTTTTCTTCAGTTGATCATTTGTCATTAATAGCCCTCCGACTTGAAGGACAACTTAAAAAGAGACCCAACTCAGTGAATCCAAACTATGCAGTCCCAATACATAACTGTAAACAATACCCACAGGCAGGTTTCCCTTCACTTGCTCAGCCAAAACATTAAAAACTTCAGAGGAACTGACGGTGCCTTCCCCGCGTTTCCCTACGAGACAATATTTTGGCAGAGGAGCAGTATTCAAGCCTTCACATCTTCTTCACTTCGCCAGTCCACTTTCAAATTTACCCCTAGAGCTGTTTCTCCTCCAGCTTAGAAAAAAAAAACAGAAAAGAAAAATGACGGCTTGATGTAGTTGCATGCCTCGTCTAGCAGAGCAGCTAGTACCCCACTGACCCCATACCTCTATAATGGATTCAGCAAAGAAATATGGAGCTTTAGACCTGGAGGCACTAACCCTGAAAGTCAGCATTTCTGGGTCAATGCGCCCGCAGTCCTCAGAGGACTATCCGCTGATGATGCTTATAGTGTAATGGATGGTAATGGCTCACTACTGTAATGCTACAAATCCCCATGCATGCACATACAAACACACATTATTGAGATCCTTTACAAGACAAGCTTAGAGCAGTCTGCATTTGTTTTCTTTGTGCTTGTGAGCCAATCCAGCCTGGACTCATGATTATATTTTACTCTACACTTTCTTCTCAACCAAACACATATTCATATTCAGCAACATTTACAGCAGCTCAGAGTGCCGCATTTTGTATCTGTGTCTACTTTCTATTCTTTTAGCTTATTGTAAAATTATATTGTACTGCCAGTACTTTAATGGCACATATCCAATAATATGTCGCAAGTTTCTTTGAAATTTGAATATTTTATTTATCAGTAACCTTCAGTATCCCATTATGCTGAAAATAATCCAAATATATATCAGTGAGTACTTACACCTTTCATTTGCCCCAAAGAGATTATACACAATCCTTTGTGTTGATGATTAAAGAACTGTTCCTCAAACGTTATTACCTTTGGATTCCCTCTTGAGCGCAGCCCGACAGCTACAAATGGCTTTGTGTGATTGTCCCAAACTCCCTGTAAATGGGGAAAAAGATCTTCTGAGAGAAAGATTTGATTCTTTGAAACCCATAGTGGTGAATGTTGCCCTGCCCTTGACTGTCACTGCGTGACTCATCTATCAGTGAAAACTTAAACATAATTTCAGCAGCCCCGCGAGTGGTAGAAGTGACAGACAAGTTCGTCATTAAAATCGCTACTTTGCTAGCAGAAATCGAGATGGAAATGAGATGAAATCGGCAAACATGCCAAGAGTCCCCACAGTGTCTCAAAAGCCACTGAGGTACCACATAGGTCTATAAAACTCACCAGAAAGCATCAATCAGCCTCATCAGCCATCTCTGAAATTTCATGCACGTTTTTTTTTTTTTTTGAGATTGTGGATGCTGTTTGTTGGGTTAGCTGACCTTGGGTGTTTCAGAATGTAAGCGCATGCAGTTTTTCATTTTGAGAGGCCAGTAAAAGACACCACATAAATGTTCAAGGCTTAAAGTCCTTCACTAGAGGTGCTAGCACACTACGCAGATGGCAAAGAACTAGTGGCGACGAACGCCTGCCTCACATCGCCTGGGTCTTGGCCAAAATGTTGCACTTGAACACACCACAAAGACTACAGTTGACAGCCAACCGGCACGTACAGTATTTATGTATCTTGTTGTACGTTTGCCCTCTTATTGACATTAGTGCAAACATAGATATTCCAATAATTCTAACCTTTGTGTTTGTGTTGTGCACAGTCAAACATAATTTTTGCCAGTTTTGACAGGCCTATTGTGTAGTGGATTGATCAGATGAAATAAGGATGATGCTGTTTTGAGTTATAAGCATGTGTATATCCAGAGAGCGATTTGTGAAAAATTAAAAGGGAGGATGTTTTTTGATCATGCACAACAAAACAAAACATGCAGGAATTAAATCCCCCTTTCAACACCATGGATATAGTGCCACTTATTTATGTACTTCAATATTCAATGGAAAATAATCTCAGAATGAAATAGCACAACGTGGTGTCAACACGGTGCTTTCAAGCCCGGGAGCTAAGTTCACTTCACGGCGAAAACAAAATACTTTCACCCAGGAAAAGCTCGTTCGTACCTCGAGAGTCTTTCAATCCAGTCTTTTTCCTAAATGTAACTAGTCCTTTTGGTGCCTAGACTTAACTGTCATCGCCACATGACGCTGACTTTTCCTGGCTAAACTCCACTACCACGACCCCTGAAAGGACCGACATCTGGCGGTGCCTGTAGCCGGCTCACAGTCACCTGTTGGCGGCTGACCAACTGCCGCTGGTAGCCGGCGTCCCGGACCTCTGTAGCGGCTAAATACAACCAGTAATTGCTACTCGGATTTAATCATTTCAGACTGTTCACGTTACAGCGCTTCACTTTTAAAATAATCCTATTTTGTGGCCAAAAAATAATTCACCAGAGACAGGGATATGTAGACCAGAAATAGGCAAATCACAACCTGTGTATATCCTGCAGCGTAAAACAAAGAAGGCATGAAACAAATGATGAAACACTGTAATCAAATCCTGCATTTTGGCAAGTAAACTAAATGGTAAATACAATCATGGTGCAGATGATTACATTATCACATTTTGTCTAATGAAAGAACAACAATAATAAACCTCTGCATTTATATTTCTCTCTCTCTTTCCATGCAGTGTGTCTTTCTGTTTAACAATCAACACAGCCTGCCATGTGATTGCACACATCCACACAAACCTATGAAAGTAATACATAGGGATTTGATGAAATTAGTCACATAAATCACTTTTCTGATATATTGATTGCACACACGGGAGTGCCACGTCGGGACACAACTTTTATAGTCAGACAGAAAGTGTGATTAGTTTTGCTTTCATTTAAAAAAAAAAAAACAGGATGAATACTGTGGGCCTTCATACCATAGTGTGATAATAAGTGATTATAAGTGCATGTGAGTGAATATTGGCGTGCAAATGAGTTGCTATGTCTAATTCATTTTTTCAATGCGCTGTACAGCCATTATGCTAATGCATCAAGTCGGCGGAAGAGGACAGGCGATAGAGAGTACCAACGTTAATTGGTCGCTGCTCCTGGTGAATAAGGAGGGGTATTTTTGTAAAAAAACAACACCCAAAACCATCTTTTTAGTTCTCTTAACGTTATTCTATTATTATGACAATAGAGGTATGTGCAGAATAGGCATTTAGGAAAAGTCGGGGCAGAAGGCAAACAGCAATAACAATGCATTAAAGAAAACTAAACTAGTGGCAACTGTGCAGGACACCGCAAAAATGTGGTTCACCATCTCCGTGCTGTGCCACCACCTTAAGGCCAGTTTTAGACAAACGGCATGCATATTTTGATCTAATACAAGTTTCTTTTCTGGCCTGAAAACGCCTCAGGATCCCCGTGTCAGAGCAGGATAATGTGGCTCGGGAAAGGGAAGTTTGGGGTCCCCTGCTGGAACTCCTGCCCCTACAACCCAAGAGTGGAATGGATGGATGGAAGAGTTTCTTTTCTTCTTTCTGATGTGTTTAACAATAATAAAAGACTCATATGGCGTTATATTTACAAAAAAGGGGATTAATCTCTATGATCTACTCATTAATGGCTTTGATGGTTCCAGGGGGTCTGCTCTTATAACTGTCAAAATTAACAGTCTAAAGCAGTGATTCTCCACCAGGGGGTCGGGACTCCCCTTAGGGGTTCGCAAGATAATTTCTGGGGGACGCCAGATGGTTGGTGAGGAAAAAAAAGAAAACAAAATTTTTTGACTGGGGAATGGTTTTTACATTAATGTGTGAAGTTTGATACATTTCACGTGTTATATATTCAGAGATTCATTTGTAAATCTGGAGGTCCTGGAACACAGAAAGAGGTCTGAAGGCGGGTCAGGGGGAGAGAAAAAGTCACAAACCTATCAAAAATCCACAGAGTCTGGAGCACATTGGACAAGGCTAGGTGCTAACTGCTAAAACTAAACTTACATTAAAGCAAAGTATATTTGTTTACATCAATTATTTTAGAGCATTCACAATAATCACTCAAAAACAGCAGGGGGGAGTAGTTTGAGAACCACTGGTCTGAAGGACATGCAATCTTGTTTTATGTAAAATTAACTCATGCTTATCTGATTCCCTCTGGATTCTGCACTTTTCTGTGTTCCATGAAATACTGTAGACCAGAGGTAATTGTTCGCCAAAGCATTCCAGTGCTTAAATTACATTACAATGTATCAATATAGGAGAGCTATGATTACGAGGGTTTATGAGATCTCAGTGCTAAGGGATTCATTAAGTGCTAAAAGCATATAATGAACTAGGGGTGTAAGAAAAAATTGATACACTTGAATATCACAATATTTTATTTTGCAATACTGTTTCGATTTTCAAAAATGCAATATCGATTTTTTTTTTGGGGGGGGTAATTTTTGTTTTCACATGCAAACATATTTATATAAGACATTGGTTCACATTTATGTTGTTTAAACTGCCTATGGCTATGCTGAGACGCACCACTAGTGTCCTCGCCTAACAGTGCCTAGCAGTGCCTAGCAGTGCCTAGCAGTGCCTAGCGGTGCCTGAATTTTTGCTAGAAGCTAACAATGTAGCTATGGCTGAACTTTGGTCTACTTTAGCATATAAAAATTTGCTCACTAAGAACCTGTGAACCACAATCCCATTTGATTTTCTGTGTACTGAATTGTTTACCTAAAGTAAACTTCTTTGATTTTTATGCACATCATGTCTTTTTTTAAATACAATTTTTTCTAAAATTATACTTTAAAACAATCCCAATATATCGCCTTACACACAGTATCGAAATATATTGCAATATATTGAATCGTGACCCATGCATCGTGATACGTATCGTATCGCCAGATTCTTGCCAATACACAGCCCTATAATGTACACGAGGTACAGTGCTCGATCAATGTGTTTGAGTGTGTGTGTGTCTGTGTGTGACGTGTCATCATACAGATTTTAAAAAGTCAGGACAAAAGTGATGATCGGCAAAATAATAAAGAGGAGTCTCAATCCTTTGCGCTATAGATCCGTGTTCATGATAGTGCTGGGTAGACAAGGTAGTGATGCACAGAACAAAGAGGCTTAAACTGATTCAAAAGTCCTGTCTTTCTGCAGGGGCAGCAGCTAATGGACTTGGAGCACAAGCTAACTGTAGCCAAGGAAGAACTGGAGAAGACTGCACTGGATAAGGTGATTAACGGGGAGGAAGAAACAATCAGTACTGATTTTCATGATTTTCTTTTTTTGTGCTGTGACTTTGATATTTTGTAATATTTGTAGGTTGTATAACTTTTAACTAATCTTGTCTCTTTCATCTGACCCATTTGACCCCCTGCAATTTCAAACACTGAATAGAATAACAGCATCTACATTATTTAATGAATAAAGACATGTGTAGTAATATAAGTCTGTATAGATATAGCTTTAGAGAGTAGAGTTTGAGGATGGAAAATTGTAAAGGTAAAATAACTCCCAAAATAAACATTTTCATGGCAATCGTCTGATTAACGAGGATGTATTTTTAAAATGCTCAGGTTGAAAGCATGCAGCAGCTTCAATATATCATGTATACTATTATGTTCATATGTAGTAATTGACACACTGTCTATAACTACATATGTAGTATGTAGTTAATTAGACTACATGTCTAATTAAAAATGCATGGGGGAAAAACATGCTGCTGAGGAAAACAGGTAATTCCGGTGCTCGGCTCAGGAGTACTGACATCAAAGGGCTGTTGTAAAATAATTAGACCAATCATTCTGCCCATTATTATTATTGATTAAAAGTAAATGATCTTTTCAGCATTCCTTCTTTTTGTATTACTCTGGTGAGTACAGCTTCATGTCTTGCCTAACGATGCCTCCTAGCTGTACTAAAGCCATTTGAAAGCATGGCCAATGGCTTTAATGCTCAAGTAAATTTCTCATGTGGATGGATGCAAGGAGGGATTCTGAAATCTGCCTGTGTGTGTAATTTTGTTTGGGGACAGGAGTCTCAGCTGAAGGCGCTGAAGGACACAGTTCACATCTGCTTCTCAGCTGTCCTGCACAACCAGCCCAGCAGCAGTCCCAGATTCCCCACCTCCCCCACCCACTTGTTCAGATACTCATCACTCATCAACAGCTCCAGAGTCACCTTTCAGCAGCCACATGCCAAGGTAATTCAGCATGCCTCTCACTTCCATCTGATTTCATGTTTATCCAAAAGAAGGCCTGGGTTGTTGTAAAAATCCAACTTTTTTTGAATGGGTCGAGTGAAGTGCTCAGTCTCCCATATATCTACTGTAGATGAGGCCCTGCTGTCTCTCCTTGGGCTAACAGCATGTCTTACTGTAAGACGTCCACATGAGTTCACAAAGACAAGCATTGCTAGCATTTACACAATGTGAAGTGTTTCTATTCTTAATCATGAAATAATAGGCCTTTTAAATACTTTGAAATATAAGTAGTTATATTCTCATTCCATGAGGTTGAAACAGTCTTACAGTTTTAACTACTTCTATCTCTAGTAACTACTTGTAACATTTTAAAGGGAATATTTAGCTTCAGTAAATAAATCAATCAATCAAGGTGGCAGTCTTTTGTCATGTTTATTTTTTTCCTAATCAAAAACCCATTAGGCAGCACATTTCTAAGCCATGAGAACATTTATGAACGACATCCCTTTAGATTGTTCAGTCATTTTACCATGACATGCATTTGTGGTAACAACATAATTGTGTCACTTAGATAATTACTTTTTTCTTATCACGTTGTCAAGGTTAAAGTTCAAATTAGCAAAGAAATAGACGCTGACATAACTGCATGGGCAAAAAACAAAACAAATTCGGCTCAGTCTAGGAGATTTATAATGTGTGGAGACTGTTACCATCTGGCTCAAGGCCGGCAACAAAAAGGAGGTCACACACAGATAGATTAGTCAAAAAGTAGTTTATTTAATAGCGCAACTTAACTCAACATAAGTGTAATTGTGGGGTGTGTAAGTGTAGAAGACATCAGTCGTGTTTGCCATGTGTGGATGAGTGAATGAATGTGTGCGGAGTGGAGTGCGGCCCTGATAAATCCTTTATATTACACTTGTGGTTTTCCGAAATGGAAAAGCCTGTGGTGTTGACTTTGCCTCACAATATCTGGTCAGTTTGATTGTCAGTGACCCCAGTTTAAACACAGCAGTTACGATGTCTTGGCATGAAAATAAGAGAAGTTTTTTTTGTAAAATGAAAATGGAAAGCAAGTTAGAATTTGGATTTGCCTCTGTAATGGTGGAGTATAATTTTCCCTCTGACTTTCCAGATAAGATAAAGCAGGCTGCTGTTTTCCGCTCCTCCCTGTGTAAACACTTTCAAATTGAAATTCATTTCACACTGTAACTCCCAACTTGGTAGCATCATGGAATATAACTCTGTGCCAAAATATTCACCTCATCACACATCAGAGCGCACATAATGCACTGTCTGCAATATGAATTTAAGTGTTAGCCGATTATTACCTCCTTTTCAAGTGGCTATTTGTCTATCTGATGCCTTGAGTATATCTCCCCAGAGGGAAATAGCCCAGGAAATAATTCCTACCAAATATAACAGTTGGGCAAACATGATTCCAGAGGTTGTTCAGAATAATAACATGTCTAAATCAAGCAGCAGCCTAAGTCATTTATATCAGTATTTGTATTCCATGGTGCCGTAGCTTTGGAGGTAAAGCCCAATTACTTTGGGGAATTATGGGACTTTTATGTTGGATTTAAAATCTGTTCTCTATGAAATTATTAACTCAATGTGACACAGGCTTTGTTTGGAGCCTTTCAAAGTCAAGGTCACAGTAGATTCAACTAAGGGCTCAGGATTTAATCCCTTTCAGGAGTAAAAGAAAAAAAAATAAGTAACTGGCCTGTACTCATTGTAAAATAGGATTATGCCTTCAGTGTAGATATTGCCTCTTGTTTTGCTAGTAAAATACGTCGACATTTTAGTGTAAAGTGTAAAGATTTTACCCAGACAATATGACCTATAACAACAGAACTGAAACCAGCAGAATATACACATTACTTTTGTTTCTTGAAAATATTCTCCATAGTACCTGTGGTCATGCCCACCTCAATCAAAGATCAGGTTAGTTCTGATTCCTGAAAAGCAGTCACTTTGAAATCACCTAGCCTGCCACAGCACCGGCGTGCCTTATCTGCCATGATCCTGGTGAGCAATTCGGTCTTTAAGAGGCTTTTCTCCCCTCAAAGCAGTCAGAATTTACTCTGCCTCTCTTTCGTGGGTGCCTAAGAGATTTGACATGCCTTAGAGGATTTTTGGTTTTCATTATTTCTCATCATGCGTCAAGTACCACCATCTACACTAGTGTCACCACTGTCCCTCTGCTGTGCATCATACAACACAATAGTCGGCAATTGATACTTTCTGTCCACATTTAAACTCTTTTCGGAGATGGCAGCAAAACCGGATGAACTCAATATAACTAAATTTCCCGTCATCCTTCTTTCATTACTGTGAGCCAAATAAATGCAAGCACATGGCCAAAATAAGCATCTCACAAAAAGAAAAGACAAGTAAAGGAAACTCAAGGTAGGTGTGGGTTGACTTTATGCTAATTAAGTTTATACTTCCTACTTCATTAGCATAGAAGTAGCAGCACTCCACTTGTGAGCAGTTGCTAGCTCCATTATCTCCTGTAGCTGCAGTACACTTTGACGGGCTGTCTGATAAATCTGAGCACGCCTTCACTGTAAAGATTACTGGGGTGCTCCATCTGTCCACTCTGCCTGTGCATGTGGAGGTGGGTCAGAACTCATTTAAATCACTGCCAAATTGATCTCAAATGAAGTAGTAAAATAACAGCACACAATAGCACTTACTGTGCGTGGAAGAGCCAAACAGCCCATAGCTGAGAAGTTAGGTAACAATCCACTGACATAGAGGCAAATGTCAGGAACGTGGTGTTGCTTAACAGCATGAAAGCCCTCAGTAATGTTGTTATTACACTCTTTATGCAAGTTTCTGCTGCACAGTTTTGAAGCTGACATATTAGTGTAAGTGAATTGTAGCTGAATTCATTCAGTTATACATGCTGATATTTCTAAAAATGCATGGCTAATCATATGCTAATTATTTGTTGGTGATCAAAAGGCAATTATTTTGCACACAGCAGGGTATGATGGCAATACCACAAATGAAAAAAAACTATGCTCCAAAGCTTTTAACATATGGAAAAAAAAGTATTTTTCCACTAAGTGGATGATAAAACATACATTTGAGTTTCATGAGCACACTTAAGACTAAAAACCGCTTTGTGTTTTTGAAATCCAAAGTGGGTAAGTGCAGGGATGTTTGTTCAAGCACTCACTGACACCACTTTGAGCTTTACACTTGTAGTTTGAGTTAACATAATGGGCCTTAAGCTCTGGTAGAAGCTACAGATAAGACTCTCCCAGATCTTGCCCCTCACACACACACACACACACACACACACACACACACACACACACACACACACACACACACACACACACACACACACACACAC